>NC_140281.1:4035844-4625509 GCF_964030765.1 Micromesistius poutassou
AAAACATGTTTTTCGAATTATGTTTTTTTTCACACACACACACACACACACACACACACACACACACACACACACACACACACACGCGCGCGCACACACACACATGCACACACACACACACACACACACACACACACACACACAGACACACACACACAACAAGCTACGATGCGAGATGATAGGAGACAATGCAGCCTTGCTCTGCAGCGTTGAGTTGACGGCAGAATGCGACCACAGGCTGTCCTAGTTTCCGTCTGTACAGCATCACGTACGTCCTCTGCAGCGCTCACTACTGCTCACTACTGCTCACTACTGCTGAGTGGGTTTGGCACGCTGGCTCATTCCAAACCAGCACCGAGAGGCTAATTTAAACCCAGACACACGAGCAACAACGAGAGAAGAGAGAGAGAGAAAGAAAGAGAGGCAGGGGGGGGACAGGGAGAAAAACAGTACAAAAAAAGAGAGTGAGAGAGAGGGAGGGAGAGAAATTGCAGAGGCATGTTGACTTCACACTGACCTCCTAGTATTTCTGTGTGGTGTACTCACACACGCACACACAAACACACACAAACGCACACACTCTCACACAGACGCACACATTCATCCTTCAAACCAGGAAAGAAAGTTTGCCCTATATAAAGTATGTATACTTTCTATTTTAGTTTCTACGGTAGTAGTAGTGTAGTGTAGTGTTGTATAGTATAAAGTATACAGTATATTGCAGTATAGAATAGTATAATGCTGTTGTGTATATTTTCATAACTTCACACTCTCCTGCCCGTAGGCCTCATGGTGTCAGGTCTGTAGTTTGAACCCTATGTCTGTAGGCCTCATGGTGTCAGGTCTGTAGTTTGAACCCTATGTCTGTAGGCCTCATGGTGTCAGGTCTGTAGTTTGAACCCTATGTCTGCAGGCCTCATGGTGTCAGGTCTGTAGTTTGAACCCTATGTCTGTAGGTCTCATGGTGTCAGGTCTGTAGTTTGAACCCTATGTCTGTAGGTCTCATGGTGTCAGGTCTGTAGTTTGAACCCTGACATATGTCTGCAGGTCTCATGGTGTCAAGTCTGTAGTTTGAACCCTGACATATGTCTGTACATGGTGCCAGGTCTGTAGTTTGAACCCTGTGTCTGTAGGCCTCCTGGGAGCCGGGTCTGTACCTGAACTGAGACCACAGGTTCGCCTCAGACGCTGGACCCTCTACTGGTCCTGGCCCTCACAGCCAGGCAGTCTCTGGATCCCAGGCATCTGCAGAGGACAACAGCGACATGTAGTTATGAGTTATGCTGATACAGGTTACTGAATCAACTAGGTTACTGTAACTGTAAGGATTCTGAGTGCGGGAAGGTTCAACACAATCCTGTATCTAGGTATACTCCGCACCAGAAAGATGTCACAAGCAAACGCCTCAAAGGTCCTAGAGAAAGCATCATCCCGATCCCTTCCTGAAGGGAAGGCATATATTGTTTCACCTTCTTCTGACATATGTACTTATTGTAAGACGACGACAAAGGCCTTTACATTGAGAACCGTCTGGACCGCTCAGGATCACAGCCCCCTGGAGGCCTGGAGGACACACGTACACAGCGTGTACATCATCAGTTGTGTGTACATCAGTTCTGTGTACATCAGTTCTGTGTTCATCAGTCCTGTGTACACCAGTTTTGACCATGGGCGGTGTGTACATCGGGTTGTGTGTACATCAGTTGTGTGTACATCAGTTGTGTTTACATCAGTTGTGTTTACATCAGTTGTGTTTACATCAGTTGTGTGTACATCACTTGTGTGTACATCAGTTGTGTGTACATCAGTTGTTTGTACATGGGCCATGTGAGGCTGCCAGGGCACTGAGCTCAACCCGCTGTAATTAGATTATCGGTGGGCTGGGGGCGGGGGAGGTCTCCTGCTAGCCGCTGGCAGAGAGCTTATTTATAATGAAGGGGAGGAAACGCGGTCTCCACGCTGCTGGCATGACATCCCTGAACCAAAACAACCCACCGTGGCACCACCCCCATGTTCCATGTTCTCTATCACAGCTTTAGAATAAACCCAAAACAAGAGCCGAGATCTGAGGCTGAGCTGCTCTGTGACGCCCACGCCCCGTTACACAACGCTGCATACAGTTACACAACTCTACACAACTGAATCAACACAACTCAGAGCGGTTACATTACACAACGCTGCAACAGTTACACAACTCCACAGAACTCAAAGCATTTACATCACACAACGCTGCATACAGTTACACAGCTCTACACAACTGAATCTACACAACTCAGAGCGGTTACATCACACAATGCTGCATAAGGTTACACAACTCCACAGAACTAGAATCTACACAACCCTGAACTGAATCCACACCGCTACAAGATACTGTGCTATGGTACACAGCGTTATGCTACAAGATTCTACGTTACGCTACGGTACGCTACGGTACACAGCGTTATGCTACAAGATGCTACGGTACACGGCTATGTGTTAAGTGGCCCTCTCTGAACCGGGTGTCCACGTCTAGGGCTGGGAAAAATAATTGATTCTTCGATGCATCGCGATTCTCTCTAGAACGATTCAGTCTTGATGCAGATAAGTTAATAATCAGATTTTTTTTAATTAAATTTGTTCGCCTGCTGCAACATTCTGTTTGCCTGCTGCAGAGCGCTACAGAAAACTCTCCTTTCTGCCTGCGGGTTCTCTGCGCAGAAAACCGACTTTATCTAATATAAAATATTAGACAAGGTAATTAATCTGATGATTGTTTTTAATGATCATCACAAAAGTAGGAAGTGATTAGCAAACTCAGATGTATATATATACAGTATATTTTTGAAAATCACGCATGGAAATGTTACAAAAAAAAATTGTTGCATGGAGATGCATCTAGAGTCATTTTAGAATCGAGTCGTTGACCTCAGAATCTGAATCAAATCGAATCGTGAGGTGCCAAGAGATTCCCACCCCTATTCACGCCTGCTCCTTCACAAGGACATGTACACTATGACCAGTGTGATGGAGGACATGTACACTATGACCAGTGTGAGGACATGTACACTATGACCAGTGTGATGGAGGACATGTACACTATGACCAGTGTGATGGAGGACATGTACACTATGACCAGTGTGATGGAGGACATGTACACTATGACCAGTGTGGCTGACATGTACACTATGACCAGTGTGAGCTGCTGGGATCTCATTACGCCACCACCACTAACAACATCAAACAAAGCCCGGAGCCAAGGCAGGGGCTCTGAGAACCTCCAGGGACGTCCACGTTACTGTACGTCCAAGACAAGAACAGACAAGACCTCTGCTCCACGCTAAAGTCCCGCTCTGTCTCAAAAACCCATAAAAATTATTGAAAGCCTGGTGTTTTTCTCCCTGACCCCCCCGGACCAGGCCCCGCTCTGTCCAGATGTGTCCGATAAAGGGGGCTATTATGCCCGGGCTATGCCGTTGTCCGACACTGGGACAGCTGTGAGTGAGACAACCCCCCCCCCCCCCCTGCCTCCCTCCCGTCATAAACAGACGCTGTGCCAGCCTCTCCAGACCTCTGAGGCCCCAGCATGACACTAACGCCCAGGGGTGGGGGGGGTGGGGGGAGACCGGCGCCAGCCCCGAGGATGACTCCACGGACCTGTGTCTGGGAAGGGCACCGAGACGCTCCCACTGAGGTGGAGCTACACCTCGTTAAGGGTGACGTGTTATACTACCAGTTGTGAGTGTGATTATCCGTTACAAGCCGCTTTGAAAATCGGCCTCCTCATGTGCTTGATAGATCGGTCTACCAGCCTACCCAGTGGACTGCAACAAACGTTGCTCATCTCTCCAGCACACATCTAGGTTGACATGCACATTGCAGATTTTCAAAACGGCTTGTAACGGCTAATCACACTCACACCTGGTGGTATAATACGTCCACCTTTAAGGAACTTTAAGGGTTAATTAAGGGTTACTGGAGCGTCTTACTCAAGGACGCCGACAGGTTTGGGCAGCGAACCCAGTACCTTCAGACTGAGCCCTAACCACCACGCTGCCGGCTGTATATATATGGTATCTGACGTGATGAGGACGTGAACCCTGAGGAGCACGGTTCAAAACCAGGCCAGACTTAATCGACATTCCTGTGCCGATGACCTCAGGTTGTGGCGAGAGAACTCTCTGCGTTATGCAACCGGGCCGCCGTGACATTCCTGCAGGGCTGCCTCCATGGGGGGGGGGGGGGGGGCATGTGGGCCGGAGAACATCGCTCTGCTCTCTCACTCTGCTCTGCTCTCTGCTCTCTCACTCTCCGCTCTGCCCTCTCACACCAGGGGAACATTCGGGATCTGAGCGCGCTCCACTTTGGTTGAGTAGCTGCAAGGTCAAAGGCATAAAAACTCAAACACACTAATCATCACCGCCGTGATACATCCTCTCAAGTGTTTGCGTGCGTTTAGGCTTATGTCATATTTTATGTGGAATTATCCGCCATGACTTGACATGACTGTTATTAGCGTCGTGTTTTGCCTGAGATAACCTGGCCCCAGGAAAAGTGTGTTGAAATCACACAGCAACGCACATGAAGGACACTCACCCCCTCCCAGGAGAGTGCGCTACCCTGCGTGTGTGTGTGTGTGTGTGTATCAGTGTGTGTGTGTGTGTGTGTGTATAAGTGTGTGTGAGCCCAGCATTCAGAGCCCAGAGTTCAGAGTGTTCAGAGCTCAGAGTTCAGAGTGTCCAGAGCGTTCATAGAGTATTCAGAGTGTTCAGAGTGTTCAGAGTGCAGGACGCCCCCCCCCCCCGCTCGCTCGCTGCTTCCCGCCGTCTCCAGGGTCATTTCATTTGTGTTCCGTTTTCCTCACGGCGGTAATTGGCCCATAAAACCCGGAGGTCTTTGATCTGCAGAGTCCCACGTCTGGCGCGGCCAGCGCCGGCTGATCCAAGTCATTTTATGCTTTTGAACGTTTGCTTATTAATATGAGGCTGAGATTATAGCGGGGCCGCTGTGCGGTCCGCTGCGTGGCAGTGAACCCTGACCCCGTCATGGGTGCTAATCACTGAGTTATCCCAACATCACCGGGGTGCAGCTGGGACACAAAGGGAATACTGAGGCAACACGCACGCACGCACGCACACACGCACGCACACAAACACACACACACGTAAGGTGTGTGTGTGTGTCTTGGGACTCTAACTTGGCTTCAGGGCGATACAAATTTAATTAAATTGAACTTGACACACATACATGGGGGAGGGGGGAGGAGGTGGGATCTGCTCCTATGTCAACGCGGGACACCGGAGGGGACACAGGCGAGGACACTCTGTCCCCAGACAGCGTGACTCGAGGCTGGGAGACGCAGCCTCCCTTATCTCCCTGAACAATCCGAGTGTAAAGTTACTGTATAGGTAAAGTTAAGGTGACACTCAGGTGCTTAAGGTAAAGCCGGTGGGAACCAGAGGAACGTTCTGTGATTTAATCACTCATCTCAGTCCTCCTCCGCGGAGCCCGGAGCCCAAACACAACCGGCAAGACTAGACACAAATGTAAACGCTAAATATAATACACAATAAAAACACAACCGGGGCAGCAGACTCGCTCGCGGCTAGCCCTGTTAGCCGCAGAGGTCCAGAGCCCCTCACACCCGTAACCTAGGTTACCGCCCCACAAGGCTGCCAGCTGGGAGCAGGTCTCCCCCCCCTCCTTCCTTCTCCCCCCCCCCCCAGCACCAACAGATCCATCAGCACCTCTGGAACGCACTGAAGATAATCCACTGAATGTAATAAAGGATGTTCGCTCGTGTTTATGTGTGTGCGTGTGTTTACTTGTGTGCACGGGCGCCTGCATACGGATGCGTGTATGTGTGTGTGTGTGTGTGTGTGTGTGTGCATGGGGTGTGCATGTGTGTGTAAGCACGGGTGCGTGCATGTGTGTGTGTGTGTGCATGGGGCGCACAAGCGCACAGGTTTGCGTGTGTGTGTATTAATACCCTCTCTGACCTGTGTCTGTTTACCAGGGCTAATCACATTGTACGGGCCACGTAATTACCAGGATGATGAACTGAATCCCCAGGGTTATCAGCATTAATTGCCAGGACGGATGCGATGCAGAAGCGGAGGAACACCGCCGATTAGCGCCGGTTTAAACGGTGGCCGTGGTAACCAGGGGTGTATATATTAATAGATTCATATTTACGAAAGAGTATCAATTGTTAAATTATAATTATTTTTTTTATCAGTGAATAGGCTAATTGCCGTACTAGCCCTGCACAGTAAGCACTAAAGTGTGTATAGGATACTGTTTCTGTATTCTCAATAAAAGGCAAAGGATACATTTTTTTGTTGATATAGTTGATAGATATTATATTAATAGATACAATGTAAAAAAATATTGAGTAAAATAATCAGTATTGATTCGATTCATCATCAAATCGAATCGAATCGCATCGTGTGGAATTCGGAAGTATCGAAAATAATTGAATCGTTGGCTTAAGAAATCAAAATCGTATCGAATCGTCATGAAGGCTCCGATTTACACCCCTAGTGGACGCCAGCGGGCGAGGTCAGACGGCGTCATGAAGGAGAGACGGTTTAATCCGCGGGCGGAGCGACGGCGGTTGTGTCTTTATGGGAGCTGCGTTAGATGTTGTATGACTGATTCAACTGACGATTCGACCGGAACAAACAGCCTTCTGGACATTGGAGCCATTAAATACGTTTCCTGTAACGCCGAACGCCAGGGATGTGTGGCCGCAGAGTGGGAAGCCACCCGATCAGACTTCTCCTTTTCTCTTTGCTTCTTTTTTTACAAGCGTTCTGTTTTTCTTTTTTTTAATCAGTCTTTCTTTTTTGAATACACGCACTGAATTATGCACCCCCACGCACACACTCTCCCCCCCTCTCTCCTTCCGTCTCCTTCTACCTCCCCCTCCCTCCCTCCCTCTCCCTCCCTCTCGCTCTCTCTCCCTCTACCTTCATCCCTCCCTCCCTCCCTCTGTACTAATCTGACCGATCCAGGCCCATCCAACCAGCAGCATCAGGCCCCTGAACATCTCAATGAGCGCACCCGTCACACCATGTGACAGCGGCCGTTTACCAATCGCCTCCCGGCTCAGCGGCGCCCGTTCCGCGACCACTCGCGTCCCCCCCTCACACCTCCGCTCCCCGGTGACAGCCACGAGAACGCCCTGTGATGACGGATGGGTGAACCCGAGGACACGACGGACACGCCGTCACAGACCTCTCATCAGGCCCGTCACCTGCGGCGCAGCGGACACGTCCGCGCCAGGTGAAGGCTCCGCTCAAACGGCTTAATGTCATCCAATCCGCTCTTTATCGCTGGGCGGGCTGGGTGGCATCGATTCACCCCCCCCCGCCTCCAACACCCCCCCCCCCCCCCTCCTCCTCCTCCTCTACCCCCTGTGTGAGCCCCCACTCGGTCTGTAGGGACAGACGCCTATAGGGAGTTGAGCTGGTACATTAACTGATAATGGATCGTGTGTGTGTGTGTGTGTGTGTGTGTGTGTGCGCTACTCTAGAGCTGCTCTCAGGCAGCCTGTGACATTATACGTCCCCATGTTTGACAAAGCGCTGTCCTGAAAGGTGAGAAGCCATATCTGTCCCTGACTCCTCCCTATTAAGCACTGTGTGTGTGTGTGTGTGTGTGTGTGTGTGTGTGTGTGTGTGTGTGTGCTTGGGTGTGTGTGTGTGTGTGTGTGTGTGTGTGTGTGTGTGTGCTTGGGTGTGTGTGTGTGTGTGTGTGCGCGCGCTTGGGTGTGTGTGTGTGTGTGTGTGTGTCTCTTTGTGTCTGTGTATGTATGTGTGGGATGATGTATGTGTGCATGTGCATGTGTATGTGTATGTATGTCTGTGTGTCTGTGTGCCAATCTGTACCAGTATGCGAGTATGCAATGTTCACATCGCATACTGCGAGACATAGCTCTTGCGTGTTATTTTAACACATACAAATGGACCTATGTCAAGTCCCGAGTCTATGTGTCAGAAACACCTATAGATATCAAGCTGTCAAATACAAAACACATGCTGCGTGCCAAACAATATCCACTTCTCTGTCTGCGCACACACACACACACACACACACACACACACACACACACACACACACACAGACTCTGTCTCACTCCCTCTCACTCCCTTCAGTTTGTCCGTTACTGCGAACACATGTGTGTTCATGTGTGTTCCTGGTGAGTGTGCGTTGTGATTTGCTGAGGAGGGACATACCCCCAACACACCCTCTTCCGTCATTGGTGTTCTGAGGCTCATGGCTCTGCTTCCTGGCTTCACCGACTCAACAATTAGGGGGTTTGAGATCTCGCTTTAATGTGCCTTTGTGTCCACACACACACACACACACACACACACAGGAGCAGCTCGGAGAAACACGCACACACACACACACACACACACACACACATAATTAACTCCAGAGTGGCTATGCTAAGTCACTGACAAGGTTGGATGTCGTATTCAGAGCTGCCGTAAGCATGTCAAAACACATACCTTACCCCCCAAAACACATCCCTGACACTCCAGAAACACACACACACACACACACACACACGCACATACACACCAAAACAAATGGCAGTTAGAATTGGAAATGGGGGGTTTCCTTCCTGCAGAATACAAGGATATCTTACTAAGCCACCGCCCAGAGATTACTGTATGGGAGGTTACTGTATGTTACTGTATGGGAGGTTACTGTATGTTGCTGTAGGTTACTGTATGGGAGGTTACTGTATGTTACTGTATGGGAGATTACTGTATGTTACTGTATGAGAGGTTACTGTATGTTACTGTAGGCTACTGTATGAGAGGTTACTATATGTGACTTTATGAGAGGTTACTGTATGTTACTGTATGTTACTGTATGAGAGGTTACTGTATGTTACTGTAGGTTACTGTATGTTACTGTAGGTTACTCTATGTGTATTCTACTGTATGAGAGGTTACTGTATGTTACTGTAGGTTACTGTATGGGAGGTTACTGTATGTTACTGTAGGTTACTGTATGTGTATTCTACTGTATGAGAGGTTACTGTATGTTACTGTAGGTTACTGTATGTGTATTCTACTGTATGATAGGTTACTGTATGTTACTGTATGAGAGGTTACTGTATGTTAGTGTAGGTTACTGTGTGTATTCTACTGTATGAGAGGTTAGTGTATGTTAGTGTAGGTTACTGTGTGTATTCTACTGTATGAGAGGTTACTGTATGTTACTGTAGGTTACTGTATGTGTATTCTACTGTATGAGAGGTTACTGTATGTTACTGTATGAGAGGTTAGTGTATGTTAGTGTAGGTTACTGTGTGTATTCTACTGTATGAGAGGTTAGTGTATGTTAGTGTAGGTTACTGTATGGGAGGTTACTGTATGTTACTGTATGTTACTGTATGGAAGGTTACTGTATGTTACTGCATGTGACTGTATGTTACTGTATGAGAGGTTACTGTATGTTACTGTAGGTTACTGTATGTGAGGTTATTGTATGTTAACTGTATGTAACTGTATGATAGGTTACTGTATGTGACTGTAATAGAGACTACTGTATGTTACTGTATGAGTCCTTTTTTACGTATTCATTAAAAGAACGTTAATTCAAGATTCTTAATTAGTTTATTGTTAAAGAAAAAAAAAAACGTGTCCGTTTGCTGATTGGATAAACCAACAAGCTGCTGCTGAACATGTTGATGCTGAGCTCATCAACAGAACCTCCAGGGACAGGAGCCTGGAGCTGTACCCCTCCCCTCCGGTCCATCATGGTCCATCACAGTCCCACCGCACAGCCGGCCACGAGTAACGGGCCAGGACCGCACATCCATCTGATGCAAGGTCAAAGGTTAAGGCCGTAATACACTAAGCGGAATTCCCGGCTCAGCCTGCCAGGTAATGACAGCCTTTCCGGCTGACCGCCGCAGAAGTTGTGTTCCCTGAGGGTCAGGCTGAAGGGGGGGGGGGAACAAACACTTAAGGATAGGGAGGGAGACAGAGGGAGGGAGGGGGAGGGAGGGGGGGAGAGAGACAGGGAACGAGAGAGAGATGGAACGGGAGAGAGAGAGAGAAAGAGACAGAGAGAGCGGGAGGGAGGGGGAGGGAGGGGGAGAGAGAGAGAGAGGGAAAGAGAGAGAGAGAAAGAGACTGAGAGAGAGAGAGGGAGAGAGAATGAAAAGGGAGGGAGGAGAAGAGAGAGGAAGAGAGACAGAGAGGAAGAAGGAACAAGAGAGAGAGAGAAAGAGGGAATGAGAGAGAGAGAGAAAGGAAGAGGGGGAGAGAGAGGGAGGAAGAGAAAGAGAAAGAAATAGAGAGGAAGAGAGAGAGCAGAAAAAAAAACCGTGACAGACATCATGAAGAGTCGAGGGCGAACGCGAGAGCGCATTAACCAACTGACGGGTGAATCAGAGATCAGAACCAGCCGACCACACGGTTCCCCCGCCAGAGGGGGGATTATTAACCAACCCCCAGCCTCCGTCTCAGGGCTCAGGACCGGCGTGAACCGTGTTATTGTTAACTATCATGTTCTCCGACGGTTCCTCAGAGACCGGCCGCGCAACCAAGGAAACATCAAGTATGCAACGTGTCGATCACAAGGATAGCATTACCTCCAAAGTGGACAAATTGTATGGTTTCCTCTGCCAAGTGAAACTTTTATGAATGATAGAATAATAAAAGCTAAAGAGGCTCTGATTGTCAGGTGAACGCAGACGCCAAGGTCCTGGGGCCGATGCCGAAGACGTCCCAGTTGGAGACGCATTCTTTGCCGTGAGGAGCCCCGTCTCTGCACCTCCGCCCTCCGCCCGATAACCCTGTGGTCTCCTCCCTCTGCACCACCTCTCAATAATGACACGCGGCCAATCATCCTCAAAAATAATAACGGCTTTTCACAATAAGAGTAGAAGAATGAAAGAGAAGGCGATGGAGGAAGACCGTTACAGAAAGAGGAGGAGGAGGAGGAGGAGGAGGAGACGAGCAGACGAAACACTAGTGAGGGGAGGAGGAGGGACAGGGAAGAGGAGACGAGGACAGGGCACAGGAGGAAGGGAGGAAGGAGGAAGGGAGGTAGGAAGAGAGACAACAGAGAGGGAGGAGGGAGGGCCGCAGTGGGCCCATAGGAAGGACAAATGAGGGGGAAGGAAAAAACACGGTCAGTGTGAAAGGATGTGCGTGTGTGTGTGCGCACGTGCGTGCGTGCGTGCGTGTGTCTCTCCCCCTGGGGGGTTGCATGTGTGCAGGGCTGCTGACTCACTGATCAAACAGATAAGGCAGCATGTTGGAGACATGCTTTGCGGGGGCTCTATTCCGCACCATTAGCTCCCCATGCATGCTGTGTGTGTGTGCGCGCGTGTGTGTGTGTGTGTGTGTGTGAGAGAGAGAGCGAGCGAGTAAGTGAGCATGTCTGTGATGAGAGGAGGTTATTTCTGGTCACAGCGTGTTTAAGGACGAGGCCAGAGTAATTCTCTGCCGTTTTTCTGTCAGCAGTGTGTGGTTTTCCACCGGCCTGTGGAGTGTGAGGCAGACCGTGTACGGTACTGTCGGCATGGACATAAACCACAGCACCGAGAAGACCGGACCCGCTCGGTGTTGAGTATCCATCCATCCATCCTTTCATTCATGCAGTTCATTCATCCATCCCTCCGTCATCCACACATCAGGGAGCCCGCCTGGAGCCTAATGGACGCGCGGTGTTTGTTTACAGTCGCTCATTGATTTAAACCTAATGAGTCCTCTTCGACACCGGCTCCATAATCTCCTCCTCACGGTCAAGGTGCACGGCCAGAAGAACACACGTGTGGTCGGGGGGCGGAGCCCACACAGACGCCGGAGAACCGGAGCCTCTCCCGGCACCGCGACCAGAGCAACAGACGAACGAGGGCTGGAGAGGCATGTCATCTATCCTGTAATCCCACTGGGATTAATGGTCAACGGACTGCGTTCGTTTTAGCGCTTTTCTAACCAGTGGCCGTTCTACGCTTGACAACATCGCCTCACGTTCACCCGTTCACGCACACATCCACGCGCCGGCGGCGGCGGCGACCACACAAGGCGACAGCCGGCTCGTCGGGAGCAGTCAGGGTGAGCTGTCTTGGCTCAGGGACACCTCGACACACACGCTAGGAGGAGCCCGGGGATCGAACTAGCGACCTTCCGGTTAACCAGCCCACCCCGCTCTACCTCCAGAGCCACATTGCCGCCCATATGGCTGGGACACATTCAAACTCAAAGCCAGCGTTCCCATAGGTGCCCTCTCTCCCACAGCACCCAGTGACATTTACAAGCTGGCTGCCGGGACAATGAGCAGGTGGCTCCGTGAGCGGCTCGTTAGATTGGCAGGACCCTAACCTCTGGCTCGTTAGCGAGCGGGTCGCATGGACCCCCGGCTATGATGTCATCAGAAGGGGGCCCCGGGGTCGCTGGAACCCGCACACGCAGAGCAGAGCAGAGCAGAGCAGAGCAGAGCAGCGACGCGCTGACAAGTTTGAAAGGAAAATATGGAATGGGAGCGGGGAATAGTGTTTCGGGTGTATTCGTCCCGGATGAATGCAGACGCAGATTGCGGCTTTAAATGAGGAGAGGTGAACTCCTTCAGACTGGAGAGCGTGCAGGTTGTAAATCGTGCGCAACGCGCATAAACACGTCCACACGGGGTACACAGTTAAGATAAGCCACGCCTTCTCCTCAACCCCACCCTCTGGCTCAATGTCTCGTTGTATCCTAAATACACAAACACACCGATCAATACACACACAAACAAGCCACCACACATGCCTGACTGTGAACATCTGTCCAAAATCAATGTGGAAGGAAAACTAATGAAAAACACTGCAGCAGTGCAACCAGCGCTGATCATCGCCATGCCGCCAGATATTCTGCAGTGGTATTGATTTAAGGGGTATTAAGGAAAGTCATTTTTGGAAAAGTTCAGTTTCAGTTCACCCAGCTCCCGAGCGGAAATGGATCGTATCGGAGCCCAAATGTCCACCGTTAGAGCGGCTCAGAAGAGGATCAATTACTGCTCACAGAGAGAGTGTGTGCAGCCGGCGGAACAGAGTTCTCCTCCGGAGAGCGGCCCGCTCCTGACAGCTGACGGCTGGAGGCTCCGAGGGAGTTTCTCTGAGGTGAGGCCGAGCGGAGAGACAGGGCCGTACATTATGGAGCCGTTTGTTTCTTTAGCTCGCTGTGTACTGTGTGATTTGGCCCCGGCGTGCGGCAGTTAGTTTCAGAGGGGTGGGAGCCCGGGCTGGCAGGGCGTGGCCGAGGGGGAGGAGGAGACGGAGGGTCTCCGTTGGCAAGCCGTCTATAGGATTGCAACAGGATGTGTGTCGGGCCACCACCTCATGGGTTCTGCTCTCTCTGTTCGTTCTCTGATCTCACCAATCAACGTTAAGGAAGCAAGTAGACCCACTGACACACTGTATGTAATACTATTAAACACTGTATGTAATACTACTACACTGTATGTAATACTATTACACACTGTATGTAATACAATTACACACTGTATGTAATACAATTACACACTGTATGTAATACCATTACACACTGTATGTTATACTATTACAGACTGTATGTTATACCATTACACAACGTATGTAATACTATAACACACTGTATGTTATACTATTACACACCGTATGTTATACTATTACACACCATATGTTATACTGTAACACACTGTCTGCAAGGATGCAGAGGTTCTCTGTAACAAATACATAACTACATTAACATTGAGGGAATTTAGCAGACGCTTTTATCCAAAGCGACTTGCAATAAGTCCATTTGTCAGAAGAAAGAGAAACAACAATGTAGCGCTACAGTCGGTACAGTAAGTAAGCAAAGCCCCGATCCTGTTGTTCTCAGCATCATGAGGTACCCTGACGGAGGCCGCAATTGAAGACTGAGCTATGATTGGTCCACTCTCCCACGGGTCAAAGCAGCGTTCAGCTGTGAAACGACAGAGCCCCCCCAGCGCCGCCCCCCCTGTCCTGTCAGCGCTGGTTGACCCAACGCCTGACGGCGAGCGCTCCGCACCGCAGCCAGGGCAACGTCCCCCATTAATGTTGACCAGGGCCGGGAATAGAATCCACGACCCCCAGAATAAACATCTAATGGGAGCGTGTGACATCCATAAATACACTTCAGACGGCCGCAGGGAAGTGGGGCCGCGGGCCCGCACCAAATAGAGGCTCGCTTGTGTGTGATGGACTTAATCAAGTGAGCAAACACACACACACACACACACAGTAAAGTGCACAGGACGTGTGGCGAGGGGGGAGAGGGGGGGAGATGGGGGGGAGACGGGGGGAGGAATGTGTACCCTCAACCCACTAATGCATCCAATCTCCTGGTGGGAGAACACCTGACAAGAGGTGTTGGAGAGGGGGGAGAGGGGGGAGAGAGATGTCCTGAGCGCTCAGTCTCGTTCCATCATGCCGCGGAGGGGCGGGCTGAGTGAGACCACACAGCACACACTCTCTCCTCCCTCCCAGGTCTGTTTGCCAGGAAACCATGTCCTCTGGACCTGCGGCGAAGGGGCCCGTCCGCCCCCCCCCCCCCCGGCGGCCCAAATCACTTACCCGCAGCCGGGGCCCCTCCCCGTCGGCACGGGGGGGTGGGACAGTGAGCTAGGTGGCTAATGCTTGGATAAAGACATGGCGATTAGGGAGCGTGCAGCAGGAGAATCTGTAAACAGCACAGTGTTCAGAGGAGGAGGAGGAGGAGACCTGTAATACAGACTGTAATCTCTTTGTCTCTCTCTCTCTCTCTCTCTCTCTCTGTCTCTCTCTCTCTCTCTATATATATATATATATATATATATATATATATACTAGTGGTGGGCCGTTATCGGCGTTAACGTGCTGCGTTAACGCAAGACTCTTATCGGGCGATAAAAAAAATATCGCCGTTAATCTATTCTCAAAGTTGAACTAACCAGAAGCTGAGTGTTTAATAAAATATACTGTCCATAATCACGCCATATGCTGGAGACAATGTAGCAATGATAATAGAAACAACTTGGGTGAGCGATGATGATGTTTTGGGTTGATCGTGACATCAGAGCGTCAAAATAATTGGTGTTGTTGTAATAATCCAAATCTTCCTCCGAGCTGCCCGCCTTGGTACGGCGGTAGGCAGACGCATACCAGCCGTCTGCCGCCAACGCCGCCCCTGAGTTTGTGATGCATTTTGGAAACAGGAGATGAGCCCCTGGTCTAATGCGCCACCTGGCTTGAGAAACCCGTTCTCAAAGACTTACTTTTAGTCATTACTTAGGTAGCACACACATATTATGAATGCCTTTAGCAGAATTCAAATGAGCCATTTTAATCTAGATTAATCTAGATTAATTCTAAGATTAATCTAGATTAATTCTAAGATTAATCTAGATTAATCTAGATTAAAAAAATTAATCTATGCCAACCACTAATATATACTATTATAATGATGTGCATACAGGTATGTGTGTGTGTGTGTCTGTGTGCGTGTGTGTGTGCGCGTGTGTCTTTGCTGTTATTGAAGGCACGTGTGGTACCAATGAATGCTGGATATGCTTATTTATAACTCTTGTGCGTGTGCCAGTAATTTGGTGGCTTGGCCCGCGTAGTAATTACTGCACGGCCTTCACAGGCTAGTGTGTGTTCTGCAACAGCATGACAGAAGCGCCCGGAATGGGGTGGGTGGGTGTGTGTGTGTGTGTGTGTGTGTGTGTGTGTGTGTGTGTGTGTGTGTGTGTGTGTGTGTGTGTGTGTGTGCGTGTGTGTGTGTATTTATGTGCATCGAACAGGGCTAATATCCTGTTTATTCATTTGCATTGTGTCAAGACAGCGCCGTTAACTTGAGACGGAGCTGGCCTTGTTTCCTTGTGTTTACACGGAACGTCACACAGAACGGACAGCAGTGAATCATTTATCTACTCCTCGCGCACCGCCGTGGCAGCTGAAGACCTGCTGACTGATAGCTCCAGGGCCAGGTAGCTAGCGACGCTTGGGTCACTCCCAGCCGAGCTAGCTCCACTCTTAGCACGAGACTACGTAGCTTGCCAGGAGGCTTGGAGCCAGACGGATGAGGCCACATGTCTTTGGCTCTGGTCGTGTCCTCTAATGAACTGTTGTGTTTATTCAATAGCATTATATAGGTCATCTGCTGGGGGACGGGAAGGGGGCGGGCTCAGTCCTGCCGACATAGACACTGAAGCCACACCCCCTTTTGAGAGGCCGGCCAATGGAGTGTCTCGGTCAGGACGGCTGTATAACATCTCTGCTGAAGGAGAAACCGGGTAGGAACGTTTGACATGAGTGCCTTCAGGGGCAGAGTTTAAAATAATGTTTAACTCCACAAAGGGGATGTGTGTGTGTGTGTGTGTGTGTGTGTGTGTGTGTGTGTGTGTGTGTGTGAGAGAAAGACAGAGAGAGTAAGAGTATGTGTTTGTCTGTGTGTGTGTGTGTGTGTGTGTGTGTGTGTGTGTGTGTGTGAGAGAGTGTGGGAGAGTGTCTGTGTGTGTGTGTGTGTAAGAGTGTGTGTGCGTGTGTATCGGCTGCAACCTATTTCTCTAAAAATAGGTAGAATCTATTAAACCAAATTGTTCCCTGTCTCCATGGAGACGGGGAAGCTCAGTTTGGTCCTATAGCAGCAATATTAACAAGATAGTTTTGTCTAATTACAAATACAGAAACAGTTTGGTCTGATTACAGTTACTGTTATTACAGTAACAACACAAAACACTACATTTAACAGATAATGTTTCCTCCTGAACCCGAATCAAACCACAACATAGCTCTATCTGCCGACAGACCAAACCCAAACGATAGCGGGAAGTGCATGCATTTGGGGAAATGAGAACCATTTTTGGAAATAAATGTGAAAATGAGAAGCTTGGCAACATAGCTTCCTCTGCTCCTTCTCTCCAGTCAATCACCTGAAAGGAAGATCCGATGGCGTGCCTGTGGTGTTGAACGGAAAATAATTGCCGTGACACAGAGAGTCACTATGCAAAGTGGAGGAGCCTACTTTAGAATTCGTAATTCATGCATTCCTATAAACTCTGGATCAACACCCAGCTGAATGTCAGCGACGACAGCGCTTCACCCTTAATTTGGGGTCCCCTGTCAATCAAACAATTCAGGGAGGGCTTGGATAGGCTGGCTCGGAACGCCTCCACCGTGGCCCACATAGCAGCCCTCTTACAGTCGGCAGGAAATATATGCTGGGCACTGGGGGTTCAGAGCCCAGCATACATGGGGCCCTGAACCCCCGGAAAGTAGGCCATCTCTTAATGATCAGGCGCTGTGAGGGAGACAGTGACAGAGACAGTGGATAGGAAGAGGAGCGACACGAGAGAGAAACCAGACACTGCTGATCTTTAGTGTTTTACAAGGGAGCCGGGATCGCTCCACACTGCATTATTGACCGGCTCTCTCCCGGAAGAACTCGCACTCTGCGACTATTGTCTAGGAGAACTCTATGGTGTGAGTGTGAGTGTGAGTGTGTGTGAGTGTGTGTGCGCTGCCTGTAGGCGGATCAATTATCAAAAAGTGTTTTCCAGAATAACAATGTGGAAACTATGCACTGCCCTTTACCCACCGCCCACTCAGAGACTTTGATTAAATTGTGTCTGTGTGTATGTGTACGTGTACGTGTATGTGTGTACGTGTGTGCGTGTTTGGAGTGTGTATGTATGTGTGTGTGTGTGTCTCTGTGTGTGTGTGTGTGTGTGTGTGTGTGTGTGTCTGTTTGTGTTTGCGTGTGTATACAGTATATATAGTTAGGGGGAAAATCGGTGTCTGTGTGTATCCCACCAGCGTGCGTGATAAGGCCAGAGAAAGTGCACGTGGCTGACCACAGACTGCAGCCGCTCGCTATTTATCAAGTCCAAGGACGCTCTACACTGAAGTGCAACATTCACAGGATACACATGAAGACAGACACACACACACACAAACACACTCATGTAAGTAAGCACGCACACTCATCACCGCAACCCTACAAATACAGATGCACGCACGCACACACAACCACAGACATTCACACACTCGTCTACAGAAACACGTTCACACACAAAACCACACACACTCTCTTTAAAACCAGCAGCGCTCCAGAGCCTCTACACCATCAGCTGTTGAATGCCTTCGTGTTCTCTGACACCACATGAACCTCATCCCGCAACACCACCGTCCAGGAGGCCTGGGGAGGACCAGCCCGGCTCTGCTGTGAACCCAACCACCCTGGAGCCGTCTCCCTGGCTCCTGAACCCATCCCCCTGGAGCCGTCTCCCTGGCTCCTGAACCCATCCCCCTGGAGCCGTCTCCCTGGCTCCTGAACCCATCCCCCTGGCTCCACAACCAGTCCAGGCTCCACAACCGGTCCAGGCTCCACAACCAGTCCAGGCTCCACAACCGGTCCAGGCTCCACAACCAGTCCAGGCTCCACAACCGGTCCAGGCTCCACAACCAGTCCAGGCTCCACAACCGGTCCAGGCTCCACAACCAGTCCAGGCTCCACAACCGGTCCTGGCTCCACAACCGGTCCAGGCTCCACAACCGGTCCTGGCTCCACAACCGGCCCCCGGTCCTGGCTCCCCATCCGGTGCCGGTCCTGCACCAGGGCTGTCATGATGGTGGACTCGATTAGCGCGGGCTCATCCAGGAGACCTCAAGCAGACCACTGATAGGGGAGCAGAAGGAGCAGCAGAGGAAGGTGGTGCTGGTGGTGGAGGTGGAGCACATGTGCAGTGCTCCACCAGAACACAGTGATGGGGTTCCAGGGCAGAGTCTCCCGCCTACTGTCCACCTCCACACAGGGGATCTTGTTAATAAATCCAGCAGACCGTGGCTGGCCCTGCTGCTCCTTAACGGAAGAGAGTCCCCGAAGCTCTGATTGGTCCAGGCATGGTACATCGTTGGTATGCAGACAGGGTCTGCAGAGCGAAGCCGAACAGGGCCTCGTGGGACGGGGACGGTCTCATGAGGCTAGGGTCGGTTCACGTTCAACAGTAGAATCTAGAAGCGGGTTTAAGGAACGCTTTGTCAGTTGAGACACAGGCCGCCGCACACTCCGAGAAAACTGAACTTAAAGTCCATGAAATCCGAACAAGCTCCTTCTTCAGGACAGACAGGGGGGGGGCGGGCCTCGATTGGGAGTTAGGGAGAGCCAGCGCAACACGGCGATCAAACGGCCCAAAAACAGCTAGATTGGCTCATTAGAGCTTTTCTGAGGCATCATTAAATTGCAATTAGTGAGCTGATGTGCATTTGATGGCTCAGCTCCTCCCCGGGCCCCGAGCCGGGAGCTAAATCCGTACTCAGAGAACCCGGTTTTTGGGACGGAGCCGTCCGGTAGACCAACCGGTAGACCAACCGGTGTAAACAACGTGGCTTTAAGATAACGTCAGACTTCCGGTTTGGCCATGCAGGGGTAGGACGTGTGAAGGCAGAGCTCCCCACTCAACTTATCAAAATTAACTTTTAAAAGCACCACTCAGGGCATTTCATTGAATTTATATCAGACAGATAAAAGGCCACCAACTTTGGCGATATGAGCAAGAATAAGCCGACCAGTGCGCCCCCGCCAACAACCCGAACTAGCATAGCTAGCAAGGTAGCTGCTTTGGCTAGCGCTAGCCCACACGGCGGTGAAACGACCGCAAACGCCGAGGGTGTTTCCGTGAGTCAACTTGTGGCTGAGTTGTCGAAACAACGGTCTTCGCTTAAGGAGGACATTTCTGCTTTAATCCATGAGTCGATTGCCCCGCTCCAGTCCTCCGTGAATGCACTGACACAGACTGTTAGTGGCTTTCAAGCACGGCTGAGCGCAACCGAAGTTCTGGCTGGGGATAACTTCAGTGCGATATCCACAGCGGACCGGAAAATAAAACGCCTGGAGGAGCAAAACGCGACATTGCTCGAACGCGTGGATGACTTGGAAAACCGCTCTCGTAGAGCAAACCTGAGGATCCTGAACGTCCCGGAGGACAGCGAGAAGGGCCAACACACTGTCAAGTTCATATCCGACCTGCTAAGGCAAGCAATGGGCGAAGAGGTTTTTGAAAAACCCCCGGAGTTGGAGCGGGCTCATCGTTCTCCCGGCCAAAGACCCAGAGAAGGGCAGCCGCCCCGTCCCTTTGTGGTGTGCTTCCATCGCTTCCAGGAAAAAGAAAAGGCATTGCGGTGGGCCCGGACGCACGACGTGGAGTTTAACGGCTCCAAACTGAGGATCTACCCGGACATGTCTGCGGGCCTGGCGAAGAAACGCGCAGCATTTAAAGACGTCAAGCAGCTCCTCTATGAGAAAAAGATAAGGTTCAGCCTGCTACATCCAGCGCGTCTTCGGGTTCAGTTCGAGGATGAGACTCTCGTCTTCCACTCACCAGAGGCTGCCAAGGTGTTCTATGACCGTCGGGTTGCCGGACCAATTGACTGATTCTGTGGACTGGTCGGAGGCCGACGGAGCTTCGGGTAGACTTGCTTCACCGGGCTGGGATGGTCATTATGCCTGAAGGTTGGTTGTTTTGAGCCGTTGCATTTTAGTGAAGCAAATGTCAGTCTGTGTTGCTTTCATAGTTGATGGCGGAATGCTTGTTGACAACTGCTTAACGTTACGTTACAACCTGAGAGGGGCAAAGCCCCAGCAAGATGGTTTGCCTATTTGTTCAGATCCCATGGTTCGGATGCATTTATTTTTCGGTTAACCAGCTATCCTGTCTATGTATGCAGTGATCCAAATGATGCATACTTAAGTGTGATAGGGGCTGTGAATTAAAGTTTGCCTGCCTACTTGATATAATAATGGCGGTTGTTTATGTTGGTTGGGAACAACAATGTTATTCATCTCTGAGTAAATGCGCTGAGTTTGTATGCTTAGAGTGATAGTGGGGAGCATGGTGTAGGGGGAAATAACGTATGGGCTATTGGAAGTTTAGTCACAGTAAGATAGCTGCGGTTCGTTACTGTTCGGAGAACGAACCTAGAGTTAGCACATGTTCAAGGGTTAGTTTGATGCCGCTCCTTTTTTTTTATTTTTTTTATTATTATTATTATTATTATTTTATTTATTTTTTTTTATTATCCCGTTCTCCATTTTTTTTTTTTTTTTCCCGATCTGGCTATACAGCACCATACATGCACGCCTTATCATTACCCAATATTCTTGTTTATTGAGCAATGAATAGTGCGAGCACAAATTTGGTTGGAGGGTCTGCAGTACGTTTTATTAGCTGGAACGTCAGGGGCATGAATGGCCCAGTGAAAAGGGCGCGAATTTTTTCACATTTAAAACGGTTGCACACTGAAATTGCATTTCTGCAGGAAACGCACCTTAGAGTACAGGATCAGGTTTTGCTTAGAAAGGCCTGGATAGGCCAGGTGTACCATTCAACGTTTAGTAGCAGGGCTAGAGGTGCTGCAATTATAATCCATAAAAAAGTACTCTTCACTGCTTCAAAAATAATTTCAGATTCCCAGGGACGTTATGTTATAGTATCGGGTCGTCTCTATCACACCCCGGTGGTTTTAGTTAGTATTTACGCCCCCAACTGGGATGATGCAGATTTTTTCAGGAAGATAATCACCTTATTACCAGATTTAAATACTCATCACCTAATATTTGGCGGAGATATGAACTGTGTGATGGACACAGCCATGGACCGGTCAAATCCCAAATCTGCACCTCCATCAAAAATGTCCAGAGCTCTTTTGAGTCATATGATGCACCTTGGCTGTATAGACCCATGGAGATTTTTACATCCGAGCAAAAAAGAATTCTCTTGTTTTTCACATGTTCATCAGTCTTATTCTAGAATAGATTATTTTTTTATTGATAAGCGTCTTCTTCCCTCAGTGAAATCTGTAGACTACTCTGCTATTGTAGAATCTGATCATGCACCTGTTATTCTTGATATTGGCTTTACACTCAATTGCCCACCAAGGCCAGCTTGGAGACTTAACACAGCATTGCTTTCAGATGCAGATTTTTGTCAGTTCATATCTAAAGCAATAGATGATTTCATTTTGACCAATCAGAATGATTCTGTATCACCATCCATATTATGGGAAACATTCAAAGTCGTACTGAGGGAAGGAAGAGCTCATTGATTCTATTCTTAAAATTGATCATCAATATTCAACGACTCCAACACCTGAACTATACAAAGAAAAATTAAATCTGAAAGCAAAATATGATTTATTATCTACTGAAAAGACTGAACATAGCTTGTTAAGATCACGAGCATTCTTTTATGAACATGGGGAGAAGGCAGGACGCCTGCTTGCTCACCAGTTAAAGGCTAAGTCGTCTGCCCAAATCATATCAACAATTAGGAAAACACCTCAAGAATTGACAATAGATCCCAAGGAAATCAATAATACTTTTAAAACATTTTATTCTGAGTTATATACCTCAGAATTTCCTCAGGACACTTCTTCTATGGTTAATTTCTTAGAAACCCTGAATACTCCAACAATTGCGCAGGAACAAAGGGACAACCTGGAAAGACCACTAAACCAACAGGAAGTGGAGAATTCAATTAAGGATATGCAGAGCGGGAAGGCCCCTGGGCCGGACGGCTTCCCAGTCGAATTCTATAAAAGATTCTCCTTAAAACTGATCCCCTTGCTTCTTACTATGTTTAAGTACTCTTTTGAACAGACAGCTCTCCCACAGAGTCTCACAGAGGCTCTCATCACAGTTTTACTGAAACCTGGTAAAGACCCAGCGGATTGCAGCTCTTATAGGCCTATTTCTTTACTGAACGTGGACATTAAGATACTGTCGAAAATTCTGGCCTCTCGAATAAACACCGTAGTATCAAATATAATTTCAAATGATCAAACCGGTTTTGTGAGAGGCCGTCACTCATTCATTAACATTCGTAGACTCCTGAATGTGGTGCATTCTCCAGCGTCTAGGGTGCGACCAGAGGTGGTGGTCTCCCTGGACGCGGAGAAGGCATTCGACAGAGTAGAATGGGAGTATCTTTTTGCGGTATTGGGTAAATTTGGGTTTGGCCCGAAATTTATGTCTTGGATTCGTCTATTGTATTCATCTCCAAAAGCTGCAGTAGTCACTAACAAATTATGTTCACAGTATTTTCCTTTATCTAGGGGTATGCGTCAAGGCTGCCCACTTAGCCCATTACTGTTCATTTTAGCGATCGAGCCCCTGTCAATTAAGCTTAGAACTACACCGTCCATACATGGCATTAGAAGAATGGAGATGGAATATAAAGCTTCCTTGTATGCTGATGATCTCTTAATTTTTTTATCGGACCCGCTATCCTGTAAATCTGAACTATTGAACATTCTGGTTGACTTTGGTGGTTTTTCAGGTTATAAAATTAACTATTCAAAAAGTGTGTGTTTCCCTATCAATGATTCGGCAAAGCAGATTCCAGACACAGACTTGCCATTTTGTATATCACATTCCGGTTTTAAGTACTTAGGAATAAATATCACCCCTTCTTTTTCTGAATTGTTTAAAGCCAACTTCGCTCCTATTATGGAGAAACTAAAATCTGACCTCGAGAGATGGAGTGCTATTTACCTTTCTCTAGCTGGGAAAATCAACTGCATCAAAATGAATGTGTTGCCTAGATTTTTATACTTGTTTCAAAGTATCCCAGTTTTCCTACCAAAATCCTTCTTCCGTTCAATTGATGCCCTACTCTCAAGTTTTATATGGGGAGGTAAATCTTCAAGACTTCGCAAAACACTGCTTGAAAGGCCAAGAAAAGGGGGTGGGCTCGCTCTCCCAAACTTCAGGGTTTATTATTGGGCAGCGAATCTCCAAAAAATAATTTACTGGTTTCAGGCCCCAGACACGGGTTGGTGCAATGAAGAGGCAAAGCTCTGTAATCTGTCATCACTTCCTGCACTGTTAACAACGAAACTCCCTCTCTCCCCATCACGGTTTTCCTCAAGTCCGGTAGTGCGTTCAACATTAAGAATTTGGATACAGTTTAGGCAAACATTTAAATTGTCTGGCCTTTCTATGCTAAGTCCCATATGTTATAACCACCTTTTTCCAGCCGCTGATCTTGATGTCACATTTATGCAATGGAACACTATGGGTCTTACTAAATGTAAGGATTTTTTCATAGATAATATTTTTCCTACTTTCACAGATTTGGCCAATAAACACTCTATTTCTAAATCCAGTTTTTTCCGATATCTTCAGATCCGCCACTTTATTCAAACATTCAACCCATCGTTTCCTCAATTACCTGAGAGTTCAAACTTGGATGTCATACTGAAGATTCCCATAACTTTAAAGGGCCAAATCTCTAATTTATATAACTCAATTATGTCATTTAGCAGCGTATCAACAGACAACATCAAGACAAAATGGGAGGAAGAATTAGGGACAGTCATTTCAGATGAGACGTGGGTTAGAGCTCTTAGCTGTGTGAATGGAACCTCTTCTTGTGCACGTCTCAATCTGATTCAATTTAAAGTTCTCCACCGTACTCACTATAGTAAGGTCAGACTTGCTAAAATATACCCTGAAATAGATGAGACGTGTGATCGCTGTAGAGCCACCAAAGCAGACTTAGCTCATATGTTCTGGTCGTGCTCCAAGCTGGGAGAGTTTTGGAAATCAATATTTGGGATTTTGAATGTTGCTTTTGGCCTAGATCTACAACCTAGCCCTTTAGTGGCTATATTTGGGGTTGACGCTGCGATAGCCACTGGCAAGAAAAATGTTATTGCTTTTGCAACGCTGATTGCACGGAGGAGAATACTTTTAGAATGGAAATCCCAATTACCACCGAAGGCATCAATGTGGCTTTCTGATATGATGATGTTTTTAAAAATTGAAAAAGTTAAATACTTTCTTAGAGGATCAACCAAAAAATTCTACAAAGTATGGGACCCCTTACTGGTTTATTTTGACAAACTTGCAACTCTCCCCTCTCATTAGTAAACAAGCTTCAACGTAAATTACTTTCATCTTGGGATAATTAATTATTATTTATATTTTTTATGTATTATTATTTTATTTTTTATTTTTATTATTATTATTATTATTATTTATTTATTTTCTTCACCGGCAAAGGGATTGTTAGGGTTGGATGGGGTTTATAAAAATGTAAATTGTTAAAATGCTGTGTAATTCTTGTTACATTGTACACTGTCGCCAAAAGAATTGTAACCACTGTGAAACATTACAACCTGTATGACATTGTACACCTGTTTTAACAACAATAAAAATACATGTAAAAAAAAAAAAAGATAACGTCATCATCATCATCATCATCATCATCATCATCGTCTCATTGTGGGCTGAACCGTCCATCACTTCGACAAGCGTTTCTGTACACACACAACCCAACCCAAACCCTTTTCCTCCAATCGCCATGGCCTTAAAACGGACCCGTGGTGTGTTTGCTGTGCCCAGCGTGCTGCGGACTCTCCCCCCCCCCCCCCCCCCCCCGCTGGCTCTGCTCACACCCCAACCAGCGTGCACCAAAGTGTGCCAGTGTATGTGTGAGTGGACATGTGTGTCTGTGTGTCTATATGTGTGAGTGTTTGTGTAAGTCTGTGATACTGTCACTGTGTGAGTGAGTGTGTGCGTGGCTGTGAGTATGCGTGCGCTGTATGTGTGTGCGTCGACCGTATGTGTGTGTGTGTGTGTGTGTATGGGGGGGGGGGGGGGCTGTGTCAGCAGCCGTCCCCCAGCACCAGGTGAGATTAATGGGGTGTAAAGAATGCCCGCCTGGAGCCCAGCGAGGGAGGGGGGGGGGGGGGGGGCGGGGCTGCCACCTATGTGTCCATACCTAACGCCCCGCCCACATCCTTCACACACAGACACACACAAGCACGCAGGCACACACACACGGTCAAAAACACCTCATACGCACACACACACACACACACAAAAACACCTTGCACGCACAAGTGCACTCTCACGCACACACACACACACACACACACACACACACACACACACACACACGTATCTACAAAAAAAACCCGTGCACACACACACACGGCCAAAAACACCTCACACGCATACATGCACGCACAAATATGCGCAGAGACAGACAAACAACCACAGCCTTAAAGCGGAGGCCTGATGTCTGCAACGACCCCCACTGCTCCCCCAACACCCCCCACCCCCACCACCCCCGCCCGTACTCAACCCCCGGGCCAGACACTGCTGCTACAGTATCCCCCAACCCACGACCTCCACCCAATCCTCCATCAGCTCTGCTCCATCGACGCCAACGCTGACGATGGAAAAGTACCGCTTGCCGGATCGGGGGGGGGGGGGGTATAGGGAGGGGTGCTGAGGGGGGTGGGGGCTATGAGTAGGGGGGGTATGGGGGGTCTGGGGGCAGGCTTTGAGTGGGGGGGGGGCTCTGTGGGGGCGGGGGGGTTGGTGAGAAGGGGGGGGGGGGGGGGGCAAGGGGGCTGAGTAGGGGTTAGGAGGAGTGGGGCGAGGGGGCTCAGAGGTGGGCTGTTCCCGTGTGTTTCAGGGTGCTGCGGTCCTCATCACGTGCGGAGGTCGTGACCCCTCACAATGTCACCGTGAGGGGGTGACACTCTTAAGTCCCTGGTGACACTCTAAGTATAGGTCCTGGTCCGTGTGGGGGGTGGGGGGTGGATGAACTTCCATGGGTCCATTTACAAAAATGAACCAACACGTGTGCATGGCAACACGGCAACACAGCCACATTGTACACACATGCATACACACACACACACACACACACACACACACACACACACACACGCACGCACATGCATATACACGCACTGATGCATTTATGCACGCACAAACACATTCAGAAAGGGAATTTCACACGATTTTACATACTCACACTCTCCCACACACATTCACTGACATACACGTGTGCACATACACACAGACTCTACTGTACTCTGATACACTGATAAAAGACACGCACACACACACACACACACACACACACACACACACACACACACACACACACACACACACACGCAACACCACATTTAATTTCCCTTGGAAATTTCCCCCCCCCACATCCCAGCCTCTCTTAAAAACCCCCAGTGACTCAAACTCTCTTTGGTCGCTTTCAACCCCGTGCCATTAAAGCAATTTCCTCCAAACATCTGTACAGGCCACTCAGACCAGCTCTGTCCTGCTGAGGCAAAGGCTGAAGCGATGGCTGAGGCTGAGGTTTAGGCTGAGGCTGTGTATGGCTGGCTTTGTTCCATTTCACTCTGTACGCTTGCTGCTGGCCCACCACTTAGTCAGAGAGTCAGAGGCAGGATTACCCAGGGTGCACCTCAGCATGCACTTCCAATTCCCCCCCTGCTGGGGCAAACACAGGAGCAGGGAATCACACCAAGAGGAGGCCGGGGGGGGGGGGGGAGAGGATAAGAGGGAGGGGGGAGAGGAGAGAGGAGGGGAGGGAGGGGGGGAGAGAGGAGGGGAGGGAGGGGAGGGGGGAGAGAGGAGGGGAGGGAGGGGAGGAGAGGAGGGGAGGGAGAGAGGAGGGGAGGGAGAGAGGAGAGGGGAGGCAAGTCAGGGGAGGAGAAAGGAGGCAAAGAGAGAGAAGAGAGAGCAGAGAGGGACGGGGGAGAGGTGAAAAGAGAGAGAGGGGAGGAGAGAGGATCGAGAGAGGACAGGTGAGGGGAGTAAAGGATAGGAGAGAAGGGAGAAGATGGGAGAGGAGAGGGACGGGGTAGGGGTGAGGAGAGGGGAATGCAGAGGAGGGCTTAAGTAGATTAAGTAGATTGATTCATTGTTTCATTTCAACAGCTTCCTGTGATTGTGTGATTTCACACAATTGGTAAATGTGTGTGTGTGATGTGAAAAACACGCCAAAACGGTCTCTGAATCGATGTGCCCCATGACAGAGAAGCCTACATGAAGACCACAATAATAATGGACCAAAACAAGCTGCGGAAATGATAAACGGATTGCATTTATATTGAGCTTTTCTAACCAGTGGCCGCTCAAAATGCTTTACAATATTGCCTCACATTCAGCCATTCATGCACACATGAATGGGTGACACACCGCCGTCGGGAGCTGCGTCAGGAGAAGTAAGGGTGAGGCGTCTCGCTCAGGGACACCTCGACACTCGACGCTAGGAGGGGCCGCAGGGGAATCGAAACCAGCAACCTTCCGGTTACCAGCCGACTGCCTCTGCCTCCTGAGCCCCCGTGCTGCGTAGGGTCTCATCTCTGCAGCCACAGGAACACAGGTGAAGGGAGGAGGATCCGGAACCTACCGGCGGGCCGGGCGCGGCGGGGTGGGGGGGGGGGGGGTGAACGATGTGCAGGCTGCAGTCCAGCGGCGCTCTGACCTGTGGGAGCAGACAGAGGAGCGTTCAGGGCTGAGCGGCTCCTGAGAGCCGGTGGAGCAAAGCATCACGCACACGTGTACACACGCAGGGACACACATGCACAAGGACACACACACGCACAAGGACACACACACACACAAGGGCGCACAGGTAAGGACACACGCACACACACACACACACACACACACACACACACACACAGAAGGACACACATGCACGCACACACACAAACACAAGGACACACACACACACACACACACACACACACACACACACACAGCTGAAGAGAGAAACCATCTTTCCGTCATCCTTCCTCACCCACACACTCACTAACAGTCTCTCTCCCTCTGTCTCTCCCCCCGTCTCTCTCTGTGTGTATGCACATGTTTACACCCTCTTCGTCTGACTTTTAACAGACCATCTTTCCATCCGTCCATCCGTCCATCCATCTATCTATAGCGGAGCCTCCAATCCCTGCAGTGATGAGGGATGCAGGCCGAGCTGAGCTCAGCGCTAGCGTTAGCCTCCCTCCGCTCACACAGGAGATCTGAGCTCAGCGCTAGCGTTAGCCTCCCTCCGCTCACACAGGAGATCTGAGCTCAGCGCTAGCGTTAGCCTCCCTCCGCTCACACAGGAGATCTGAGCTCAGCGCTAGCATTAGCCTCCCTCCGCTCACACAGGAGATCTGAGCTCAGCGCTAGCGTTAGCACCACATGAAGGCCGAGCTGCCCGCCTCTCATTATCCGCCACCGCTGTCAACATCTGGGGACGGACGGCAACAGTCGTGTGTGTGTGTGACACAATACTGGATGTGTTTGTGTGTGTTGGACACAAGCGCACGCACATACATGTGCACGCACGCACACACACACACACACGCACACACACAGACCACAGTCAGAGTCACATGCAGAGCCAATAACAACTACGGAGTGATAAGCTGTAAAGTGAGACTTTCTGGGCTTGGTATGAGCGGTGGAGGGGCTAGCCGTCGGCCAAGGATCTCTGCCTCCTCCGTGCTCAGCTAATCCCACTGCACGAGTGAATGGACGGCAGCAGCTGAAACAGATTACACCTGGAAGAGACCGAGATGGATGGGCAGATAAGGGCCGGCTTAATTGAGAGATGGAGAGATACGGGACGCGCGTGTGTGTGTGTGTGTGTGTGTGTGTGTGTGTGTGTGTGTGTGTGTGTGTGTGTAAGATGAAGAGGAGAGAGAGAAAGAGAGAGAGAGAGGAATGGAGGAATGGAATGCAGGAAGCGATGATCTGCCTACCTCCACGTAGGCAGTGGTGCGGAGGTAGAGAGTGGAGTGAGGAGGCAGGATCATCGGCTTTAGCTAAGGGCTCTTGTTAAGGGCTCCATTTGAGGGCTCTAGTTAAGGGCTCCATTTAAGAGCTCTATCTAAGGGCTTCTGTGTTGACCTGGCGCCACAGAGCTGACTGTGAACTGACCTGACAGGTAAGCTGTACAGGGGATGTGGGGGGGTAGGGGGGTGAAGGTGGGGTATAGGGGGGGTGTAGGGAGGTGTTAAGGGGGTGTAGGTGGGTTGTAGGTGTGGTGTAGCGGGATGTAGGGGGGGTGTAGGGGGGGGTGTACGTGTGGTGTAGGTGGGGTGTAGGTGGGGTGTAGGGGGGTGTAGGGGGATGTAGGTGTGGGGGGGTAGGGGGAGTGTAGGGGGGGTGTAGGGGGGGGAGTAGGGGGGGTGTTGGTGGGGTGTAGGGGGATGTAGGTGTGTGGGGGGGGGGGGGGGGGGTGAAGGCGGTAGGTGAGCTGAGACGGCCCTGCGGAGCACTTAGTAAACGAGGACCTCAGGGGGGCCTGCTCTGTTCCATTCTTTCCTTTCGAGGGAGGTGGGGCAAGGGGGGGGTTGAAAACACTTAACCACCACCTTTTATGATGTGAGTGGAGACAGGATCCCCGTAAAGGACAGGAGGCTGAAACACGACCCGGGCACAGAGAAAACCCTGAAAGGCCCCCGACGCCCTGAGATCCTGGGATCCTGGGGGCCGTATCGCAATGGGAGCAGAAAGTGGGAAGGGGTGGAGGAACCGGGCTCAGAGTGTCACGCAGACACAGGAGCCCGGCTCCACAGGGGGGGGCCGGGGGGGCGGGGGGGACAGGGGGACAGGGGGACGAGGCTTTAACACCTCCTACCGCGGTCTGGGGGCCCCCCATCCAGGACTGGGATGCAGACCCCGTCCCGGGGAAACATGGGGCCAGAGGGCTGGGGGGGTCCTTATATGAGTATACACTCGTAGGTTGAGCGTAGGTTGGTCGTTGTGGTTCTGTATCAGATCATTGAACTGCGGAGACTCATCTCAACTTGAGGGTGTCTGCTCCAACGACAGGAGCCCCTGAAGAACAGAACAGACCCCAGAGCAGATCCAGGCAGATCCTGCTCCAACACAAGGTTTCACCCAGGGGGGGGATTCGACCCACCCGTCTCTCCCTCGGCACCCCTGCCTTGTGCCTCACTAGGCAGTAACATTTATGTTCTCCATCTGGCTTATCTATCTGAGGTATGGGATAGGCTCTAAATTAATGTTATGGATATCAAATGCTTATAAGACGTTTATGTTACGATAAAGCGTTCAGAGGCAGATATGGCACAATGTGAAAGTGTGTGCGTGTCTCCCTGAGGTTCACTCTGGTATCCCTGGTTCAGGAGTACCAGAGTGAACCCCACTTAAGGCTTAGTTATGGTTGGGCGTTGCAACGCAACGCAAGGGGGTTTACAGACCCATTACGTCCTTGCGGACCCTCCTCGCGTCCGCCGCAAGGGCCTGACGTACGCCTCCCAGAAATGTTAACCTTGCGTCGAGGCGACGCAGCAGCAAGGGCTGTGATTGGTCCGCTAACGTAAACCCAAAGCCCAAAGTATACTACTCTGTATCCGTAATCCGTAATCCGACTCCGTAACTATGGAGACCCCTCGAGAATTCGCAGTTCTCCGTCGGGATGTCGGATACGCAATGCAATTCGCCGCACGATTGATCTTATATGCTGACTACTAACCGTGTAGATAGTGTTGAAAATAAACTTCCAAAGCTTTTCAAATATTATTTGGTGTTTTATTAGTCCTTAATGTGCAAAGTAAACAAGGTACAAAGTAAATAAGGTGCAAAGTCAAAACGGGGAAAGTGATTCCCGGAAATGAGGACCAATCACAGCCCTTGCCGTCTCCGCCCGTCTCCCTTTCCTTGACGGGGTTATAAAAATATTGGATGTGCACATAGAGCTACGGAGAGGGTCTCCGACAGGCTCTCCATCGACGGAGAGGGCTCTCCGTATCTGCACTCACAGCACTTTACGGGAGCGAGCCAGTGTTCATGTGGACGCCCCAAGTTGGCTCTTCTCACTTTTCCTGGGAGGTAAACAAGTCCTTGTGTGATTCATCGACCAATCGCCTTATTTCTGATGAATCCCATCACTGCAGCTCTGTGGTTGTCTGATCTTCCAGAGGCAGAAGCAGCAGTTTCCGGGTACATTATAGTCAAACTCATCAGCACACACACACACAACACACTCAGACCGCAGCCAGAAGAAACAGCCAACGCTTTAGAGCTCCTGGCTGGGGGGGGGGGGACGCAGCCTGTTTTGGTTGTTACTGTAGCTCTAATGGACGGGCTTCCTCCGCTGAGCTACGACGAGACAAAGAACAACAAACACAGAGAGAGAGAGAGAGATGGAGACGGAGACCGGAGAACGGAGAACACCGCCCACCGCACGGCAGCTGCCTGCAGAACATCGCCCGCCCCAAAAACAGCTCCGGCGGCAGGTGCTGACAGGACGGAGTTCACCCCTAAGTGACGAGAGCTCCGGGGCTGAACCCTCGCCCCGCTGGCCTCGAAGGGGGGGGGGCTCCACAGCCCGCTCTGAGGTGAGGTGGGGTGAGTCTGCTGGTCTGGTGCTGGAAGGGTGCTGGAGGGGGGCTAGGGGGCTTGATGGAGGGGGGCAAGGGGGGGGCTGGGGGCTGAGTTACTGTAAACCCGGACCAGAGCCTATGTTGTCGTTTGGCTTCCAGGAAACACGTCTCCTCCCTGGGCGGCCGAGCAGCGCTGCGAGGCGGTGGAGGGAGAGGTGGACTACACCGCAGCAGGGAGGGATAAATGTCCGGGTCGGCTCGCTGTCATTTCCCAGAAAACTATTTCTGGTGGGATTCCAGCAGGATAAGCGTTTCTCAACGTTGGACGGACACCTTCCCGCTGCCTCCTCCTCCTCCTCCTCCTCCTCCTCCTCCTCGCTCACCTCGCTCTCCCGGCCCAAACCAAACACCCCGTCCTCCGGTACCTGGTGCCGCTCCCGACACCTCGACCCCCCCCCCCCCACAGCCAGCGAGGTGCTCCTGCTCTCCAGGAGTCCTCTACAAGGGGGTGGATGATCGGCCTCCGGAGCGCTGACGGAGCGCGGCGGCGGTCGTTGTTAAATGAGGTGTTTGAAGAGCGTTGTGCTTGTGTACCTAGCCCCCATGTAGCAGGGGTGGGGGGGGGGGGGTCCCTGAGACCATCCATCATCTGATGGAGCCCCCTCTTGAAACCTCTCTCTGCATTAAATGGTAAATGGTCCTCATTTCTATAGCGCTTTTATCCAAAGCGCTTTACAGTGTTGACTGACATTCACCCATTCATGCACACATTCACACGCCGACGGCGGCGTCAACCACGCAGGGCGACAGCCAGCTCGTCAGGAGCAATTAGGGTGAGGGCGTCTCACTCAGGGACACCACTCAGGGACACCAGGGACTCAGGGACTACCACCAGCAACCAGCGACCTTGCGGTTACCAGCCAACCCGCTCTACCTCCAGAGCTAATGCCGCATTATCAACCCCTTACGCTGTCTGTGACAGGGGTTTGACGTTGCCAGTCGGGCTGTCATCCGAGCTGGTTCAGGTTAAATATTAAACACTGCTTGATTATTATGGGCTGCGTGGTGTTACTGATGGAGGCTGCAGAATACTGATGGAGGCTGCAGAATACCGAGGAGAGGACAGGAGGACGCAAGGTATGGCAGCACACACACACACACACCATGGCCGCACACACACACACACACATGCATTATACATACATGCGCACATGTACACGTACATGGTCACATACACACACCACAGAGGCAGGTACACACACAGACACACACACACACACACACCACAGAGGCACACATATATGCAATTCACCCACACCCACAACCACACCCACACCCACACCCACACACACACACACACAGCTAATGCCCTTCAGTTGAACCACACCTCCAGCAGGGTCGGTGGGGGGGTCCCTGCCCACCTCTCCCCAGAGCAGGTTTAGCACAAATATAACACTATATAGTCATATAACACAGAGAGAGAGAGAGAGACAGAGAGAGAGAGAGAGAGAGAGAGAGCGAAACAAGAGAGAGAGAAACAAGAGAGAGAAAAAAGACACAAGAGAGAAGAGAAACAAGAGAGAGAGAGAGAAAGAGAGAGAGAGAGAGAGAGAGAGCGAGAGAGAGAGAAAAAAACAAGAGAGAGAGAGAGAGAGAGAGAGAGAGAGAGAGAGAGAGAGAAACAAGAGAGAGACAGAGAAACAGAGACAAGGGAAAGGGAGAGGGAGAAGATAATGGGGGAGGGGTAGAGGGACGGACAGAAAGTGAGAGCGGGAGAACGGGAGAGACAGACGGTGGAGGAGAGAGAAAGAGAGAGCGAGCGAGCGAGGGACAAGGGGCCCCGTACAGTTGGCAGTTCAAGGCCAGGCCTCCGAGGGGGGGGGGGCGGGGAGCACAATGCAGAGGGAACATCAGAGCCCTGATTTACTCAGCGTCCCCGCCAGGGTCGCTGTGCTCCTGCCCCCCCCCCCCCCCCCGCCCCCCTCGTAGGACGCAGAACAGAAGCGGGGTTGTTTGAGAGGCGGGCAGCACGACTGCACTGCCGTCAGCGTGCTCTTAGCCATCCTGGCTTTACTGTGCCGTGGAGCAACAGCCATGGAAGGAAATGAAGTAGAAATACTTTAGAATAAACATCTTAACATCGTCCTGATGGGAGGAACGGTTCCTACACTTCTGGATAACAAGCTCCTAACAAAATCATACAATTGATAACACAATAACACATTTTCAAGACAAGGTGGTTTCCTCTCTCCTCGACCACCCACCTGTTTGAGACTTATGTTGTACGTCCTGCCACTTAAAAATAGTACTAAGCATTGAGTAGCGCCTTATCCTAGCTATCTTTGTTGTGTACGGGGAATGGGTTAACCAAGCGACTCTTAGTGCTTGGCACTTGGTTCTATGAACATCCTCACTGTACCAACAGCAAAATATTGTTGTTTCTCTTTCTTCTGACAAATGTACTTATTGCAAGTCGCTTTGGATGAAAGCGTCTGCTGAATCAATGCCCTAAATGTAAACGTATTTGTCACTAATCGTCTACTGTTTGAAGTTGGTTCCAGTCCCCTATCTGACTTTGTGGTGGCAGGTATCAGATCGTGTCCGACTGTATAGGGTTATGTTCGCGTACCTTCCTGAGGGCCCGTCCAGCCCATCGGCCCGGGGGCCACAGCAGGACACGGCCATGTTGTCAGAGAGTCCCCATTCAAAACCGCAGGGCATCTCTGCACTTCCCAGGGATGGGATTAGGGAGGCATGTTTAAGGAGCTGAACACAGGGGATGTTTTCATGGCCCTCTTACGCTAACAATGCAACGCACTGTAGGCCTCTGCATGACCGACATTACATTGACCTCTGACCTCCTCAAGCACAAAGCGCCAACACTGAAACCTCTCCCTGAATGGGATCCCGGCGGAGTCCGTCCTCAGCTGTCACGCTGTATCACAGGCTTAGCACCCATTGGGTCACATTGATTTAACCTGGCAAGCGTAGCCCTGGAGGCTAGCCTACGCAGAGAGACCAGACCACCCAGGACCTCACATCACGTCTAGACAGGGGACTCTGATCCGGATCAGAGACCGTTTAGACAGGGGAGTTCACATCCAAAATCGATAATTCTGGACCGGCTGTGGCATTTGTGCATTATTATTAACTGCACCTCCGCCCAAACGGAAGGAAGTGATCAAACCCAGATTCAATAACTAATATTGAATCTAACAACCTTTGGCACCAGCTTGTGATATTGTGAGGGTTCTGATGCAGTCCTTGGCTAATCGACCCAATCTGGCCTTTCAAAGGGCCTCCACGAGATGATTAACAGGGTTAGCTGCTCCGTAACCCGCTCCGATTCCAGGGACCCCGCACAGGGTTCCGTGAATGTTTAACTCTTTGAATGAATAAGTTCCCACTCTCCAGATACCATCTATGTTCTTAATCCAGATGAGTATCTGGACTTAGAGGGGTCATGAGCCAGGGAGGAAACAATGAGGCTGTTGTAGGGGCGGGATCCCGGCATCTACGGGAGGACATGACAAAATTAAGCACTAATTGCTATTGAGAAACCATGGCTCCAGAGAAGATTCAACTAAGCTTCCAATTTAGTTACAGATCTCGATCTGACTTGAGGCAAAGCAGCAGAAAGGAACAATTGCTCACATGGAAACAACAAGCTCTGGTATCTTCAGTTCAGCCGCCCTGAACCACGCTGGGCCAAACCCAAGCCTCAGCTAAACCCTCAGAAACAGCAGAACATCTGGAAACCCACTGTAAGACCGAGTGTGCCCTACTGCCAGGTGAGTAAATGTTCCACAGGTGCCTAGCAACAACCCTAACACTTCAACAGGTCCAGCAAGCATGCTTTAAACCCCAGTGGCCACACACGGGGCACTGCTCCAGGGACCTGCTGACCACAGACAGGTCTCTACCGGTGCACTAAGCCCTGCCCTGCTACCCTATAGGGAGCAAGAGAGAGAGAGCGAGAGAGCGAGAGAGCGAGAGAGAGAGGGAGCGAGCGGGAGCACGAGAGAGAGACAGAGAGAGAGAGGGAGCGCGAGAGAGAGAGAGCGAGAGAAGGACTACAGAGTGAGCTGGGAGCCCAACACTCTTCCATAAAATAAGCAGACATCTTGCTTTGAGTGGACCGCGTCATTAAAGGCCGACAGACCCTTGTTGGGAACGGAGACGGGTCCTCACAGCGGGGGGGAAGGACGCAGACACAGGCCCACAGAGCGGGCCCGTGGTAGAATCCCACAAGAAGGTTGATGGGAGAACTTACTCCAACGTATTCCACATAAGACTAATTAGCGGAGAAGAGAAGCGTGGCTGTGCCCACTAAGCTGTGGTTCAGCCACCAGAGAGACACGAAATGCAGATGAGGCCTGAACAAAACGTTGGAACATTCGTAGTTAGAATTCTTGTCAGGACGTAGCCTCAGTGTCTTTGAATTAACATTTTGCAGGGGTAATTCACACATACACACCAGGCGTGCATGCATAGGCTTCTCACACACACACACACACACACACACACACACACACACACACACACACACACACACACACACACACAGGTCCATCCCATTGTTTGAACAATACACTGTTCAGGTGATGATGTGTCGCATGCTTTGAAGTATGCGCTCACACACACACACACACACACACACACACACACAGTTGACAGTCAGAGTTTTAAAGATTAGGTAGTAATATTTCAAGACTGGAGTAGAGAAAGCCGACAGCCATTTGCCCACGCGGTATATTCAGACATATATATGGGTATCGTTGGTATATATCGTTGGTATATAATGCGCTTGTTTCTGTGGCATCCGGTTATGAAACACTCCATTAAAGCTCAATATTTGGAGTTCGCTGTGGACTCAAGCGACTCATGCGCATGATGAATCAAAAGCTTTAGTGGAGTCACCCATGACCCCAACCTGTCCTTAATCTGCCTCTTCCTACAGCAACACACACACAGGGAGAGGGGGAGGGGGAGAGAGGGAGAGGGGGAGAGAGAGGGAGAGAGAGTGGGAGAGGGGGGAGAGAGGGAGGGTGAGAGAGGGAGAGAGAGGGATGGTGAGAGGGGGGAGGGGGGAGAGAAAGGGGAGAGAGAGGGAGGGGGGAGGGGGAGAGAGAGGGGGGAGGGGGGAGAAAGGGTGGAGAGGGAGGGGGAGAGGAAGGGTGATAGAGGTATGGTGAGAGTGGGAGGGAGAGAGAGAGAGAGAGAGAGAGACAGAGGAGGGGGGGGGGGTGAGAAGAGGTCAGAGGAGGGGAAGCTGAAAGAGAAGGAGGGGAGAAAGAGGGGAGGAAGCAGAGAAATATATAGACAGTCGGGGATACCAAGACCCCGCCCAGAGAAAGAGCAGCAGAGCGAGAGAGAGAGAGGGATGCAGAGAGAGTGAGAGAGGGAGAGAGAGAGAGAGAGACTAACTGGGGGGCTACTGGCCTGGTTTGTCCCGGTCTGACAGGCCCAGTCAGGTCTCCCCTGAGGAGGATGTCATTTATTTAAGCCAACATTTACATTCAGCCTCTCCTCTCAGCTTTCAGAACGTGTTTGACTTTCAAACAGAAGACTTAATTGTGCGCCAAAGGCCAGACACGCAACTGCTTTTGAGGAATATTTCAACCTGAAAAACGACAAAAGACCACAAGCAGAGATAAGGAGGCCTGCAGCTCACCTCCTCCGAGTTGTGGAGGAGCCTGCCATCTCCGCCCCTCCCCCCCCTTTCCAAGGAACTGTGACACACACATCTTTTAATGACATACACTTGTGTATACGCGCGCGCACGCGCACACACACACACACACACACACACACACACACACACACACACACAGGCGTGCTGATTTATCCGTGAGTGCCCTCTGTCCCTCCGGTTTCTCAGAGCTCTGATAATGCCCTTCAGATCAGCAGCAAGGGAACATTACCCAGCAAGGAGACACAACGACACACACACACACACACACACACACACTGACAACAACACACACACACACACACACACTTATACAGACACACACACCCACACACTGACGCAAACACATACATACAGACACAAAAACACAAACTGTGTACACTGTATATACAGGGTGGGGCTGGAAGAGAGGGTCAGGGTGGGGGTAAGAGAGAGGTTGAGGGTGGGGGTGGGGGTGAGAGAGGGGGGAGGCCATGGCGGTTGTTCAGCGGGCCTTATCAAAGCCCTGCCCGATGCGTCATTAACCCTGCAGCCAGGTGCTGATGACCTCTGACCCCGAGGCCTTCAGCAGCTGCTGATGACAGAGCGGCCATGACGGGTCAGGGCTAGGAGGGGGGGGGGGGGGGGACAGCAGCACCCGCCTCAAAAACGGCACTTGTCTCACACTGGCACCTGTCTCATAGCACCTGTCTCACAGCACCTGTCTCACAGCACCCATCTCACTCTCACCCCGGCACCCGTCTCACACTAGCACCTGCATATCACACTGGCACCCGTCTCGCAGAAACTGTCTAACAGAACCTGTCTCACAGCACCCGTCTCACACCTGCACCCATCTCACAGAACCTGTCTCACAGCACCCGTCTCACACCTGCACCCATCTCACAGAACCTGTCTCACACCTGCACCCATCTCACAGAACCTGTCTCACAGCACCCGTCTCACACCTGCACCCGTCTCACTCCGGCAACCATCTCACACCTGTACCTGTCTCAAAACCGGCACCTGTCTCACAGAACTCGTCTTACACCAGCACCTGTCTCATACCAGCACCTGTCTCACAGAACCTGTCTCACATCTGCACCTGTCTCACCCCGGCACCTGTCTCACATCTGCACCTGTCTCACCCCGGCACCCGTCTCACAGCTGTACCTGTCCCACCCCGGCAACCGTCTCACTGCGCCCACCTGTCTCCCTGCGTCCACAGCCCACAGCCCTGAGGATCGGCTGGTATTTCATTAGAGATGATTACAACTGAAGGCTCCGACGAACAGAGACACAGATGCCTTTGTAGAGATAATATGGGGGGGGGGGAACTCTAACCACCTGAACTCCTTCTCCTCCTTCTCCCTCCTCGTCCTCCTCCTTCTGCTCCTCCTCCCTGCCTCCCCCCCGGGGCCCAACCCGTCACTCCAGGGAGCCGGCGGGTTGGGCTGCGGACATTCTGGGGTTGGAACCCTGTCAGTCTGGAATATATTTGCGTTTTTTACGTGTATCTTCATCGGCCGATGCGTGGCCGATAGTTTTTTACATTATTACAGACAGACAGTTCAATAAATGTTTCTTTTTTAAATTGAGACTTGTAACATTTGTGTCGGCTCCAAATATCGGCTCAAAAATATCGATATTGGCCCTTAAAAAATCCATATTGTTTGATCCCTAGTCTGGAAGTCAAAGGTCGATTCTCCCGCCCCCGTACGTCTCGTCCGAGACTTGAAGGATGTCTGTTTCTGCTGATGACCTCCAGCGCAGGAAGCGTCACGTCACAGAGCAGGTCGCACCCCCCGTGGGGCCGCTGGGTGCCAGGTCTGATGGAGAGAGAGACACACATGTAGAGAGACCAGCAGCGCCGGTCGCTCAGAGCCTCGTGACATTTGGGACTAATGGGGCAGCGTTAGGGACTAATGACCCCAATGGCAGATGGTGTTAAACACCCGTCAACGTCCCGCTAACACAGCCTCACCCTGGACCCCCTCTTCACACTGGGATTCATATTAACCACCTCCACTGGGACAGTAAACAGTGTTCACCACTAGGGCTGTCTAATTAATCTAATTTAGATAGTGATCTCTAATATTATAGAGTTAGAACAATAGAACAATCTCAGTTACAAAGTATTTCTTTGGAGAGAAACACATGCATCAGGTTTTCAAACTCAAAAATAATCGTTTGAATAATCGTGATTTCAATATTGACCAAAATCATCGTGATTAGGATTTGTTCCATAATCAAGCAGCCCTAATGCTCACACTGTGATTCATATTAACCACCTCCACTGGAACAGTTTCCAGTGATCGACACCACTGCTATACATATTAATCACCTTCACTGGAACAGAAGCCACCGTGACAGCGGTTACCTGTTCCTGTTAATCTGCGCGCGGCCGTCAGACCTGACTGGTTCTGTAAGCGTTCCTCGGTACCTTGCTGCTGCGGCGGATCAGCTTTGCAGAGACGGCGTACCTTGACGCAGTGCATAATTGATGCAGTTAGACACATGAGGTAGCGTGCTTTCTGCCGGTCGGGTGTTGGCTGACAACACAGACAATCAGAGTACACAGCGCTCTCTGTGCCGAGGGAGACGGCTCCAGATGATCTCTACTCAAATCTGTCAGGTGAGGAAACCGACAGAAATAGTGACAGACTCACAGAGGTGACGCCACACAAGGGTTCCAACATGTGATATGTGAGGTAACATGTGATGCAACACTTGGTGCAACAGCTTCCACTGCGGTTTAAAATACCTGTGTGTCGTGACTCATGATGTGGCAGAGGAAACTCAGGCGACCCTGGGCGGCTATACATTGAAATGCAACGTGCCTGTAGAAGATATGGTAATGAGCACCTCGGTACGTTCTCCCACCCTACACCCTACCTCTCCCTCCCCCGGTACGTTCTCCCACCCTACTGTCAGCGGCTCCAGCTGTATTTCAATTCAGAAAGACAAACATACGGTAAAAGTACGCCACGCAAAGAGCCCAGTAAACACAAAACATGGACCCGTGTGACCCTCGCAGCGTGACCGGCCATGGTGAAAGGATTATCCTACAGCATCCAGAAACCCTCCACAAACAAGACCCAGGGAGACGAGCGCAGAGCAGACCCCCATCCAACCCTCGACAAACAAGACCCAGAGATCCGGACACAGAGCAGACCCCCATCCAACCCTCGACAAACAAGACCCCCAGAGCCGAGCCAAGAGCAGACCCCAATCCAACCCTTGACAAACCAGACCCAGAGAGCCGAGCACAGAGCAGGCTCTCATCCAACCGACGCATGGCAGGATGAAAGGAGGCGGAGCGGAGGGGCGGACGTAGGGAGAATGAAAGCAGAGGAGAGGGTACGAGGATAGCTGGGGTGGCGCCACAGCCGTAACTCACTAAATCACCATGGTAATGCGGAGCAGCCCCGCCAGCCCGCTGTCACGCACACACAAACACACAACAAAAGCCGGAGGAGGGGGACATGAAGGCGGCGGGCGGAGGCATGCGGACGGGCCGTCCTGCCCAGCCCCTCATGTGGGCGGAGCCATGTAAACAGGACCAGCCAGACCCCCTGGGGAGGCTGTCAGGACGGCTCCCCCCCCCCCCCCCCCCCCCTATGTGGCTCCTGATCCGACTGGGGCCCATGTGGGCTAACAGACCCAACATGTCCCACAGACAGAGATGGGGTCTGCTTCCACTCAGCAAGCGCACGTGCACACACACACGCACACGTGCACGGGCAGACGCACGCAAACACAGCTCGATTGACAGAAGATCCCATCGACGGCTTCATGATGAAGCAGAGCGGGAAATGAGAGACAGACAGGTGGCAAAGGGAGGAGGAGGAGAAGGAGGAGGAGGAAGATGGCTGAACTCGAGTCTGAGGAGGAGGAAGATGGCGGAACTTGTGTCTGAGGAGGAGGAAGAGAAAGTTCAAATACAAAGGAGTCGTACGTTTGAGAAGAGGTGAGCAGCTCTAATCTGAACAACAATCACAGGAAAGACTTGTTGGTCGATTACATTTGTTAAAAAAACACGATGATCCTGATGGTTTGTGTATGCAAATCGTAAGTAGAAGCTAAGTTGTCCTTAACTTACATTTCTAAAAGATTAAACTCCTTGTGTCCTCATTTGCCTCTGTCTCCCAGATTGTAAATGCAAATGATGCACAACTGATCTAGAGACGTTAGAGAGGGACAAGGTCTAGAGACATAGAGAGGGACAAGGTCTAGAGACGTAGAGAGAGACAAAGGTTTAGAGACGTAGAGAGGGACAAGGTCTAGAGACGTAGAGAGGGACAAAGGTTTAGAGACGTAGAGAGGGACAAGGTCTAGAGATGTAGAGAGGGACAAGGTCTAGAGACGTAGAGAGGGACAAAGGAGTACAAAATGTGTATTTTTGACTGAAATGTATGTTGAATAAATATATACTTATACGAAGACACTCAAGTGCACAATGTTGGCACAAGTTTACACAAAGAACTGATAGGAAGAGCTCACTTCGCTGAAGCACCCAGAATTCTCTCAAAACACACGTGGATTCCAACTGGAATTAGTGGAGAATCTTTGGACGGTGGTTCTCCACCGAGGCCACTCAGTTATCCTCCTCGCTCCACTCCCCCCAACACGATTCTCTCCACTGCTTTTTTCTCAAGAATAAGGAGAAACAGAGCGAGGCAGAGCAAGAGCGCTGGAGAAGGTTTGCGAAGCCCGTTTGGAGGGCTTCTCGGAGGGTTGGGGGGGGGGGGGGGGGGAAGAGAGCGAGCAGCGAGACTGGTGCTCCAAACCATGTCTGTAACACCAGCCTGGACTCAGGGGAGGAGAGCAGAGAAGGTCAACCACAGGCAAATTAACACTGTGGATGAGACCAGCTCAGGTAAGTGTGTCAGCGAGCGAGTGAGTGAGTGAGTGAGTGAGTGAGTGAGTGAGCAGGCGAGCGAGCGAGCGAGTGAGTGAGTGAGTGAGTGAGTGAGTGAGTGAGTGAGCGAGTGAGTGAGTGAGTGAGTGAGCAAGCGAATGAGTGAGTGAGTGAGTGAGTTAGTGAGTGACATAATCTGACAGACCTGAGAAATTGATAGGGCAGCAAAACAGTTATTCAGAGTATGTACTTGGTGCTTTTTCTGTCCAAACACACACACACACACACACAGGGGTCAACATGTGGGGTGACAGACACGGAGCGAGGGGCCCATGGCGGGGGTGAGGGGCCGGTGAGGGGCCGGTGGGGGGCGGAGGGGCCCTGGGGGGGGGGGGAGGGGAGGCTGCTGGAGGCTGCCTGGGGTTGATTTAGGATTGTTGAACGCGAGCCAAGATTCCTGGAGGGAACAGAGTGAGGAGAACGGCTCTGGAGGCTCCGGGCTGGAGACAAGGAAGGTTCTGGAGAACATAGAGAAGGACCCAGGGTGTGCGCGCCTGTGTGTGTGTGTGTGTGTGCACGTGTTTGTGTGCACATGTGTGCATGTGCGTGTGTGTGTGTGCGTGTGCGTGCGTGCGCTGTGGCCCGAGAGTTGGTTTACTCTCAAACAGCCGGGATTTAAGAATGGGAATTCCTAAAGAGTGAAGAACATGAATGAGAGTCAAAGACCTACTGGGATGTGTGTTTGTAGGTGTGTATGTGTGTTTGTATGATTTTATGTGTGTTTGTGTGTTTGTAGTCGAGGTCGAGGGGGAGGGAGAAGGGCGAGGGCGGAGGGTAAGGGCTCTTGGCTGGGAGGCAGAACCAGGGCCAGAAGGAGGGGGTCGAGCCGTGTTTGAGGTCCTGGAAGGAGGTCCAACGCTTTCCAATCTCTCCACACAACTCCTCACAAGAAGACAAATAAGAGCCTAGGAAATAGCGAGCAGGGTTTTTTAATCCTGCTGTCTCAGGAATTGTTGGACCCTGAGGGTTCAATGTGGTCGCCATCTTTCTCTAATTAGAGAGCGAGAGAGAGAGAGAGAGAGAGAGAGAGAGAGAGAGAGAGAGAGAGAGAGAGAGAACGGGAGAGAGAGGGAGAGAGAGGGACAGAGAACAAGAGACAGAGAGATAGAGAGAGAAAGAGAGAGAGAGAGAGAGAGAGAGAGCGCCAGAGAACGAGCCAGAGAACAAGACAGAGACAGAGAGAGAGAGAACGAGCCAGAGAATGAGAGACAGAGAGAGAGAGAGAGAGAACTAGCCAGAGAACGAGCCAGAGAACGAGAGACAGAGAAAGAGAGAGAGACAGAGAGAGCCAGAGAACGAGAGACAGAGAAAGAGACAGAGAGAGCGACAGAGGTAGAGACAGAGAGAGCGAGAGAGAGACAAAGGAACGTAGACAGAGGCCTGACAGACATAACTCTCCCCCGATTGAAAAAGGCTTCTTTCAAACAAGAAGCGGAACAGAAACACACTGTATTCTGGGTTTGTAACTCTCGAGTCGTGCAGCACAACGCCTCAGCCACCCACATGGTCTGCAGGGTTCACGTCCCCTCTGTCTGGGTGGCTGGACGGAGGAACATAGAACTAGCAGACAGGGTCCAACTTGTTCTTCGTTTCCATGCTGTAGAAAGGTGGCGTTTAAAGACAAGGTCTTCCCTCGAAGGACTTCATTAATGAATACTTCGGAGACCAAGCGTGAGAAAATGTGTGTTATATTCATGTATGTTATATCAGTCACAGCACTGCGTATGGGAAGATATTAGAATGTCTTTCTCTTGAAGAAATCGATCATTTTGATAGAATCCATGCTGAATCTATTTGAGAAAAATACTTGATAGAACACTTACTAGCTGTCCAAGGAGAGACATTTTGATTTATATGCAGTTAAATATTATTGCTAAAACCTAAAAAGATTTGTAATTACACTAATTAGGGTGCCAAATATGCTTTTTTTCTCTTGTCTGAAGCTGTGCCTGTGGGTTCGTTAGTCCCAGACATCAATCTCTGCCTCCCACTAATTGGTGTTTAGCGGGCATGTTACCCCCCCTCCACCCCCTTCCCGCCACTGATGAGGAGTCAAAGCCCCAGTCCTCGTCCAAAGCCCCCCCCCCCCCCCCCCAGTCTCATCCCTCCATGAGGACAGACCTCTGCAGAGGGTTTGGTACACAAGGACGTAAACAAGACTCTACCCAAACTTTGACGTAAAGGAATTCCAGGGTACATTCAGAGTGAACCCTGGATAGAGTCATCAGAACAAACGATTGACTCCTGGAGAGGCCTGTGTGACTGAGGACTGGACGCAATGAGCTGCTGGTCTGAATCCCTTCTCAAGGTGGCTTCTAGACTCTAGCCGCAACGTAGCACCGTTTACACTCTGGACTTTCTCTGCTGGATTTGCACCACGTCCAAAGATTTGCACTACCAGATATCGTTAGCCTCATAGTGGATTGCCTAAGTCATATTTTAAGGTTCATCTTTTATTTAGTGTCAAAAATGCCTAAGTAAAGTAGCTAACTTAGGCAGATAGTGATTAAGGAATGTAAAAAGCACTCTGATTGGCTTAGGCTATAACCAATGATGCACGCTGAATCAGCAGCGTTAGGAGAGTAGAGTAAGCTTAGACATCACAATTTGGCCAAAATATGACTGAGGAAAATCTGCTATGAGACTAACGATATATCGGATGGTGAATACGTCTCCTGGGCCAGATCAGAGTCTCCAGCACTGAGCCCAGAATGTACACTTAAACATAGCCCTCCGAACGCCAGGCGCATGGAAGCCTTTCCCTGCCTGTAATAGTAGCCGAATGTACTGCACATGTGCTTCGGTATCAGCCCAGACCACACCCCTAACTCCCATCTATCGGCGCCCTCCTCCCGCCCTCCCCCTAAGTGTTTCAACAGAGACCGGCTCACCCTGTTCGCTCCATGCTGCGACCTCTTCCTTTGATCACCGCCTCCTATTTATAGCCCATGTGCTGGAGCGGAGCCGTTCAGCACAGGACGTCCTAGAGGCAGCTGCCCCACGCCAGCCCGTTTTCACCCTGTCCCACGCCGCACATTGGCCCCTCGGGCCAATGGGAGATAAGATAAACGCTGGTGGTTCCCCAGAGGGGCCGCGGTCAGGACTGACTCACGCACCGCTGGGAATTACACCTGTGCTCATTTAAGTTATTGTTTGAAAAAGACTGAGGCCTAAAGAAATGTTTAATGCCATTATCATTATCATAAGTCTACTTCCCATATTGACGGTGTCAAAATACTAATGAGTTCAAATGAGTTTCAGCACAGTTTAAATGAATGTTGTAATCGTGTGTCAAGGCCTCAGGTTCGAAGTTTAGATTCGACCCACAACTACGACTGTCAACATGGACATGTGTGCAGACACGCACTCACGCGCACACACACACACACACACGTGTTGTTTACCACACACTGTAAACAGAGACGAAGAAGGAGAGGAAAGCTGGGGTTCTAACAATAACAAGAGTGACGCAAAGCCAATGCCTATCAGCTATGTTGCTAATCAGCTATGCTAATGCTAATCAGCTGCGCTAAACGGTGCTCTGATCTCCAGCCAGAGTTCAACCTAAAGCTGTTGACTCACGGGCCATAGGTTTAACTGGAAAGTTTCCTGAGGACAGAACACACAAACCTCACACTGGTATCACAAGACACTTCCATAACACATGTGTCAGAGCACACGCACACACCTGCACGCACACAGGCACACACACAAAGGCAGGGTGACACACATACAAAATGTGGCCTTTGGACCAAAAGGTACAAAATATGCTTAATAAATAATAGACAAACACACACATTCACAGACCTACTTTCTCTCAGACAGACAGCAGCCTAACCTTATAACCCATCACGTTCTGCCGCTGCGTGGGACGACCGTTTCAACAATGATTCGTAAATATGACGTCAACAGACGGGAGAACTCACACATCCCTGAGGAAGGCCTGTGTTGGTGACTCTAGTCCCGGGTAATGTCTGGTTCCCTCTGGCCTGCTGGGTTCTGCCGGTCAGAAACGAGGGGTACCACTACCCACTGAGGAGATATGGGTCGACAGACCTCTGTTTACTGGGACCCGTATTGGTCAGACATTGGCTTCTCAGAAAACTCTTTTTGATGTGTGGCTACACACAGCCGGCAAAGCCCTTGCAGTTCGAAGATGTTGCACTTTAAAGTGTGCTGTGTGTCATCAGGGCCATGGTGTCTTTATTGGCAAACTGATAAGGAACTAGCAGTGCGTTTATGTTTAACATCAGCATCCACTCCTCCAGACTGTGTTAAAACAGGGCTCAGGGCTACTGGTATGTCATCAGCGGTAAACTGCCTCGTGACTTCCTCTGGGCTAATGTCCATCTCTGGAACACAATCATCATTTGTCATGTTTTAATGGCACGGTCACATTCTGAAGAGAAATCATGTGAATCACGGCCTGATGTAGACGTTGTTGAAAACCAGCGCTCTGCTCGTTTGCACTCTGTCGCTCACCTGGAAGGTGCTGGCAGTGTTGGCTAAGTGGCTAAATGTGAATTTAAATTATATATATATGTAAACATCAGCAATATGGAAAGCCAGGACTGGAACAACACAATGCATAATGGGACTTGTTTTGCTGGCGATTCTTCAGAGGATTCAAGAGAGTCTTAAGGCTTACAATACCATCCAACCAATAACTATACCAACCATAACTACGTAGTTATGGTTGGACATCGACGCAACCCAATGACCACGCAGTCGCTTCGGCGCAGTCCTGAACCTGTTTTGGTTCTGCGTCAGGTTCTAGTTAGCGGACCAATCACAGCCCTTGCTGCTACGTCGCCTCAACCTTAGGTTACAATTTTAGGGAGGCGCACATCAGGCCCTTGCGGTGGAAGCTAGGACATAACGGGTCTGTAAAGCCCCTTTTGCATTGACGTCCAACCGTAATCATCCCTCAACTCAACCTAGACACACCGTAGCCCAGTATGACGGAAAGCTTTGTTTTGTCATGATGCAGGAGGCATGACCCCCTGGGCTCAGGCCGACCGGAACGATTGACATATTGTCACCGTTTGCCGACCTCTACCACAGACTTTACAGCTGGATGTTGAGGTGAAAACCTCAGAATCTGCCTAGACTAGGCCCCTAAAACGACAGCAGTCATTGCGATGCTCCCATCATATTACTGACAGCACTTCTTTGATAAAAGGGGCCAATAATGTTCTGCCGAGCTGGAAGACATCCAAATTCCAAAGGTAGGCCTGTGCATTCCACTGCCCACTCCCCTGTCCTTACAGGAGTGGGCGTGGGGAAGTCTGGAGGAGATTGTGCTCAAGTATGCATAACCTTAGACCTACATACGTATATATACTGTACGTATCTGTGCTGCCCTGTATTCATATGTCCAAGTTCATGCAGATATGTGAATGTGTGCATGTGCTAGCGTGTGTGCATGTGTGTTTCTTGAGGCTGGATGATTACTGTACCGTGGATGGGCCTGGCTTGGTGGCATTGTTCACGCAGATATGTGAATGTGTGTGCGTGTGTGCGCAAGACAGTGGGTGTGTCTGTGTGCCTGTGTTTCTCGAGGCTGGATCATGACTGTACCATGCATGTTACAGTAATTGTACACACACATAGGGGGTTGGTGGGGGAGGAGGGGGAGGACTGAAACCCTCCCGCTAACCATCTGAGACCCTGTTTACTAGAATCTGTCTCCCAAAGTGTAGTATGAGCAAGGCGGGGCTGGAGCGGGGCCAAGATGTTTGGAATAGCTGGGCCCCGTCGACAATGGGCCGGGATGCCCTCTCTGTAAGCAGCTTAATGCAGCACCAGCACGCCTCGGCCGGCCTTAAAACTCTTCCTTTAACACCCCACCTCCCCCTCCCATCATCTCTGTCTTTGCTTGGACCAGATAGACCTGTCTGGTCCTGATTACAGCCCCTCTCTCTCTCTCTCTCTCTCTCTCTCTCTCTCTCTCTCTCTCTCTCCCCCCCCCCCCCCCCCCCCCCTTTTGGAGCAGCGCTTTTGCCTCAGCGAAGGCCTGATGCAACAATGGCTCTTTTCTTTGGGAAGAAGGAAGCTTTGAAACCAACACCTCCTCACCACACCTCTGCCCCTAATCCAGCGGAACAGATCGTACTCTGAGAGCTTCTGGAGAACACGCCATGCGACGGCATGCTCACACCTAAAGCGAGGAGCGAGGAGCACGCAGGAACACGCGTGGAGCACAAATCTCCTTTCATCTCCCCTTCGCTCCTGATTCGGCCCCAGACATTCCTGCTTATCTGTCGGCAGGTCGGACGCCCTGATGTTTGTTCTGCTCCACAATGAACCGTGTGGATGTTATCAGGGTCTGACGGTGCGCAAACACACACCTTCACACTTCTGTGTGATATTTATATAACAACACACTCAGACAGACAGACCAACGTTTTTGCATCGAAGGACCCGTTGCACGACGAACCGGGCTTCCGTCGCAACGGTGGAATCAGTGCCTGCTGCACCCGTTCACTGCCTCAACATCGACCACTGTGGGTGAGGAGGGAGAGAGAGAGACAGAGACAGTGGGAGAGGGACAGACAGTCAGATAGGGAGAGAGGGGGGGAGAGACAGACAGAGACAGAGACAGAGGGAGAGAGACAGACAGTGAGATAGGGAGAGAGGGGGAGAGAGACAGACAGAAACAGAGACAGATGGAGAGGAAGAGAGACAGGTCTGTCTCTTAGGCCCATTAATTTCTCACTATACTATTTCACAATTATGAGCGATGCAAAAAACAATCCTCGCTGTAGCCTTTTGATTTAGCTTGCATAATAAATGAGTGGGAATGTATTAGATAGATTTATTCTCTCCCTGGAATAAATTGAAGGAATGAATTGAATGAGTGAGTGTTCTCACTCATTCATGTGTGTTATTGTGTTGTTAATAAGACAACAACACAGAAAAGTTGTGTGTTGAATCCGAACATCCAACCTATTAGAAGTACAAGCATGTTAATTTGGGAAATCACTTAATCGGCTTCAAGACAAGCAATTTATCTTCTGTATTGCTTTGTAAAACGCCTCTGTTCATTCTTCAAATATAATGAATACATAAACAATAATTTAGGTGGATTTATCAAGAATACGTCTCAGGAAAAAAAATGCTAATGAAAAAGCAGGCTAATAAGCTAATGTAGAGTGGACTATAATGGTTGCAATTGGCGATAAATCTCTGAAAGTCGTTTCCAGAGTCGTAAAGTTTGGATGCTGTGACAGACGAGCAGCCAAGATAACTCATCAGGCCGGACTTAAGTCCTCTTTTTATGAGCCACCAAACATTTACATAACTAAAGCTATGCGAAGCAAATGTGTGCCATTTTTAATTGACGAATGACTTATGACTAATGGTCCGAGATTAAATTCAAATCAAATTCAAATTCAGGGTGGAATTCAAATCAATCCATTTTTTCAACGTCTCTTCATCGGTTCGGACAAATGAACTTGACTGCGGAGAACCAGGGTTAAGCGACACATAGGCACCCCCTGCTCCACGAGGGGGCCTGAACCAGCTCCACGAGGGGGCCCGGCCCACCTCCACGAGGGGGCCCGGCCCACCTCCACGAGGGGGCCTGGCTCACCTCCACGAGGGGGACAGGCCCAGCTTCACGAGGGGGCCTGAACCAGCTCCACGAGGGGGACTGGCCGAGCTCCACGAGGGGGACTCGACTAGCTCCTCGAGGGGGACTCAACCAGCTCCACGAGGGGGACCAGCCCAGCACCGCGAGGGGCCTGTCCACTGGCAGCGGCTCCTCTGTGATTATCTGTGGCAATCATCCCTTGTCACAACACACCGTGTAGGGATCAGTGTGTTCAGCTGACTCCCACCTGCTGCCCCCCCCACACGCACACACACACTCCTATCCACCGCCAGGCCCCATCAGGTAGGTATACGCCTTGGTTGCATTATCAGCGGTCTGCTGATCATAAACGCAGCACAGAGCAGAAAATGGAACTAAAACAAATCATATTTTATGTCTATTCATCTTATTTTCTGTTTAGCCGTTACAGAGGCTTTGCTGTGTGTGTGTGTGTGTGTGTGTGTGTGTGTGTGTGTGTGTGTGTGTGTGTGTGTGATAAACAAAATCCCACAGAATCCGATGGGCACACACACACACACACACACACACACACACACACACACACACACACACACACACACACACACACACACACAGCTGTTGTGGGCCTGTCTTTGTCCCTGAACATACAACCCCATAAATGTCCCGCCAAAGCGGCCATTTTGCCAAGAAACCACTCAATGGGTGACCTTGATCGCCCGAGCCCTCGGTGAGCGAGGGGGTATTTTACAGCAAAAGAGACCATTTTATGAGGTTGTTTAACATTCCTGCTCGAATATATACCTCTCCCACACTGGAACCCCTTCTGAGTACGAACCTCATGCACGCCCATGTCTCTGTGTTTGTACGTAAAAAAAAAAACACCTCTGCTTATGAGAATGAATATCAAAATAATGAATTTCGGTATGGACGTTCGCCAAAGTCAACATTCAGTACGTCAAATGCTGTGCTACGTGCTGTGCTACATGCTAAATCCTAAACGCTTCCTGTGGATCTATAGCTTTTATACAGCATTGCAAAGGCATTCCTTAACCTAACCGCAAGCGCATAGAGAGAGAGAGAGAGCAAAGAGAGGCGGGCCGATCCAAACAAAACCTCCTCCTCGGTCTGTTCGCCGAGCCCTCCCGTTGACCAATTACACGGCCCCGTCATCGGCCCCACGCCCGCCCCTCAGAGGTGGCCAGCGGACGCACGTCAACATGATCCTCATGAAGATGAAAGAAGGCAGACTTCAGCCTAGGAGGAGCGCCGGGCGGCTCAACTCCACTCTAAACCACTTCACTGTTGCAGAGCTTTCGTAGAAACCACAAGCTTTCCTGCATGACACAACCTCCCCCCCCCCCATCCCACCCCAGCTCCTTCCTGCCTGAACCCTACGCTGGCACACCTCCCTCCACCAATCACGCTCCACAACTCACTACAGCCCGGTGCCAGCAGGCCTCCCTCCGGGCCCCTCCCACGACAGAGGATGAGAGGCCGCGGGGGGGGGGGGGCAGCCTGTGGCCGCACGCTATTGGCACCGCCGCATGAGGCTCAGGAGGTAGAGCGGGTCGGCTGGTAAACGCAAGGCTACCAGGTTCGATCCCCGACTCGTCCTAGCGTAGAGTGTCGAGGTGTCCCTGAGCGAGGCGCCTCACCCGGCCTAACTGCTTCCGCCGAGCGGGCTGTCGCCTTGCATGGCCGACTCTGCCGTCGGTGTGTGAATGTGTGCATGAATGGGTGACCACTGGCTACAAAAAAAAAGTGTGGCGTAAATGTTGTCCATTCACCTCGGTGACCAAGAGTAGGACTTCCTCTGATCACAAAACCCAAACCGCACCGTTACCAAAGTCAAAGTCAAAGTCCAAGTCAGCTTTATTGTCAATTACTTCACATGTAGACATACAAAGCAATCGAGAAGACGTTTCCCACTATCCCACGGTGATAGTGGCAAACGTCTTCTCTGGTAAACTGATAAGACGAGACATATCCTAACACAACTAAAAGTAAACATGGAAGCGCACACAGAAGGACATTACTAATATTAAAAAAGATAGAGGATAAAATATAATCAAATATAAGAGTGTACTATGTACATGTATGTAACGCGTACAGCGGCTCCTGTGCACTCAGGTTTCAGTTCTCCTGTCTCCGGACGAGCCCCTGACAGCACAGCGCCGCGGCGTCAGACGGCCCAGGAAACGAGCGCTCGACTGCCACGGGACGCGACTGTGTTTTTCGTAGGCGGAAGCCGGAAGAAGTCCCGCCTCAAGCGCTCGGATTGGACAGGCAGCCTGTCAGGCAAACTCGCACGCTGACTCCTAACCCTAGGAGTCAGCGTAACCCTGACCATAACCGTAACCCTACCCCTAACCATAACCCTATGAGAGAAATGCGTTTGACTAACGTTAGTTTAATATACATTACTATTTAAGTTACCTACCCTGCGGTCACGTCACAGATTTTAGCCTTTTTGGATTGGATCAGGGATTTAAACCAACGTGATTGGATAATCTACGGCTATCCCTTCATTGATATTCAAGATTCTTCCGGATTCCGCCTACGAAAAAAAACACATAGCCGAGGCTCTGCGCTCGTAAAAAAGGAAGCGACGCGCGGACAGACGGCGGTCGCTACCTGAGCCAGACCACAGAGGAGAACGCTTCCGGGAACACAGCGGCGTGTGGAACGTTCCTCCTACCGGTTCCTCTCCGTCCGAACAAAGGAGAACGGAGGAGAACAGAGGAGAACATATTATCGTAATGTTATGCTATCGCCCGGAGCACCGGGACTTCACTGTCGACAGCGGGAGGGGCAGGAATAAAAGTTTTTCCTCAAATGAAAACAGCGTGGTCGGAACGCAGCCGGGGCGAGCCGGGCAGGGGGACCGGGGGCTGGCGCCCGCCCGGACGCTCGCCGCTACAGGATTCCTCGAGTCCCTTCCTGGCACGCCGGCCCGACGCAACCCCGACCCACTGAGAGACGTTCTGCTGGGGCGTGAACCCGGGGATCGGACGAGCTGCAACTGGGGCGGTCCTGAACGAGCACGTGTGTGTGTGTGTGTGTGTTGATGTGTACTGGGCGAGAGAGAACCGGAGAGAGAGAGAACCGGGGGGAGAGAGAACCGGAGACCACACCAACGTGTACCAGATGGGCAGGGAGGGGCCAAGCGCATTCCCTGTGTGTGTGTCCCATCAAGTCTCTCTCTCTCTCTCTCTCTCTCTCGCTCATATATTACCACATTCATATTAGCTAATCGCTAATATGTTATCATTACCAATGCCAGGAAATAAACACGCTGTAGCTCGCCATCACCGCCGAGACGCGGAGACGAGGGGTCAATTCAAGCACTCAGCAACACACACACACACACACACACACACACACCTCTCTGGGAGAAGAATCGCTGATGGCTGCTCCGTGCCTCCAGAACACGGCACTCCTATCTCCACTCCTACAGCCCCCCCCCCTCCTCACTCTTCTACTGCAGCAGACCGACCAACAGGTTGGTTGCTTCATGATATCATCATCCCTAATCCCTGGGGATTAGTGCTGCTGCCATCAGGACAGCTAATTGTTTATTTCTGTGGTTGTGTTTTGTATGTCCGTTCTATGGAGATATAATAATAATAATAATAATGATGATAATAATAATAATAATAATACAAAGGCTCATTCTAAGGGGACCAAAACATAATCATTCTTATTTTCCGGGTATTGTACACTAATTCACTCATACCTCACATTCAAGGGAGAACAACTCCTTGTTCGTACACAGCGAGCACGGCGTGACTGGAGGCTATGAGTGCGTGATTGGTCCGCTGATTAAGACCGTGACCGGTGCAGCACAGCGAACCGCCTGACCACTCCTAAGATCTGCCGACCCACTAATACCCTCGCTCTCCTCTCCTCACTCTCCTTTCCTCTCCTCCTCTCCCTCCTCCTCCTCTCCTCATACTCCTCTCCCCGCTCTCCTTTCCTTTCCTCGCTCTCCTCTCGTCCTCTCCTCTGCTCTCCTACTCCTCCCCTCCTCTCCCCCCCTCTCCTCTCCCTTCCTCTCCTCCTCTCCTCTCTCCTTCCAGCACTGTGCTGAACCTGAAGCCGCCCAGCTGCCTCGTCTCGCGGCGAGCGTACGGTTGTGGTCTCGCATCTGATTCCCCCTCTAATCCACCCACTAAGCTACTGGTCAGCAGTGAGGGAGGGAGACAGAGAGAGAGAGAGAGAGAGAGAGAGAGAGAGAGAGAGAGACAGAAAGAAAGAGAGGGAAAGAGAGAGGAAAAGAGGGAGGGAGACAGAGAGGGACAGAATGAGACAGAGAGAGAGAGAGAGAGAGAGAGAGAGAGAGAGAGAGAGAGAGAGAGAGGCAGAGCCAGAGAGGGAGGCAGTGAGAGAGAGCGATAGAGAGCGAGAGAGAGGGATAAATATGCACAGGCATACTAGCGGAGGGGGCCAGATAAGAGGGCCCAGCTGCTCTGAGCTGGCAGCCCAGACTTACCTCTGCACGCCTGGCTGCAGACGATAGGAAGAGAATGAGAGGGAAGAGGAGGAGGAGGAGGAGGAGGAGGAGGAGGATGAGGGAGGAGGAGGGCGAGGAGGAGGAGGAGGAGGAAGGAGAAGGAGGAGAAAACGGGAAACGGAGGACGCCGCCGGCAGCCGCTGCCAGCAGCCGTAGCCTGCACCGGTCCCTCCGCCCAGCGCTCACTGGGGGGCGCCTGAGCCCAGGTATCGCTCTGTCAGACCCGGTCGTTGTGTACATATATAAGTGCATGTTTCTTTAGGATGAGATGTAGATAAAAGATATCCATATACATGTATAGCCGATATCTCTACGACCGCACAGGGGATCAGTATCGCGACGGGAAAGAACAAGGTTGTTTGCAAAAGATAATAAAGAGGAAAGGCATGGAGCAGCATACTGAGTTACAGAGAGCAATTTGATCCTGCTGCAGGATCAGAGTCTCCACCCTATGCTAATGCTACCGCTAATGCTACTCAGGGAGACAAAGCCGCCGACAAAGCTGAACAGATATAGATAAATAGATATAGATATACGAGCGCGGCGTGTGTAGCCCCCGTCACACTGATTATGCTCCAGGGGCTGGCTGAGGCCGCACACCTGTTGAGCGTTGAGCAAACAATGAGAACGGGTTCTACCGGGCTACCGGCCGTCTCCACTCCAGTGATTGACCGATATATCGGCCGGCTGATATTATCGGCAGATATTTGCGTTTTTTACGTGTATCGGCATCGGCTGATTTTTTTCACTGATTTTTTTTTTTTTTTTTTTTTCCCCGGCATGATTTACATACAGTTCAATAAATGTTCCTTTTTTAAACTGAGACTTGTAACATTTGTTATCATCATCGTGTCATATCACATCATCGTGTAATTTTTATGATGTAAATTGAGGGTTGCAGAAGCAGTATCGGCTCCAAATATCGGCTCAAGAAAATCTGCATCAGCGTATCGGTCGTCGGCTAAGGCCGATGAATCGGTCGATCCCTCGATCGAGGAGGAGGAGGAGGAGGAGCCAGTAGACCACTAGGAGGAGGAGGAGGAGCCAGTAGGCCATCAAGAGGAGGAGGAGCTGGTAGGCCACCAGGAGGAGGAGGAGGAGGAGGAGGAGCCAGTAGGCCACCAGGAGGAGGAGGAGCCAGTAGGCCACCAGGAGGAGGAGGAGCCAGTAAGCCCCCAGGAGGAGGAGGAGGAACCAGTAAGCCCCCAGGAGGAGGAGGAGGAACCAGTAAGCCCCCAGGAGGAGGAGGAGGAACCAGTAAGCCACCAGGAGGAGGAGGAGGAACCAGTAAGCCCCCAGGAGGAGGAGGAGGAACCAGTAAGCCACCAGGAGGAGGAGGAGCTGGTCGGCAACAAGAAGGAGGAGGAGCCAGTAGGCCACGGGAGGAGGAGGAGGAGCCAGTAAGCCACCAGGAGGAGGTGAAGCAGGACGTTGTGACAGTAAGGTACAGATGCTCAGGGCACTGGGGAGCAGTTCCTCTCCATTTTTCTGTCTACATGTTAAATGGTAAATGGACATTATACTGCGCTTCTCTAACCAGTGGCCACTCAAAGTGCTTCCCAAAAATGGGCATAACATTCACCGATTCATGCACCCATTCACACTCCGACGGCGGTGTCAGCCACGCAAGGTGACACCGAGCTCGACGGGAGCAGTCAGGGTGAGGTGTCTCGCTCAGGGACACCTCGACACACAGTTAGGAGGAGCCGGGGATCAAACTAGCAACCTTCCGCTTACCAGCCAGCCAGCTCTGCCTCCTGAGCCACATGTCGCCATGTTGACAGGCACGCCCGCCCCTTACATAAGGCTGCCCTAGATGATCCAGCCGAGTGAGCACTTCTTTAAAGTCCCTCAATCCCCACTCACAACCGTCCCCTCGTCATGACAACAGACCTGCGTCATCAGCTCGTCTGCTGGTACAGTAGACGGCCCTCATGTGTTATTCATGCCACTCCTGGTTCACTGCCGTTAGCGCTTCTAGACGTGAGCGACAGAAAACCCTCCGGAGACATTCGGCGGTTTCCTTGAAGGTTTGAGCGTCGTTTGAGCCATCTCATGCTGCGACCGAGAGGAAGGCACCAGTGAGGGAAACCAGTAAGGAGGAGGCACCAGTGAGGACGCACCAGTGAGGGAAACCAGTGAGGAGGACGCACCAACGAGCTGGCTGTGGGCTTGCGTGGTCGACTCCACCGTTGGTGTGTGAGTGTGTGCATCAACGGGTGTATGAAGGGTGTAAGAAGGAGACGGCGAGGATGCAGAGCGGGTGTTAAACGGAGAAGGAAGAGTAGAAAGTTTCCACAAAACTCTGGACAAGCTTAAGAGCAGCTTCAGCATCAGACTCATTCAACCCCGCTGCCTTAAAGAACGGTACAGAAATCATTCCTACCTGGTTCCATTAGACTGTAGAACGTTTCTCAGCAACGCCCACGCAATACACACAAATAACTTATCTTATCTGTAAATAAAACTGCACCTTATCTCTCCTTATCTTGCACCTTATCAGTATTTAATATTATTTCAGTATTTAATATTATTTAATATTATCCTGGAACTGCTAAGCATCTTATTGTGTATATAGTGTATAGTGTTTGCATATTGTGTATTGTACTGTTTTTAATATCAATATTTGCCCATACCTCGTGATTGTATTTTTGTATTTCTGATTGTATTGTACCGCTGCTACAATGACCTAATTTCCCCCGGGGATAAATAAAGTTATCTATCTATCTATCTATCTATCTATCTATCTATCTATATTGTAAAGAGCTTTATAAATGCAGTCCATTTACCAGTGAGGAGGCAGCAGGCCCACCCTGGTTCTGGACTGCTTTTAAAAGCCAAAGCCCTGCATGCTTAGCCGCCGGATAAGTGTGATTAGCCTCCATTGAGCTGAGTGGTGGAGCCCCCTCTCGCTCTCCTTCTCTCTCTCAGCCACAGCGAGGACCGCCGTGTGGGATTCCTCAGCTGAAAGAACGAACTCTTTGACTCACGGTGTCATTTTAGAAACCGACTGCATCGACGTCCAGTGACCTCCAGTGAGAACGTGTAGAGGGAAATGGAGAGGGTGAGGGGAGGGTGAGGGGAGGGTGAGGTGGGGGGGGCACTCACTCTGGGACCTACAGGTGGACCGTGGGGACAATGGGGATCAAACCCAGAACCTCTCCACCAGGGAGTCCAACCCCCAGACCCCGTTATCATCCTGCCCTCCTTGGACCATGGTTCTAAAGGGATTGGATTGGTTCTAAAGGGAATGTTTCACACCAGGACCACTTCACATATGCAGCAGTAGGAAGACCAGAGAGACCGCTGTGGTCGGTTCTTGAGTGCTTCTGAAATGACTAACGCACAGACCTGATTGGTGCTCAGCGCTGCCAATACAGATACACAAGACACGACTGAAGATGCCAGGCTACGTGGGTTTGCTGCCAAACCACCGGCTGATTCAAACCCATCTGTTTGCATAGTGTGTGTGTGCGTGTGTGTGTGTGTGTGTGTGTGTGTGTGTGTAAGTGTGTGTATGTGTGTGTGTGTGTGTGTGTGTGTGGGGGTGTGTGTGTGTGTGTGTGTGTGCATGTGTGTGTGGTCATATTGGAGGGACTTTAACATGCTGAGAAGGTATGCAAACGATGGAGTTTTGCAACAGAGATTATCAGCTTCGGTATGGCATCCTGTACGCTCCAGTTGGAAGGTCCACCATCAGCCTTATACAGGCCATTGAGTTTTATTGAAACCCACTTTCCATCTGAAATATTATACGAGAGGAGCAACATTTTAAAGCTGAATTTCTTTTCCGAACACGGCCTTGATTCAATCATTTTCATGTATTCCCCGATGTTATTTTGCATTGCGTCGCATTGCATCTCATGAATTCATATTCCAGAAAGCCTTTCATTCACTTTGCAGAGCAAAAGAGATATCATTTACCTATGGCTTCAAATGGAAATTTGAAGCCATTTGCACATTGTTTTATCCAAGGTACAGCTGTGTACACACACACACACACACACACACACACACACACACACACACACACACACACACACACACACACACACACACAGATTGATCAGCCGGTCTGTGCCAAGGGGCGGCCGGTCTGCACAGAACAGCCAAGCATAATAACTCTCCCCTTTCTCTGCACCCTACCCTGGGCCAGGAAAGTAGGGAGAGATGGAGATAAGATACAGCAGAGGTGGAAGGAGAGCACAGCGAGAGAGAGGGAGAGAGAGAGAGACACACACACACAGCGAGAGAGAGACACAGCGAGAGAGAGACACAGCGAGAGAGAGATGAAGGAGGATAGAGAGACACATGTAGAGACGACAGCCAGAAAGAGAAAGATGAGAGAGGTTTAGACCATAAAAGAGAGTAAGAGAAATAGGGAAAGATGAGGTCACGTGAGAAAGAGAGAAGGGGGGAGGTCCAGCTGAGAGAAAAGCCTAGCTCTCAGAGGTTTGACCTATTTCAAGGTCTCGTTTTCTCCATCCCATTTGAAGTTTTCTAATTTGCGTCTGCCTCTTTTACACTCCTCCTACCATGGATTTTCAAAACTGAAAACAAGATTACCACAAACGCAGGCCATAAATTGCGGTTGGAATAAAGATTAATCTTTCCTTTTATTCAAAGACACACGATAGAGAGCCTAAGCCTTTTAGATACGATCCAGATCGCCAACCTTCCGCCACACCTTCCATCCAGGTGTACAATGAAAAGCGGGCTTTGAAAGCAGCCTCAAAGGCCCCAAAATGCGTGACTGATTGGTGCAGTCGCTCTCTCCCAGTGATGAACCGATCGTGTGTAAACAGCAGTCGAGTGTCTGGGCGGCTTACGGCCCACTGTAGACCTCGCGGCATAATGAGCCACTCAGTGGACGGGTGAAGAGCGGGCCGTCGCTGGGCAGCAGTGAACACACATCGCTCATTCACCCGCCCACCCAAAACAACTCTGTTTGCATCGGCCCCTCTCTCTCGACCGCAGCCGAGGGAGCACGCTTCAGTGACAGTGGGGGCAGAGGACTACAGTGGGGTCAGAGGGAAAGAGCGGCCTAACGGGGTCGTCTGTCTACACCCAATCCTGACTCGCCGGGTCAACTGAGGACCCGTTTGAGCACGCTTACCCAGACACTGCAATGTGCATGCATGTATGTATGCTGTACCTGTGTGTGAGTGTGTATGCGTGCCTGCGTGCATGTATGTATGTGTGTATACTGTACATGTGTGTGCGCGTGCGTGCATGTATGTACTAGTATACTGTACATGCGTGTGTGCATTTGTGTGTGTATACTGAACGTGTGTGTGTGTGTGTGTGTGTGTGTGTGTGTGTGTGTGTGTGTGTGTGTGTGTGTGCGTGCTGTACATGTGTGTGTGAGTGCATGTGTATACTGTACGTGTGTGTGTGTGTGTGTGTGTGCGCATGTGTATACTGTACGTGTGTGTGTGTGTGTGTGTGTGCGTATGTGTATACTGTACATGTGTGTGTGTGTGTGTGTGTGTGTGTGTGTGTGTGTGTGCGTGCGTGCGTGCGTATACTGCCCGTGTGTGTGTGTGTGTGTGTGCCTCACAGTGCAGTGCTTATCCGGACCACGACGCTGTGGACTAATCAAAGACGGGCCGGCTCCCCGGCTCAGATCAGGTGTCCCCGTATGTAGGCCAGCGCCGGGAGACACAGGAGCCCGCACAAAGGACCCACTGCACACACTGCACACACCATCAGGCAGCGCAGCGTACACGTATGGAACACGCCAGACACAGGTATGTAGATGCCCCGGCCCTGGGGCCACCGCCGGGGGGGGGCCCGGAGGGGGGCCCGGAGGGGGCTGTAGCAGATCAGGGTAGTTAGAGGGCTGATGAACGCAGTTCACTGCTCTCTTTATCTTCTGCTTGAGATACGCCGGGGCTCAGGACGAGGGGCGGAGGCTGTGTTGGGTGGGGGTTACACCGTCAACAGGACCTCATAAGCTGGGTGGAACACCACCCATCCCCCCCCCCGCCCGCTCCTCCACCCGCGGGTCAGACGACCTCCGGCTCTACTACGCATGCACGCACACACACACACACACACACACACACACACACACACACAGTGTTCTCTTGACATTCTGCACCTCCCAGCCCGTACAGTATTCCTGCCCCTCAGCAACAGGTAGAGGGAGTGAGAGAGAGAGAGAGAAAGAGGCTGAGAGAAAGTGAGCAGATGAGTGAGCAGATGAGTGAGCGAGAGAGTGAGAGAAAGTGAGCGAGTGAGAGACAACAAGCAGGCTGCCTTGCATTTTTCCCAGCTGCCGACTCCTCTCGGCCGAAGCAGAATGTGTCCTGAGAAGAGGGCACACACACACACACACACACACACACACGCACACGCACACACACACGCACACACACACACAGTGAGGGCTCAAAGTAAACAAACATGCTTTAATCCCAAATAGGTACCCGGGTCGTCCGAGGGCTTAGTGCAGGGTGTTCCAGCTGGGGAAAACACGATTCAACGCCACATGGGACATTTCTTCTTCTGTGGTGTGTTTGAGGGGATCATGGCCTTAAGAGGCTGAGAGGTCTCCCTCTCTAACCCGCTGAACTCAGCGGGCCGTGCACCGTTCCCTCCAGACACGTGGAGCCCACAACAGCCGTTGGCACCGACAACCTCTGACACCAGGCGTGTGATTTGCCATTTAACCGCACAGTAAAACTCTCCCAATTAAAATATCATAGCCGTCATTAGCTCTGATAAAAAACATGCTCTCTCTGTGCTTGCCCCGGGGCGTGTCAATCAAACAACACATAAATCATTGAGGTGATAATCATGGGTTTTATCAACCCCCACCGGCTCGCAGAGAAGGAGAACTCTCTGCTTCCAGTTCTCTTTCGGCGTCTCTGTATGTGCCGTGTCTTATTCGGAGTGCGTGCAGTAACGATATGGGGACACTGAACAAGAAAAAGAGAGGATTCTGCTCCCAGCAGTGAGGATTGGGTGAACACACAGACACACAGACCAGTAGCAGGTGGAACCCAATCAGCCCCCAGGATAGGGTTAAAGGTGACATGTTATACTAGGCCTGGGCAATAAAACAATGAAATATCGTATTGTGGTAGACTTTTGAACAATATCAATGTAAAACATGTTCAATATATATCAATAAGAGACTGGACCACCGAATCTAGCAGCTGGGTTTGTTACACAAACACGGTTCCATAATTGTTCAATATTTGACTGTTTTTCATTGTTGTATCGACATTGGAGTATTTATCAATGAAGAACAGTGGAAGACCATATTAAGTGTTTAACAGAAGTGTTTAAATCCAGCATGGTAATTCCTAGTTTTTTTAGGTAATTAAAATGATAAATAGTTATCAATATCGATCAATATGATCAAGTTATATTGTGATATGTCTTTCAGCCATATCGCCCGCCTATATTATACCACCAGGTGTGAGTGTGATTAGCCATTACAAGCCGTTTTGAAAATCTCCTCGTTCCGCACTGACCTCACTCACACCACCAGAAAGACATCTCTCATCGTGAGGCGCACTAAACTCTAAGAACACTCCAGGGGAAGAGGAGAAGAAATGGAACCCAGCCCTGGCATATGAAACAAGTGTTCTGGTATAGCAGGGGAGTTGTAGTAGTTTTCCAAAATGGAAAAAAACAGGTTTTCCTCCAGCAAACAGCAAGGCGATGTTGGCAGCCAACGCCACCGGGCAGCCGATCAACGCAGGTCACACACCCAAGCCCGGCCGGACTCTGATTGGCTGAGGCCTCCCCGCTGTCATCGCAGAAAGCGAAAGGGCTTTCAGCAGCCAAAGGAATCTCCTACTCACACAAACATATCTGTGCGCCTGCTGCCCGCCAGAGATGGACTTGTGACTGTGAACTCGGACCGGGGCCAGAAATGTGATCAAAATCTGGGGCCGGTTCCAAGCGCGTTAGCAGCTCAGCTCGCAGCCTGGAGTAGCCCCGGTGGCGGCTGGCCGGTACTGCGGCTAAAAGGGTGGCAGCCAAAACAACAGCAACAAAACGCTTTCCACAGTTCACAGGTATTAGACTTGAGATGCAGAGCCCAGCGGGGCTGCTGGATTCTGGGTTTAATGAGGATGTCTGTGCACGGTGAAACATTAGGACTGCTCGGCTTACAGTGACTCATCTCCCGGTGAGTGATTCACTTCATTAATATGCAGCAGAATCGTTGTGACGGGAGTTGAGATGCGAATGGACATCACCATTTTGATGGTCATTACCCATGTTGCTGTGGTATATAACGATCATCGCAGGTGCACGCACACACACACACACACACACACACACACACACACACACACACATTGAAACGGTACTGCACGGTACTTCCTAAAATCAGCCTAAATACTGAGGTCCTGATGTTTATAACCTGGACCGTCCAATCAGAAGCCAAGAGGCCAGCCGCAGCGGGCTGAACCACAGAGTCATGGGCCAATGAGAAGCCAGGAGGCCAGCCGTGCCGGGCTGAACCTCAGAGTCACGGGCCCGCTCCGTCCTCAGGTCCTTCGGAGCTCGACCAATGAGAGATGAGGGTCTCGGTCCCGGGGGCGGTCCTTCATAGCGTGACCAATGAAAGACGAATGGAGGGGCTCCTTGGTAAACCATTGTGGTTTGTTTCCTCTACAGACTGGCAGGGGGCTAGCTGCACACTGGGACCACTGGTTTGGTTTAAAGATAACACACACACACACAGGAAAGAACTGGACACACGCCCACACACACTCACAGAGAATACACACAAGCTGCACACACACACACACACACACTTAAATTGATTAAATATTATCAACATTGCGAAAAAAACATCCCTGTGTGAACTGTATGTGTTTGTGTATATATAATTATGTGTGTGTGTGTGTGTGTGTGTGTGTGTGTGTGTGTGTGGCCCTCAGAGTGTGCTCATCTTGAATCTAAATGCTCGCTTGCGACCCGACCTGACGAGTCAGACGTGTCTCCTCATTTGCCTTCCTTCACCGTGTTGCATTAACGGTCACACAGGAAACCCACTGGTAATTACAGCCACGAATTCTCACGGGCTGCAGTTACATCAGCACTGGTTAAGCAGAACCCAACCCCACAGAGAGCCCGCGGTACTGGGGCCACACTGCCAATTTACTCTCCTAGATCGCCCGGATCGCCCGGATCGCCCCTAGAGTGGCGTGCACTCGCTCGTGCGTTCATGCTGCAGGAAGCATAGAGCCAGTCAATGGGTTTGTGTCTGCCAGGAAAGTCTGTTTCAAAACCACAACCCATGCAGCAGCCATGAGAGAGAGAGAGAGAGAGAGAGAGAGAGAGAGAGAGAGAGAGAGAGAGAGACTCTGAGAGCGAGAGAGAGCGAGAGAGAGAGAGAGAGAGAGAGAAAGGGAGAGAGAGAGCAAGGGAGAGGAGAGAGAGGCGCCCGGGTGAGTGCCAGTGAGGAACCGCATCGTTTCCTGTTGACAGAAATAAAACCCCACACACTGCGACGCCAGGTCACCCATTGATAAAACGCAAGTGATGAGCCGTTCAACTGGTGGCGTCTCACAGGCCGCCTGCAGCCTGACACAGAGATAACCACCCCCCCCCCCCCCCCCCCCTAACGCAGAGCTATTCCCCCCCACCACACCATGGAGCCCCCCCCCCCCAATGCAGAGCAGAGCTATCCCCCACCACACCATGGAGTGCCCCCCCCCCCCCCCCCCCCCAATGCAGAGCTATCCCCCCCCCCCTCAACCCAGTCAGTCCCGCTCCGACGTGCAGATCCAGGATCTAGCTGGCGACGGGGCAGGGAAAACCCCGTCAATATGGAGAACAGATATCAAAGAGCAGGAGGAGAAGGGGAACCCCGAGAGAGAGAGAGAGAGAGAGAGAGAGAGAGAGAGAGAGAGAGAGAGAGAGAGAGAGAGAGAGAGAGAGAGACCTACGATTACTGCTATTCAGTGTGAAAACAAGTGTGTGTGTGTGTGTGTGTGTGTGTGTGTGTGTGTGTGTGTGTGTGTGTGTGTGTGTGTGTGTGTGTGTGTGTGTGTGTGTGTGTGTGTGCGCGCATGTGTGCGCGTGTTTGTGTGAGTGTGTGTGCGGCCATGTTATCTAGATGACAGCAGTCCTGGCAGCCTCATTGTGGACGGTGAGATAGAGACAGAGAGCTGAGAGATGATCTGTTATCTGGAGCAGGGGGGCCTCTGAGCCAATCTCCAACGGCTACACAATATCTTGTGGGCCTCAGAGTCTCTCTCCACGTTCTACAGGAGGACTGCTCACCCCTTAGGGTCACAGACTACACTGGAAGATGAAATGACAATATTATCTTGGAGTTAGGAGGTGGTGTAACTTTCAATATTTGATTGTTTGCGTGCTGCTCTGTTTGTGAAGATATGTTCCAATATGAGGCTTTCGTATGGATCACATCGACGATATGCTTAAGTAGTTTAGTGATTAGGGCTTGTGTGCAGAGAGGACTGCCTTCAGACGACGGAAACCAATCCAGCACGACTATACACCAACTAGCCGTGAATCTTAACCACTGGTATATTTTGTTTTTAAATTCAATTATAGTTCATTTCAGGGATGCAAGAAACACCAAATGAACTGTAATCTAATACACCGTCTGAATCTCAACGAGAAGACCGACTTGTATTCTGAGATCGTTTCCACTAATTAGTATTTGAGACACCCACCCTGGAGATATTTTACCTGCTCCCCACCGCGGTAGAGCTGACGGAGGTTCTGCTAAACCTGGAGGGTGAATACATGGGGGACATTTTGGAACATAAGACTTATCGGATTTAATGGCGTCTCGGTTTGAGTCGGCGAACAAACCGGTTTGAGTCGGCGAACAAATGGCGTCTCGGTTTGAGTCGGCGAACAAACTAACCTCGGGAGACGAGAACAACAACGAGAGTGTCTGCTTATCGCAGTGTTAGAATGTGACAATGCGGCAAACACATATAACTTTGAGAGCACAAGAGCTCTGCGGCTAACAAGTTACCCAAACCCTGGTCTGGGTACAACACAGGCTGGGCCACCCAGGCCCGCCAGAGCACCGCCCGCTGCCTCGTTGAACTCTTATGACTGTACTCACAGAGCTGTGCACAAGAAGTGCTGGGAGATAAATGGAAAATGAACTTATAATTTATACCAAGCTTTTCTAACCAGTGGCCACTCAAAGCACTGTACAATATTGCCATTCACCCTTTCATGCACACATTCACACACCAATGGCGATTTCCGCCATGCAAGGCGACAGCCAGCTCGTCGGGAGCAGTCAGAGTGAGGTGCCTTGATCAGGGTGACATCTCGACTCGACACTCAGCTAGGAGGAGCCGGGGATCGAACTAGCAACCTTTCCATTACCAGATCTTGGCCCTCCACACTGGCTGTACTGGGAGTTCATTACAGTGGTTACAATGGAAACAACCACGGCGTCATGGAGGGAAAGGCACCCATCAGGGCTGACAACACTCACTGCTGGAATGCAAAGATGAACTCAGCTCAACTTTGCAATGTCCAAAAAGACCAAAGCGAACCGGCCAACTACTGAAGGCCTGGCTGGAAGGTGTCCCCATTTGTAGACATCACCAGTGCAGACGAATTCCGCTGATTAAATTCCACACACAATTGAAAACCCACTGCTTAATTAGCATGCAAATAGAGTTGACTGAAAAAGGAGTAATATGTTTTTAAATAGGGGAGCCGATTTAGAACAAATTACCTCCAGCAAGACGTGGAGCCTGCAAATCTATTCCTGCATCTCCTAATGATTTGTGTACAAACTGAATATAAATGTATGGACAGATGTTTGCTATTGTTTTGGAAGCTGCCTGAATGTGGATCCTTTTGTTTCATGGTAGTTGACGAAAATGAAAAAGTATAACACAGGGGGTGTACGTGTGAAACCTGGAGAATGAGCGTGTCTATCAAGTTCTTAACAATGTAAACATGGAGCTAGCGGAAACATCGGCTCTCTGCCCGGGGGGTAACACCTCATCACATTCATACTGTGCGTGTTTGACTTTCCCAAAACAAAGCCTAATTACCATCTAATTACACATAGTGTGTAGGTAAGGTGAGTGTACCTTCACGTCCACTTTGATGATCCTCTCTTTAGGGAGAAACAAAAAAGGGTAAACGATCAATCTCAAAGGAAAATCTTATATGAAATAAACGATGATCAATCAAGGATGCACAACATCAGAGGGGGCAGTACATAGCTGTGCCATGTTCTGTGATGAGATGCCTTCACTACGAGACGTGACAGCCATCTGAGAGGAACCTTAAAGAGGTGAGAACTCTGCTGAACTCGCTCTCAGACAACAGAACCAACAGGCTTGAAGTGGCCCATTCATTCTGAAATGCAATTAGTTCCTCAGCCTGTTAAAAAATATAAAAGGAGGCCACTTAGCAGCAGAATACCCTCTGAATGTTACTGCAAGTCATTTGCACACAAGTGAAGACGCCGCTAATGACTAATTACTTTAGCTTCCTTTCTGTCATTTCTTTCCAGTTCTTATGACTTCTTAATGGATGCTTCATAGTTATCTTTGGTTATTCATCATTGCTCATCTCTCGGTCTAATTATAGCCGACAGAGATTTATAAAAGCCTTGTGGTGTTATTATGGTGTTATTGTGATTGTTGATTTCCTCCTGTGATTATATTGAATGTAATAAACATGCATCACTTGGAAAGTTATCACAGCATCAAGTCTATCAAGTGAACCCTCCTTTCTGCCTGTTACTCGTGACTCACTAGTCAGATAGTAATCTAAATTAAATAGCGTTTATAGAATTTACTGTTGATTGTTTGTGGTTTATTGTCCATTACCAATTGCCATTAGCGGTTTTTGATAATTACAAGTAAGCCTAATAAAACAGATGACATGTCTGCATAAACAGAAGTTAATTTAATTTCATTTTATTGTATTTTGTTCCACTCCAGAATGCAAATCGTGACAAAAATAATAAGAAAAAGCGATTCAATCAAAACAAGTTGACAACAGGCCGATGAATCACTTGTAAATGTATCAAGTCCTTTATTGACGTATTGTGTCTTATCTATTCACTGCACTTCCTGTGATGGATATATTTCAAATCAACTGGAAGTGTGTGTGTGTGTGAGTCCCAGTGTGTGACTGCAGGGTCACCAGGGGGGGACGGAGACCTCCTCTCCAGCCAGGCGACTCACGGCCCGTGCATACAGCCGCTGGCAGCATATGGCATACGTGTGATATAATCAAATTAATCAGAGTCGGGCGATACGACAGGGAGCCTGCGGGCGTGCAACAGAAAGCCATCCTATTAAGGTCAGAGAGAGAGAGAGAGAGAGAGAGAGAGAGAGAGAGAGAGAGAGAGAGAGAGAGGCATTGTATAGTCTGAGCGGGGCGAGCGTGAACAGCATGAGGGAAATCTAAAATACAAAGAAGAAAAGACAGAGAGACGATTCCTGAGGGGGAAGGCAGTTGGGTAGGGGTGAGGGGGTGAGGTAGGGGTGAGGGGGAGGTGGGAGAGCGTCCTGCATCATCAGGCCACTCCAGGACTGGAGACTGGAGTCTGAAATAGCACTTGTGTGTGTTAGACTACCCTGTGTGTTAGACTACCCTGCACGCCTTCGCTCTCCCCCTCTCCCCCTCCTCTCCCCCTCCTCTCCCCCTCTAGACAGCTCTGACATCATAATACAGTGGATTCAGACCAGGACACCCGCGGCACTGCTGAGGTTATATAACTGCACCCTCCCTCTCTCCCCTGCTCCCCCCTGCTCGCCCTCTTGATCTCATTCTCTCTCCCTCTCGCTCTCTTTCTATTTATCTCGTTCTCTCTCTCTTATTCTTTCTATTCATCTCGTTCTCCGTCTCCTCCTCTGAACTCTCTCTCCAGAGGAAGAGGAGGACGGGGAGGAGGAGGAGGGAGAGGAGGAAGAGGAGGAGGAGGAGGGAGAGGAGGGAGAGGAGGAGGAGGAGGAGGAGGAGGAGGAGGGAGAAAGGAGCAGACAGTAGGGTGACAAAGCGAGAGGCCCGTCAGGGAGCACGCAGCTGAGCCAAGCTACAGAAGGTCAGCCTCCTCCCCTGAAGGGGCCCCAGCTGACAGGGAGGGAGAGAGGGGTGAGACAGGGAGAGGGAGAGAGACACAGACGGAGAGAGAGAGAGAGAGAGAGAGAGAGAGAAAGAGAGAGGGAGGGGGAGGGGGGAAGGCGGGGGGAAACATGAGAGAACCGAGAGGAGAGGGAGACAGGGGAACGCAGGAGAGATTTGGAGGAAAGAAAAAAAAAGGCAAAGAGGGAAGAGAGAGGAGAGAGGCGAGAGAGCAGCGGAATAAAAGAAAACATGAGGAGGGAAAGTAGACCAGGTCACATGGGGCCACTGAAGGGATACGGCCCCCCAACCGATCCCCCCACACCCCCCCCCCCCCTCGTCGGAGCACCACAACGGCCACGGCCGCCGTCTGCTCGCGTCCACGGCCCGGTGCGACCACCGCCCCCTCAGCGCCTGCTCTTTGTCCATCAATCACTCCTTCATTTGTTTTTCCCGCCGGCGCCTCCCCGTGCCCGTTTAAACGGAGGACCGATGGAGAACCAGGGGACTTCCCCGGTTCTATCATCAAACACCCGGACAGTGCCGAGCGGGTGCGGGGAGACCAGAGAGGGTTTTGGGGACGGGGGCACAGCTCCAACAACACACGGCTATCCCCCCCCGCCCCGGTTACCAGCCCCTCACACTCTCCATAAAGGAGAACGCATCGGCGGGTAATGATTGATGCAAAAGGTGGCGGAGCTGGAGCCCTGCCAGCCAATGGGTGTGGGTCTCTGCAGAGGATGACGTTGACAGTTTTGACTGGACCATGGCACATAATAAAGATATTACACCGAATGTGAGACCCAGCTGCTGCTGCTGTTCCCCCACTGCAGCAGACCGCCCCCCCCCCCCCCCCCCCCCCCCTCAGAACGGGACCAGGAAGACTGGAGAGGACAAGGTGTGTGTAGACGCTAAGACCAGCTAGGGGTCTACAGCCGGGCTCAGACCTGACCCGGTTGAGGGACCGAGTGGGTTTCTTGGTCTCCGTGTTAAAGCACGATTGAAAAGACATTAGGAGGTGTTGGGGGTCCAGGTGTTTTTTTTTTGGGGGGGGGGGTAGGTGTTGGGGCCAGATGTTGGAGGGCGATGGTTACAGGAGGCTAGGAGCCAGTCTCGTGTTCTAAGACGACTGTGTGGAAATGTGGGCCGACACCAAGGCACCTCGTAATAACAGCATGCAGAAGAAAGAGACTTCCCCTCCACGCACAGATGAGCTGTTTTAATTCATGCGCTTCGTCAATGACCGTTTTTTGACCGTTGGTGTGAATATACGGAAGTAAACAATGTAAATAAAGATAATAATGAGAATCGACACTTGTTGTGTACACACATTGTTTTCTATTCAGAGTTGAAGACAGGCCAAACGAACGATACAGCTACACATCTAGCGATGAAGGATATGCATATGACCATGCTTCCTGCTTTAATTGTAATACAATATTTTAAAACAAATGACCACATGAGCCAATCAATTGAATTAAACTGTAGGCCTCATAAGGTTAGGTGCTGTAAACATATGAGGGATAAACGCAGAACTCACTAGGAAAATTATCTCTTGTTACAGGAGCTTTATGATGAAATAATGTGGCAACGAAAACACCAGCATGGCACCAAGCTTCTGTTGTGGTGCAGTTAATCGATTTATAGTGTGTGTGTGTGTGTGTGTGTGTGTGTGTGTGTGTGTGTGTGTGTGTGTGTGTGTGTGTGTGTGTGTGTGTGTGTCGCCAGCCCATAACGGTCAAGCATAACAAGACCTCCTATAGCAGCTACTGCGTCCATTCCAAGGCAGGGGCGACATGAGGACAATATGACGAGGACAACAGCATGAGGGCGATACAGGACAGACAACACCCACAGAGGTGGGAACTAGTAGTATTAAGACAACTGTATGGTAACAAACCATCTGCTGATCTGTCAAGATCATGCAGCTATCCTGCACACACACACACACACACACACACACACACACACACACACACACACACACACACACACACACACACACGCAGGCGCGCGCGCACACACACACACACACACGCGCACGCGCGCGCGCATATACACACACACACAGGCGTTTCAAGCTAGCGGGAAAACAGCCAGTAGTCGGCTAAATGCACCCGCCGCTGTAGCGCGAAACGCGTGGTACTCACGGCCGGGCTCCTCGGGCGGCACGCCGTGGGTCGGTGCTGTCCGGCGGGGTCCGGGTGGGTCCGGGTGGGTCCGGGTCGGGTTCGAGAGGGAAACGGAGAGCGGTCGTGCGCGAAGCTCCACGCTGCGCTGCAGACGGGCTCGCGGTCCTAGTCCTTCCCCGAGGCGCGAGCTCGTCAGATTAACGCGGACGAAGCGCTTCGGCTTCAGGTCCCTTTTCCTCGTGCGTCCGCCGTGTCGGTGCTCAGATGTTGTCCTCCTCGGTGTGTAGGATCAGGCGGCCTGTGGACGGGATGCCACGACAGGGGGAGGAATGAGAAGAGACGCTGGCTGACTCGCTCCACCCTCCTCATGTACAGTAGAGCTCTGCCCGCTGGCCCCGGATCAGTTCCACACCGTCTACCGCTCTCTACAGGAGCGCCGCTGTAGAGCACCCACCAGTCCGCAGAATAACGGACAGCGCTCTGACGGAGGACCGGGCTGGGGGCTCGACGTCGGCCGCCTGTCCGCTCTATTTATCCGGTCACAAGGACCGTGAGGTCCGTCCCTCTGCGGTCACATGCTGATGAGTCCCTCACGCATGGGGTTAGATGATTAGTGTGTTAGATGTTTAGGGGGTTAGATGTTTAGGGGGTTAGATGTTCAGGGGGTTAGATGTTTAGGGGGTTAGATGTTCAGGGGGTTAGATGTTTAGAGGGTTAGATGTTGAGGGGGGGTTAGATGCTTAGAGGGCTGGGCATTGGGTTATTAAATGGTTATGTGCTGCATAAAGAATGAATAATAATGTACGTTTGTTGATAGATGTATAAATGTTTTAGGTAGGTAGATAGATAGATCTATAGAGATATACGTTTAATGTGTATATATATATATATATATATATATATATATATATATATATATACATATATACATTAAACATATCTATAGATCTATCTATCTACCTACCTAAAACATATATACGTCTATCAACAAACATACATTATTATTCATTCTTTATATATATATTCTATATATATATATATATATATATATATATATATATATATATATATACATATATATGTGTGTGTTGAGGTAGCTGTATGTATGTAATATGTATATGGTGTGTGTGTGTGTGTGTGTGCTCACACTCCTGCGCGTGTCACGTGTGTGTGTGTGTGTGTCCATCTCATAGACGAGTGAGTCTGCATCCATGAACCGCTTTGACCTCACAGCATCGAATAGGAGGGAGAGTAATATGCAGACATCCGATTATGATGATCTTGCGTGGCATTTCAGCATAAGATAAGGTGGAGAACCAGCCGGTAAGAAGTGTGCAGTCTGTCCTTTGCCAGGTCTCTATACTTTGTTGGAGCTCTCCTGACTTTAATTGCCTGGTTGTGCGTGAGTCAGACGGCTCCGATTAATCTGAAAGTGTAAGCCATCAGATAACTACAAAGGCAATAAACACCAAATCTGAAGCTCAGGCAAGGAGTGGACTGCAAACGTTCAGCTGAATGTGTTCTGTGCCTCCGTCTATACGAGGGGAGAGGAGTGCTTTTTAATTTGCCTGCGTGCAGGAAAATTCACAGAGTGAATGGTGCATTGTCAAAATGCACATACATTATTTCAATGGCATCCGACGCTATTGGCTTGCTAAAGTTCCCTGTCCCTGAATAATAATACATCTATAGCCTCCAAAAGCCTCTACAGCGAGGAGAAGGAAACCTTGAAACGATGTGATTCATGTCAAATGTCAATAAACCTACCCACATTCATTTGTTTAGGAGTTTTGTTGTGCAGTTTTACGATCTAAACTTCAATATAAAAGTATTTTGCCATATTTCTGTAACTTTTTGGCAGAATTACTTTGATCCCAAAATATACTCCTGACCCGGTGACAGGGACTTTGATATGTTGACGAGGAGCAAATGGTTTCTTTTCAGCTATCTGCGGCTGTGCGTTCGCTGTGCAGTCACACACTCTGTATGGCATCCATTCAATCAAACATATTTGCAGATCTTCATCAAAGATATCTCATCAAAGAGGGGGAGACAAAAACGCGTCCATGCATTTTAAGCAGGACTGTTCAGAGAAGGGTTTGAAGTTCCACTTATTTGTCTGAGTTGCACTTGATTCGGCATCTAGATTGTGTCATCCCATCAAGTGAGCTGATGTTATACCAGTCCCACTGGGGTTTTCCCAGTCCCTCTCTTCGACTAGCAGCACTAGTCTTCCAGCTGGGAGCCTTGTCGAACTGGCCCCTTGGGGATGTTAGAAACCAATTTGCCCCTGGGTAGGAAGATTGACAGCTGAGGACAGGATCAGGAACTGACAAATAAAAAATAGATTTGAGAAGCTTCTTTCCAAATGAGGTCCTTCAAAGACGTCAAACCAATGCTTGTCTTTATTCAGATATACTCTATTCTATATTTATCTTTTGTGTGTGTCACAAGGCCAAATACAGCATAATAAACCACAATTTGCCATGCATGGATGATGCAGAACTTCTAAATGCACAGCTACCTTTAGTGATTTGCATACAACTGATTCTTTTCCACCTTGAATAGCGGAGGAGATCCAGTGATAAACGAGTCGCGTGTTCTTGTACTCCCACGCTCACTAGAAACCGACTGAATACAAAGAGACCGGACCACTCAGTGCCCTTGGAAGGGCAACAAGATGTCTACCATTTCAGTAGATCTTCACCAATATGTTTATTATAACCGTCATTTACATTTACATTTAGGGCATTTAGCAGAAGACAGAAAAACAACATTATATCACTATCAGTACAGTGAGGATGTTCATAGAACCAAGTTCTAAGCACCAACAATCTCTAGGTTAACCCATTCCCTGTATAAAACAAATAGCTAGGATAAGATGCTACAGAATGCTAATGCCAACAATCTCTAGGTTAACCCATTCCCTGTATAAAACAAATAGCTAGGATAAGATGCTACAGAATGCTAAGTACTATTTTTAAGTGCAAAGACATACAACGTACAATCAGTTCATGAGAGGGATGTAGTACGCTCCGGATCCAACACATCTACCTGCTGCTCAGAGCTCAGCCAAACCCTCCCATGCACACTCTATCTGTTGTTCCTGTAATCTTTCTTCTTCTTGCTCCAGCGGTACATAACTTGTACGTCACAGTGGTGCATTTGCATTTCAAACTTATTTCTTTCTTTAATCAATTTCCCTGCCTTATCACAGAAGAGCGCGCTTTGAAGTCCCTCAAATCTCATTACAGCCGGGGCTGCTCTCTGCTTGGGCCCGATGTCCTCCGAGGAGACGGGCCCCCCCCCCCCCCCCCCCCCCTGTGGAGGGGAATACAAATGGAGCCAGCCGGGGTGGGCTGGCTTTGTGACGCCCAGCGGCCCCCCAGCGGCCCCCCCGCGGCGCGGAGGCCTACCTTGTTTAGCCGTGATTAAGACGGCCCAGTGGGGAACGCCAGCAGAGGTGGGACCGCTACACACACACACGCGCGCGCGCACGCTCGCACACACACACACACACACACACAAACGCACATGCTCTCATGCACGCACACACAAACACACACACACACACACACACACACATACACACATAATCATGCTCACACACACAGACACAGATACATTCTTACACACACACACACACACACACGCTCACACTCACTGACAGACAGAAACATGCAGAAATACACACGCACACACAGACACACACACACACACACACACACAGATGCAGACACACACAAGCACACACACAAACACACAAGCACACACACACAGACAGAGACACACACACTTGTTTTCCGACAGGACAGCCGACATCTGAAAATGGACCAACTTACTGTAAAGTTCTGATGACCTGCCGACCAGCAGAAAACTAATTTTCAACGTGACATTTAAAAACCCAAAGCCCCTCACGGCCCTTAAGGGACGAGGGGTCCATGTGAGGAGCCTAGACCGACACAAACTATAAATGCAGAGAACACAGACAGAACTCATGATTAATTGACTGGTTCCCTCTCCACTTGAATCAATTCGTAATGAGCTGGGGAAGCAAGTGGTTAATTGTAGTATGCTAAGGATCCCCACTGAGGCTCCCAGCACCCAGCAGCTCATCACCGGCTCTGGAAACCACTCTGGTGTCACCAACGGCTGTCAAACTCTATGGAACTGTGTGTGTGTGAGTGGTGTGATGTGGTGTGTGGAGTGTGTGTGGAGTGTGTGTGGTGTGGTGTGGTGGGATGTGTGTGTTTGCGTGTGCGTTTCAGCGTTGTAGTATTGTGATTAAACATAGTATAAACTTTCACGCAGTAGAACCTCACTTTTTAATTGAACCATTTTAGTTACCAGGTTTGTCGGGCTGTAGAATACAGCCAGCTTGGATCCCGGGTCACTGATCTGTATACATGTAATAAATTAAAGATTCTGATCCAATTGGATCTCTGAAGGAATTTCCTGGACCAATTAGGGTTTGGGTCTGCAATTTTTGACCTGTGCAGACCTCTAACACACACTCATACACACAGAAGTTAAGAACCAAGGAATCCAGTCCTGACATGCTCCCAATTAAATGCGGTCACATTTACTGGTGAATGAGAGGATGAATTAGCCAGGACAGAGGAGAGAGGTGTTCAGCATAACATATGTGCACATGAGTCATGATCTCATTGCTACGCATTTACATAGAAGACACGGCAAGCCATTAACATTGGTAGAGTGGAGGGGGGAGAGAGGAGAGGAGAGAGGGGAGGAGGGGTGAGGAAAGTAGAGGAGAGGAGAGGAGGATGGGTGAGGAGAGGAGAGGAGAGGAGAGTTGAGGGAGATAACATGATCCTGAAGGAGAGTAGAAGGCCGGAGCAAATATAAGAAAATAATTGGATAAGCAGTCAGAGGGGTCCAACACCTATCTTAAGGTCTCCTCACTGTTTGGTGGATTCACACAGTGTTGATAATCCTCACAATCCTCTTCTGTAAGCCGTGACGTAGCAGGCGGTCGAGGGTAAACATCAGTCTGGGTGAACAGGTGCATGTCTTCCTGCTGTCTAAATGCTCCCCATTCCACATGCCACGCAGGCATTGCATATATCATAGCGTAGGAGCTGCTCTTTACCAAAGAGTCGTTCCTTATTCCACATGAACCACAGTGGGGAACCAAGATGGGAATGAGAAGCAAAAAACAACACAACCTGAGACCGTGAGACATGCTCAAGTCTCCCTGCCTGAAATGTAATATCCAAATCAATATCGTAGTATCCAAAACCCCAAGCCCATAGAGCCGGGAGAAATACATCTGGCAGTGGAGCCATGAGACACGCAGAAAAACAACTCTTTGAGCGAGGATTTGGAGAAATGGTCCTCATTGTGATGTGTGTTGTGTGGAGGATGACAGCTGCTAAGATGTCAGTCTGGAGCCAAACATCACAACACTGCTGTCTGACTGATTGGTTTTTGATGGAAGGCTGTTTGTTTTCTACCATGGTTCCATACATTTTCATGCAATTTCATCCCATTTCTCTCCTCTTCCACGCCATCAGATAGAGAGCGGGGACGGCGGATGTGTGGTCTATTCAAGGACGCAATCAGAGCGAAGCGAATGGATGCGTCGCTCGTGATATCAAACCAGTTTGTCTCCACTTTCCTACAATGCATTATCCTCCCTCACCCTCTCACACTCTCTCACAGACCGGAAGCACTTTGTGTCATCTCTGTGCAGTCTGTTACCGACCAATCAGCAGCATAAACAGCCTCTCACTACCTTCACCCGTTGTACTCACAGTATTATACATAACAACCTGTGTGTGTGTGTGTGTGTGTGTGTGTGTGTGTGTGTGTGTGTGTGTGTGTGCGCAGGTGTGTGTGTCCCCTATCAATGTATCACAGGGTCCAGGCCTTCAGCAACTTTGGCTACAAATGGTAACTGATTGTGTTTGTATTTGGAAAACTTAGGTTTGTACATGTGTATATATATAATATATACAGTATATATATATGTATATGTGCATAAGTATGTATATATGTATGTGTATATGTGTATATGTATTTACATATATATACATACATACTTATAAACATATATATACATACATATATACATACCCAGAGCGAGGGATGAACCACTCACCAGACATGGTTCCTGTCCTCCATAGTGTTCATTCTGTTTAGGCGTGTTTAGTGCAGGACATGCTGCTCTGTAACAGACACATTCAACTCTACTTCCTCCCTGCTATATTCTCCTGGTTAGTCATCTATGCATGGCAACTTATCTATGCAGGACAACTGCATCGCATCTGCAAACATTGTTTTTAGAATTGCCGAACCTGAATAATTAATTAAAATGTGTGTGTGCTTGCCTCTGCTGCATGCTTGTGTATGTGTGCGCCCTTGCTTGCATTTGCAAGTGTGTGTATGTGCTTGCATTCGTGGATATTTGCGTGTGTGCACGGTGTGTGTGGCTCCAGGCCTGTGTGTGATATGCGTGTGTGTGTGTGTGTGTGTGTGTGTGTGTGTGTGTATGTATGTGTTGGCAGTAACAGAGAACCAGTACTTGTTCTAGTGCTGAAACAGACGTTCAATGTGAGTCTCTACGGTGGGGGGGGGGGGGGAGAGAGAGGTCACCTGGGTGTGCATGTCCGGGAGATTGTTCCACCTCCCGGTCAGGACACTGTGCCTCTGACCCTTGACCTCTACATATTGGATGAGTTTCCCCGGTGGGGTCCGGCTCCCTGTTGCTCGCGTCCCGCTGCTTGTTGTGATGAGAGCAGATCGATACGATGCCGAGGTCAGCTGTGCTACGCACCAGAGGAGTCTGAGGATTTTGATTCGCTGCTGGGCGCTGGGGGGCGCACAGTGGACTGTTGGGCTGTTGGGTCGTGTTTGGCTTTCTTTAGATTTGATAGAAATTGATAAAAGTAGAAAAAAGATGAACAAATGCAAAACAGAAATGTGACCATCTCCCTGTTTATGAATTGCTCTGCAATATGTATGAGAATACAAATACAGTAGATCTGAATGCTGTTGCATTTACTTCAAAAGAAGAGTGACTCCAATTTGGATAGAGAAACACACATTGATTGATTACATTTGATGGCAAATGAAACTGCTAATATGATACACACATACATGTGTCTCTGAGAACATCATCAGCCACAGCAGACACAGCTGTGGTGACGTGTTGGATGTTGTGGATTGCAGGCCTTTTGAAGGACCTCGCCGGGACTCTTGTGAAACATGTGTCAGACGTTTCCGACACAACGCTCCTTAAGCTTCAGGATTTGTTTGATCGCTCTTTCATCGCAATTCCCCTCCCAACTTAATCCTCTTCCTTCCTCACCCTTCAACTTGTAGCATGTATATGGGGCTTGTGATGGTGTGTGTGTGTGTGTGTGTGTGTGTGTGTGTGTGTGTGTGTGTGTGTGTGTGTGTGTGTGCGTGCGTGTGTGTGTGTGTGTGTGTGTGTGCGTGTGTTCCCTATCAATGTATCACACACATATGTATATGGGGCTTGTGAAGAGGGGTGTGTGTGTTTGTGTGTGTGTGTGTGTGTGTGTGTGTTTGTGCGTGCATGTTCTATACAATGTATCACACACAGCACAGTGACAAATTAAATCAATTTGTTCAACATTTTCCAGGAAAAGCTTGGCAAACTGTTCTATGAAAGAGGACTATGTTTAGAATGCTTTTCTCTGGTCACATCAGCAGGTGTTTTTTTGTGGTACAATTGGGGGGTACATTAGCATTCTGCTGAATCTTTATGCACAGACTTATGCTGAGAGAACACAAGATTGAGGCATTGAGTGACAATTCAAAAACATAATTGAATGTTATGTTGTGAGGCTCTCAGGCATTCTTTAGTCCTACTGCTTTCAAATATTTTTCTCCAGTAGAACAACTTTGACGTCGCCCCAAGAGTCGACAGTCCTCTCTCGGTTCTCTCGTCGGGGGAATGGGAAGCAAATGGTTTCTGGGAGGAACTAGAACCAGTTCTGGAGTTGGAAGGCCCATCTCTGTCGGAGCCACTGACCAGCTTTTCAGAATAAAAGCCCTCTGCTTCTTTCATGTTTTCATGGGGGCTGTTGTAGATATTGTGGAGGCAGTATCGCATGGAGACGATGTCCAGCAGTCGACTCCTTCAAACACACCCCACGCAGAGCGAGGCGAACACACACTCAAACATGTTGTTAAGGTTTGAAGCACGAGCAACGCATTAAAGGTGACACATTATACCACCAGGTATGAGTGGGATTAGCTGTTACAAGCTGTAGCCCACTTGTGATGTCAGAAAGAGGCAGATTTTCAAAACGGCTTGTAACGGCTAAACTCACTCACACCTGGTGGTATAATATGTCACCTTTAACATCTCTGCAACTTTAAAAGAGATAAGTTGCTATCAGGCAACATCGTCATCTCCGGCCAGGCCATTTGGACGAAGATGAAGATGATTATGAGGATGAAGAAAATCCCTGTCTTTCTCTTTTGCTGTAGCAGGTGCCGGAGATCTTCGGCTCAGCGAGGGGGCTCCTGACGCCCGCTTAATATTCACGGTGGAGAAGGAACACAACACAACGATGTCTGTCGTCTGCTCCCCCTCCCAGGATCACTTTGTGTGCCCAGCTGTCAGCACACGGGCAGAGCTCCCACCTCGTGCTGAGCGGCGGCTTTCATCCTCAGGTTTATGGACTGATGAGCCGTCCACCAGCCAGGGGAGGTTGCCTGCATTTTAAGACGTTTTGAAGCACTCATTAACGATGGGCGCAGTGTGAGCCATAAGTTAAAGATCTAGAAATATATATATATATCATTTCAGGGTGCTTGAAGATGAAAGCAGACACCTTGAATGCCTCTCTTTGAATCTTGAAACAAGGACAACTTGAAGTCTTGGAGTTTGATTGAAGAAAGTCTCCAGAACAGAAACACAACTTCAGAGCGGAATGCCTGGCACAGGGCTGGCCGTCTCCATCCTTTGAACTTCATCACAACATAAACTTATGACCACCAGCTCATAATCCATCACAGATGCGTTTTTACGTATTCAATTTTGAGTTCTTAATTCTGTAGGAAAGATCCTGGTTTCTTTCTGCTTACGTTTCTATCTCTCTGGAGATCAATCAACAGGCCAATTATGTGGGACTGGCAGAACTTAAGTTGTTCCTTGTTGAGGATCTTCACATCTAGGTTATGTGTAGATCAGCCCCACTAGCTTCCATCACCACTTCATCTCAGTGCCGGTGAGAAGTTCACATTATCGCAGAAACTGAGAGTGCAGTAAAAATGTATTCAACGTCAACGGTATGAATCAGTCATCAACGCTGGATGCTGGCAAATCTAAACAAATAATAACAACAATGAGGTTCAGAGCGGGACAGCGGGACATTGTGTTCTCTGATGTGATTGGTCCAGGCTCACCGGACTAATTACAGTCGATGGCCATAGATATCGATGGCCATAGATATCGACGGCGTTGTCCTCCTGTCCTTGGATAAGCCTCTGGCTGTCTTTGAGAAACAAACACAGGTAATCAACTGTGGATACCCACACGGCGGGCCATCTTTGTCCCGGGACCCACCTGTGCATGCTTCAACCAATGAGGTGTCTCCGTTCACTGATTGACTGCACGGGATTGGTTGATAACGTGGGCGACGTACAAAGGCAAGGCAACTTTATTTGTATTGCACTTTTCAAACACGAGTCAGACTCCAAGTGCTTCACATCGTCATACAATAAAATGAAATAATCAAATATTTCATAAACCTTAATATCCTCCCTGCGGTGCCCACTGTGTGGATGAAAAAACCAAATGGATCACGTGACACTCGTAGCACATAGCTTGTTGAGGAGGACAGCCGGCAGGAACTTTTTCTTCTCAACCACTTCCTCCATAGCGATCTAGAAGCCGTTAATTAGCCATCATTCATTTCTTTCCTAAAACGTTGGCATTCAGCGACTGCGTTCGCAGAGGAAATACACAAACCCTGCTCTACACACGCGCAGGGTGCCTTCTGCTCCTCTAAGACAGATGTTTCAATAGCATACACGATAAGTCTTTAGAATTACCCAGGATGCATAACCACCACCAGTAAACCAACTCAGTCTTTATGTGCAACCGAAGTCTGCGGCACCAAATGTAAGCATCCATCTGCTGCTTGTTGCACATAAACAGGAGCTGAAGAGCGTCAACGAAACCGGGGAACTGTAATACAGTCACGAGGGGGTTTCCTGGCCAAAAGGTTCTGGGTTCAAATCTCAATGTCCCTGCTCATTAAAGACATGCATCTGCAAAATAAATGGACCGCATTTATGTAGCGCTTTTTTGTAACCAGTGGCCAATCAAAGCGCTTTACAGTATTGCCATACATTCACCCGTTCATTCACACTTTCACACACTGACGACGCCGTAAGCCATGCAAGGCGACGGCCAGCTCATCGTCGTTTCTGCTCGTCTCCTCCCAGCTCCCATTAGGACAGAGTTGATGAAGTGGTGGAGGGTGAAGTGAAAGTGTCAGATGTCGCCGTAATGGGACGATCGATACTCAGATCCATTCAGAATACATTAGACACAGCCGTTCACCGTCGCCCCTTAAAAGCTCCGTGATTGGCTGTTAGTATATGCAGCCCCCGGTCAATAAGTCAGACCACGAGGGACCTTTGACCTTTGACCTAGATCAAAGGTCGACTCAGGGCCGCTGTGTGTTTCAGGAGAGTGCTCCTCCATGGTATGACCCGTTGATCGAACCCATCCCTCGTTCGGTTCCTGATTGATCAATCGTTGGAGAGTCCACTTGTTTGTCCTTTCTGCATCTCGTGTTTCGTTGGTGTTTTATCGCTCTCTCTCTCCCCTGGGAATTGCTTTTTGTTGTTGGAATACATCATGAAACAAAGCAGTGGTTTATTATAGTCAGGGCTCTGGTGACGTAGCGCTCCCCCTCCTGCCACCGCTCCGCAGGCGGGGGAAGGTGTTTACAGTGAGCACCACCCTGCTGCTGCTCAGCCCCAAGAGCCGCTCGCTCTGATTGAGCCGCTCGCTCTCTCATTGAGCAGCTCGCTCTCTGTGATCCGCTCGCTCTCTGTGATCCGCTCGCTCACTGACCTCTGCTGCTCTTCAGTCAACCTCTCTCCTGGTGTTATAAATGACCTCGCTCCCTCAGTCTCTCTCTCACACTAGCACACACCGCAAAACAATCTCGCCCGGCCTGGAAGGAAAAAAGCAATTTATGGACCTCTGATTTTCTTGTTCTCTCCATCTGGCTGTGTTCCCTCTCTCTCTCTCTCTCTCTCTCTCTCTCTCTCTCTAACTCAGAAGCACCCAGACCCACTCGCATGTGTGCACACACACCCTCACCCTCACACACACATGCGCACACCCACTCACATGCGTGCACACACACACACATACACACACACACACACACACACACACACACACACACAAATGCCCACTTACACGCCTGCACACACACACACACACACACACACACACACACACACACACACACAAGCACGTTCTTACACACATACACCCTCACACACACACACACACACACACACACAGACACACAAGGCACCTACATGCTCACTTATGTCCTGCCCTCGGGCTGCCTTTCCCTCATCCCCTGATCCTCTCTCTCCTTCCTCCCTCTCCTCTTTAAGAGATCCCTCACAGTCTTGGAGGCTGGAGATGCTGAGTGTATCCTTACGGAGTGCTATGAGGACACCCCCCCCCACCCCACCCCGTGGTGTGTGTGTGTGTGTGTGTGTGTGTGTGTGTGTGTGTGTGTGTGTGTGATGGTGATGGTGATGGTGCTGGTGGTGGTGGTGGTGGTGGTGATGATAGTGGTGGTGTGTGTGTGTGTGTGTGTGTGTGTGTGTGTGTGTGTGTGTGTGTGTGTGTGTGTGTGTGTGTGTGTGTGGTGGTGGTGGTGTTGATGGTGTTGGTGGTGGTGGTGTTGATGGCGTTGGTGGTGGTGGTGGTGGTGATGGTGGTGGTGGTGGTGATGGTGGTGATGGTGGTGATGGTGATGGTGGTGATGGTGGTGGTGTGTGTGGTGGTGGTGTGTGTGGTGATGGAGTTGATGTCGGTTGTGTTGATGATGGTGGTGTGTGTGGTGGTGGTGGTGATGATCATGATAGTGATGGTAATAATAATAATAATAATACATTTTATCATTTTAAGGCGCCTTTCAAAGCTCTCAAGGACGCCGTACAGAACATAGATACAATCATCAAACTAAAGGTGAAAAAATAAGGTTAAAATAAGGTGGACAATGGGTAATTGTGATGTGGTGATGTGGGAAGATAAGATCAGGGAGGGTATGCAGATATGAAAAGGAGTTTTGAGTTTTGATTTGAACTGTGATATGGAGTCGGTGTTGCAGATGTCAGGGGATAGTGCATTCCAGAGCAGGGGAGCAGAGCGACTGAATGCTCTGTTCCCCATCGTGGTGTCACCATCGTCGGTGGTACGAGCTGACGTAGGTTATTATAGAGAGTGATTCTACCGAGACATTACATACAGTTTCCGCAGGGATACATATGTGTCATATGTTCAACGCGGCAAATAGAATCAATCATTCACCAATTTGCTGTTCTTGGTGACTAATTAGGTGACTAATTGTTGTGTGTGGGTGTGCGTGTGCGTGCGTGAGTGCGTGTGTGCATGCCTGCGTGTGTACTACGTTTGTGTGTCTATTAATATTATATAGCGTTGAGTGTTTTCCGAAAAGCACGCTCCGTGCCAAGGCTTTAATCACAGGCCTCTCACACATTGTGCCGCCGAAACAGTGGAATTAAATGGAATCAAAGCAGCCACTCTAACAGAAGAGACACGCCAGAGGACGCCAGCTGGTTCACAAGCAGATTCACAGCCTAAGCCTCGCCTCTGCTGTCAGGGAAGATATATATGGTAGATATATACATAACACATATCATAAATCATATATCATATACATACATACATACATACATACATAAACACACGCACACATACGCATACACATACGCATACATATACGCATACCGATACACACACACATACGCACACCGTACACATACATACACATACACACATACGCATACACACACACATATACGCATACACATACACACATAGGCATACACACACACACACACACACACACACACACACACATATACGCATACACATACACATACTCATGCATACACACATACGCATACACACACACACACACACACACACGTGCACATCCACATCCACATCCACATCCACACACACACACACACCCACCCACCACATCTACACATTCAACTTTTGAATTTTATTTTATTGGTTTGGAAGACACTGCGAGCCATACAGAAATCTTTCGGAAAGGGCAAATGGAGAAAATAAATCTGCCGAGTTCCACCACCAAACCACGGAATCACATTGGCCATCCCCTAATTGAGTGTGAGTGTGCGTGTGTGTTTGCGTATGTTTATGCGTGATTTTGTGTGTGTATATACTGTATATTTGAGTGTGTATGTGTACATGTGTGTGTATACATGTACCGTTGTGTTTATATGTGTGTGTATATATGAGTGTATATGTGAGTGTGTGTGTGTGCACGTGCGTGTTCATAAGACCATGAATGCGTCTGTATGTGTGTGTGAGCAGAAAGGCTTTATTCCTCATCATAACTGGATCTGAAGAGGTTCAGTGAATATAATAAGATGCTTTGTTGCTTCATGTTTTTGTCTCTCCAGGTGAAGCAGTGTTATGATGTTTTTGTGATTTTGTATGCTTGTGGTTTTCAAAAAAAATTATTCTGTTAGTCTAACCTTGGAGAGAATCATTTCCAATTGATGCTGTTTTGGACGGGGAATAGGAAGGCATATTAATACATCACAGAGTGAATAAATATTGAGATCACTGCTGTCATCGCTTGAATGAAGAAGGCCAATTTGAGGTTCTGTGGACGTCTTGCCTGGATGACGCTATTATTATTAAGATGAAGCCATAAGACAGACGCTGGCTCCAAGAGACTTGCAGTGAATTCAGACGCTGTAACGAAGGAGCAGGTATTCATCTGGCTCATTATTCAACAGGTCGGGTTGGACATTGGGGATCAAACCCAGAACCTTCTTGGCTGGAAATCTATCCCTCAGCCGCCACACTTAAAGGGGCAGTAAGTGTGATTGGGAGTTGTAACGAGAGGGTAGAAATAGCAGAATAGGGGGGGAAGATCGCCCCTCCGTCTCTGCTCCTTCCCTCCTGACATGTGATTGACAGGCAAGGACTACCCAAACCAATCAGGGAAGAGAGGCACTGATTGGACCAGTGAGCTGTCTAGAGTCTAAATTGGTTCATAGAGGCAGGGCTAAACGACAAATAAATCAACAAATAGAGATTCCCACAGTGTATTCCACTAACCAATATCCTACTATTATTGTGAGTGTTCTATAGCTAGACAACACAGTCTCACCCCTATTCGTCAGATATTGACGATTTCCCACGTACCCTCTTCGTCCTTTTAACGACGTCTAGGGTACCCCCTCTTCGTCGTTCAACGACGAAGAGGGTCATCCGATAGTTTTGACCGCAAATACTGGTGCCTTCTATTAATCTCGTAATCGCGACTTGCAGCTCGGGTGTGACGTCACATCCGTCTCGTAAAACGAGTGACCCCGGGTTTTTCGTTCTATTTGGCACACAACAAGAATCAAGAATATATATATATATATATATATATATATATATATATATATATATATATGTATAAAGTATGTCCGCCCTTTTCACATTAAAAAATCCTAATAACTATCCAATAGGAAAGATGCTCACAACGTCTATTAGAGCCGTAGTCGGGTTAATACAGGAGTGAATGGGCTGCTGGCCGCTAAAGTGCAGGCAAACAGGTGTGCTCTTCAAGCTGAGGCAACCTGACGTCATTGAAACATCCTTAGCGAGACCGAAAAAAATATATCAATTATCAAACTAAAGATCAGACACATTCACTGACTGAAGATTATGCAAGTTAGAAATATATTTTTCGCTAGAAATGTTATTAGAAACACGTTTAATGGTGAATCTGCCCTAAAATATTGCAATTCCCCTTCAGATAATAAAGACTACATAAACATTTCACCAAATGCTGGGAGAAAGTCTCGCCCCCCGTCAACAACCCCTTGCGTCAAAATCCGACGAAGAGGTATTTGCGGTCAAAACTATCGGATGATCCTCTTCGTCGTTCAACGACGAAGAGGGGGTACCCTAGACGTTGTTAAACGACGAAGAGGGTACGTGGGAAATCGTCAATATCAGACGAATAGGGGTGAGAGTGTGTTGAGCTAGAAGAGTGCTCTGTATTCTATATCTAGAAGAGTGTTCTAGATGATATAGCTAGAAAAGTGTTTGAGATTCTATATCTAGAAGATAGTTCTGTATTATTTATCTAGAATAGTGTTCTGTATTCTATAGCTTGAATAGTGTTCTGTATTCTATAGCTAAAAGTGTTCTGTAATCTATATCTAGAAGATTGTTCTGTATTCTATAGCTAGAAGAGTGTTCTGTATTATATAGCTAGAAGAGTGTTCTGTAATCTATATCTAGAAGATTGTTCTGTATTCTATAGGTAGAAGAGTGTTCTGTATTATATATCTAAAATATTGTTCTGTATTCTATATCTAGAAGAGTGTTTTGTATTATATAGCTAGAAGAGTGTTCTGTAATCTATATCTAGAAGATTGTTCTGTATTCTATAGCTAGAAGAGTGTTCTGTATTATCCGCTAGTGGAAGCCTAGCTGTTATCTGGGAGATGTGGTACACTGCCCTCGCTAGACAGAGTCATTATTTATTCACTGCTACTCGTCCTCTCAGGAATAATGTCAACATAAGAAAATGATTTTGTGAGAATAGGCACTGTTTATTTCCCATGTAAACAGAAGGAGGATATTTGGTAATATTGTTCAGTGGGTATAATCCGTTGAAGGGACTTGGCAATTGTTTTACTTGGTCTCAACACAAGCCTGAATAAACATTGTACAATAAAAATTCAATACGAACGGAATAAACAGGACTGCAAGGACATTTGTTGGTCTTTTGAAAATCTAACATTTTGGGAACATTGCAGCCGGGAAGTGGGACAGAATAGAAAGAGAATAACAGATGATTCAAGTGTGTTTTTCTGGCCTCCACTTCATGAGAATTACCTAAATTATATAGCCCTCATAACTTGAATACAACAATAAATTATTCAATTGGTATTTTTATATTAAGACAAGGTGAGAAAACTCAAAACAAGGACTTGGGTGTCTGTGATAAATATATATAAAGCTGCACAAGAGGCAGTTGATCAATCGAGAAATCTCTTTAATAACCAAGTTAATACTTTCTATAACATAACAAACTCCCTTCCCTCTTCCACCTTCCCACCATAACATCCACCCTGCGTAGAAGAAACAGAAAACACACCAGGCCTGGTTCAGGAAAAGGTGGGCTGGACGGTTGCCGTGGTCCTCAGAGTGCTCCATAAGTATCGCCAGGGCAACAGATGGGGTGCAGGAGGACGGCGAGGCCAGGAGCATACATCCACATGCTGAATGGCCTCCCAGCGATGTGCTCATTATAGGGACCCTGGAGACAAATGGGTGCTGGTCCATTACGGCGTGTCAGACCCATGTTGGACCGCCGGGCGTTTAGAGGGTAAACGCCGCTGCTGTGAATAAACGCTACTATGTCATCTCACAAGATGTCCGCACCCCTTCGCCCGCTTGCTAATGGCTTCCATCGCCTTGATAGTTCGTTGGCTTGATCAGTGTAACTTCCTATAAGCCTCGATCATGTCACGTTCGATTTCTTTATTCTATATCTCCCTGCTAATCTCTCTCTATTCATCCATTCATCCATCCATCTCATCCGATCATTCTATCCATCTACCTATCCGTATCCATATGTATAGATTTATAGATCTATACATCTAGTCCTACTGTCCTGTGTTCTGATTTAAACCCTCAACTCGTTCATGGTCAATAATAGTCTGGCTTGAGTGTAACGTGAAGAGGATTGTGTATACATTATGTATGAAAGGTTTTGGCATGCATGTTGTGTATGAATCTGCTCTAGTGTTGTTTTATGAACAGCGGTTATTGAGTGAGACCAAACATTTTGGACATATCGGGTTCCAAGATTCTGTCAACTAGAACTCCTCTTACTGCTGAAGAGCGTCTCCATTGAGACCAGAGGGCAGGCCGGGCCGAAGGGGGCAGGGCGTGGCCGAGGGAAAAGAGAAAGCGGGCCTGAGGGGAGAGGGCGGGGGCGAGGGGAACAGGGCAGGGCCGGTCGCTCCCCTGACCAGCCTCTGAAAATAGGAAACACACCCAAAGAACAAACTGTGAATGACATCTGATTACAAGGGAACTAAGGTTTATGGGTCCCACTGCACTTCATACCAGGGTGTGTCTGTCAGGCTCAGCCTCCTCTGACATCAGTCTCCTCTGAGCCTCCTCTGGCCTCAGCCTCCTCTGACATCAGCCTCCTCTGAGCCTCCTCTGGCCTCAGCCTCCTCTGACATCAGCCTCCTCTGGCCTCAGCCTCCTCAGAGCCTCCTCTGGCCTCAGCCTCCTCTGACATCAGCCTCCTCTGGCCTCAGCCTCCTCTGGCCTCAGCCACCTCTGACCTCAGAAGATGTCTACGATCTACAGCTGATTCAAAGGACCCAGGTTCCATCTGTGTTCCTTGAGAGGAAAACGTTCACCCAGCTCTTGAAGGCCAACCTGATGTGTGGAGCTGGATGCTACCGGTTATGGGTACATACAGTATGTATATTATATAAAGAACATAATACTACAGGTTGCCATGGTGCTGCAGCGGTTAACAACCTACAGTCAATACAGATACCATCCGCAGATGGATGGATGAACTGATGAAAGGGTGGGTGAATGGAGTGAAGGATGGACATGAAGATGGACTGATGGAGGGATGGATAGATTAATGGATTGAGGGAATGGATCTATAGATTGATGAATGAATGAATGAATGAGTGAATGAACTGAGGGATGCATTGATGGCTTCAGTCTTGCTGAAACTCAATTCCTTGTAGATGCTTCATTGTTCGTGCTAAGGTACGGCCCTCGTTTGCAGCTTGTGTTCATCCTCTGATTTTTCCCATTAAAAACACCCAAAGCATTTGGATGTGCTGTGAAACTTCATCTCTCAAAGCAACCTCTTTGTAAAGTTTCCTCCTTGCTGTTGTGTGTGTTGCCCTGGTGGCTCATTGGTTAGCAGCACCGCCTCACGGCATCTGATACATAACTTCATCGAATCCACAAGGCTTTGTGTCACAACACTCCACCTGTCCTCCGCCGCATCGCCCAGCAGAGCATCTGAAGCCAGGACATCTCCTGGGTTCCAGAGGGAACTCATTCCACGGCAACGTTTGCTACAGTCCACTGGGTAGGTGGATACGCCCACTTGTGATGTCAGAAGAGGCACATTTTCAAAACGTATTGTAACGGCTAACCACACCTGGTGGTTAGGGGTGTAATGATGTCACAAAACATGGTGTCACAAAAGTCATGATTCGGTACGTACCTCGGTTCTTAAGTCACGGTTCGGTATGTTTTTCGGTACAGCAGTTTTTTATTATTTTATTTTTATTAAACAATTTTATTTGGATTTGATTTATTAAATAGTATAAAGCAAATGCCTTACACAAATGAAAAGACATCAAATACAATTGAGGATAATAACACAATAAAGTCCAGGACTTATTTCCATTGTGGTCCTCAACACAAACCATCAGGACAAGACAAGACACTCACAGAGTGTCAATAAAAACTTATTCCAAAATTTTTTATTTTAATTTTATTTTTTTCAGTAAACGTGCATCGAACCGTTAGACCCGTACCGAAAAATTTCGGTACGAATACGCATATCATTACACCATACTGGTGGTATAACATGTCACCTTTAAAAGCACTGCTCAAACACCTCACAAACACTCTGATGCCGTGAGAGGTTCAGAGGGCTTAGACAGCCATACTGGCTCATTTCTTATTTTTCACAGGACACAATGCCAAGCGTTCTTTTATCTGAACGTTCGACCAGCAGCAGCATCACGCTAAACAGACACCCGTCCAAGGCTGTGTGATGGACTCTCACTGCAGAATGGTGATAAATCAATAGAGAACATGGGTACTTCTTCCTTCTCCCAAACACAAACCCGTCCCCAATGGCTGCTTTTATCTTGAAGGTCTTTAGGGGGGGCAGTTTAGCGCTGAATCGATAGCACTCGCTGGAATGTGTTCTTGGACCGACGGGGTGATAATGAGGAGGACAACCAGGCCTATTCAAACGAAAGCCAATCCATAATAATAAGACCTCACAGTGCCACATTATCGCCGCTGTCCTTCAAATATAAGAAATTCTATCTAATTAAAAACATGAGTCTAAACCTGTAAACCTATAACAGAGAACCAGCCCTTATTGACATCGCTCTGTTGATGAGTTTAACTGTTGTGAATTATACACTGACATGTTCCAATGCTATTGAACTTTTCGTGACACCCACGCGATTAGCCTGGTTTAATTAAGATGAAGAAGAACAGGCTTTTCAAGTAGGATCACATAACAAGTTAAATAAGTTAAGCTAAGCTTAAGCTTCGACTCCACAACAACTAACGTCACAGCGCCAGTCCAGCGCCGGCGAGCAGCACGACGCCAGCGCTCGGCCCGGGGTGAGCGACGGGAGGCTCAGAACGACCAGTGACCGTGGGCACCGGGGGGGGAGAGCTAATCAGAACCACGCCGCCAGATATCACAGGCAGACAGAGAGATTAGAGCCATCCTATTCCCTCCAACACCGGGCTCATATCACTTGAGAGCGCGCACCACGCAGCGCTGCTGGAGGAGTGACAGATCTACGTGGAAAACAAGACTTTAGAAGATGAGACGGCGCGTTGGGGAGGAGCGGGGGGGCGGACAGGGAGCCTGTCGGAGCAGGCTCTCAGGGCATAATACTGGGGAAGATGACATTCACAGAGATTTCATGAAGCTAAAATCAAAGCCACAGCTGGTGGAAGAGAGCGCCGAGGAGAGAACAAGTCAGGACACGCCGAGGAGGGGGAGGAAATAATGATCCCTCGGAAGCGAACGCAGCCCCTCCGTGTGTGTGAGCGTGTGTGTGTGTTTTTGTGTGTGTGTGTGTGTGTGTCTGTGTGTGTGTGTGTGTGTGTGTGTGTGTGTGTGTGTGTGTGTTTGTGTGTAGACACAATGTGATAAATGTTAATGAAAGCATAGGCATACAGCAAATCACCAACTACATCTTCCACAAAACAAAGTCAACATGGACTGTCTTTAATATTTATGTGGTTGCAGCTGTGGATTAATGGATTCAATTCTGCTATTGATGATGGTTCAATGTAATGGTGCATATTTGAGGAGTTTAATGTTAGATATCGGGTGAATGTCTTCAGCAAGCGACGAGGAATGACAGGAGGAAGGTGCTGGAGAGGATCATGAGACCGTGAACTGGTGGTGGTAGGGCCGCGGGCCATGATGTCATGGTACCTGATGATCCACCGCCGGAGGCTGAGGATCATCTCGTATGCGCCCACACGTGCGCTCTCATCTGGAGGCTCAGGCTCATTTACACTCATCCGTCACCCACACAACCCTGTTCATTTGCTTGTGCAAACATAAATACACACTCCCACTAACACACACACACACTCCCACTAGCAAACACACACGCACACACACACACAAAGAAACACACACATACTCGCACAAAACACACACACTAACACACACAAACAAACACACACATACTCCCACAAAACACGCACACACACACTCCGACTACCACACACACACTCCCACTAACACACACACACACAAACACACACACTAACACACACTCCGACTACCACACACACACTCCCACTAACACGCACACACACATACATACAAACACACACACTCCCACTAACACACACAAACACACACATACACACACACACAAACACACACACACACACACACAAATACACACATACTCCCACAAAACACACACTAACACACACACATTCCCACCAACACACACAAACACACACTTATGTTCTCTCTGTAACCTCACTGACACCCCCCCCGGTTCCTCTCCGACAGTGATGTGAAAACACAACGCAGACGTTTGCTGAACCGCTGAATGAGACGAAACTGCCAGGTGGTCCAGACGGTCCAGAGGGTCCAGACGGTCCAGACGGTCCAGAGGGTCCAGGTGGTCCAGACGGTCCAGAGGGTCCAGACAGTCCAGGTGGTCCAGACGGTCCAGAGGGTCCAGACGGTCCAGATGGTCCAGACGGTCCAGACGGTCCAAAGGGTCCAGAGGGTCCAGGCGGTCTCGGTGATCCGGGACGTCTGTCTGCACCCAACAAACCCAGACGTGGACCCGGGCGGACCGCAGGACGGGTCTGGAGACCCGGCGCTGACAGAGCCATCAGCGGGCGACGCCCTGTGGCCGTGACTCCCCAGAGAGAGGGGGGGGGGGGGGGGGAGACATGACGCTTGTCAGGCCGCCATAAACCCCCCCGGCCCCTCGTGAAGAAGACGGACTGGGGGCCGTCCCTCTAATGGGCCCCTGAGTGGGGGCCCCAGGGCGAGTGAGAGGCGTCCCCCCCCCCCCCCCGCCCCGCCCCTGGGCTGACCCTGATCCCGGCCCAGGGCAGGGCTAATAGGGGGGTGAGGCCGAGTCCACACCTTAACCCCCCCCCATAGGTGGCTAGCAGCACACACACACACAGACACACACGCAGACACACACGCAGACACACACGCAGACACACACCTAACCTCACCGGATCGATGGCGTCTGAGATCTATGGCGGCACGCGCCCGTTTGAAATGCTTTATTTGAATTCGCCAATTACATAAATTTCAATGGAGTTCAAAATGTACGACACCTGGGGGTAAGGGTAATAACTTCTCCTGGAGACACACGCATGTGCACACGCACACACTACACTACACACACATTACACTACACTACACACACTACACTACACGAACACTACACTACACATCGACATACACTACACTACACACACACTACACTACACACACTACACCGTTACACACTACACACCAGAGTGCGTCTGAAGGTACCCTAATAAAGAGGGTGATGAACGCAGCTCCGTGTTTCTCTGGATGTTTATTGGCTCCCCCAGATCATGTGACCACGCCTACGCTCGCCTCCCCCACCGGCCTACAGACACTTTTCAGAATTGATCGACTTTCAGAACAAAGTCAGTCCTGCATAACCGGTGACATCATGTTTCATATCACGTCATATCGGAGCACAATATGGAGATGGCAGCTGATAGCATCTGAAGTGATCCATCAGCATGAAGGGTAATACTTCTTCTACAACATAAACTCATCTTGTGGGCTTATCGGAGACACTGCATTAAACCAGGCTTACTAATGGATGGTAATCGACTCTGTAAACGTACTTATAGACTTATATTGCGTTTGTTTTATTCCCTTGATCCGGCCGGTTGGAGCGGTTTCCTCTGAGCTGCTGGTCAGCCTCCCTGCTGCTCCTGATTGGCTGTCCCCACTCAACCCCATTCAGCCCCACTCAACCCCACTCCTGGGAGGCCTGCTGCCGCTACAGGGGTTGAATAAAAGGTCATGCCCATGTTGTTCATGAGTACCTTCAGCATCACCCCCTCCAAGGGGGTCACCTCTACCTGCTCTGACCCTGCAGGGGGTCCCCTCTACCTGCTCTGACCCTGGAGGGGGTCACCTCTACCTGCTCTGACCCTCCCCTGGAGGGGGTCACCTCTACCTGCTCTGACCCTGGAGGGGGTCCCCTCTACCTGCTCTGACCCTCCCCTGGCGTTGCGCTTCTTTTGAGAGGGAAAAAATAGTTGCATGAGTAAATTAAATGATGAGTATTTGCTCCCTTTTAATGCTCATGTTTACACTGCCAAATTGAACGCACATACATTACTTATATTGATCTTATTTCTTTTGCTCCCAAAAATGTTTTGTGCCGGTGAAGGGGAGACTCCTATCTTAGAAAATATCTCTTAGAGGGGGGTACACTAGTAGACAAAGTTTGAGAACCCCGGCTCTAGGTGTGACGGTTGTAGGGAGTAACCCTGAGACATCATGGAACCGGCCCCTTGCCGGAGAACTCTGAATGGTCTCGCACGTGTTTTAGAGAACGCCGGTAACACACACTCCTGCTTATCAAAGGTAACCGAGCCGCGCGTCAGAGGGAGTGATCTGACTCACTGCATCCGGGCAGTGCGCTGGCATTCTGCTGGGAACCCCCCCTCCTCCCCCCCCCCCCCCTCCCTCCGCATGATCATGATCAGGACATGACCAGCGAGCATGCGTCTCAGATTCTCCTCCCAGATAGCGGGCCCAGGTATGTAATCAAGCAGACACCGGTCGGGCGGGGAGGGGGGCGGTTCTGTCACTAGAGAGCCACCGCATTCTAAAGCCCGTCCTCAGATTTCTCTGCTTGATTATGATTGGCTGACGATGGTCAGACCGGATGAGTTGATTGTATCTGGATAAAAAACCGTTACCTGCCATGTTGTGGTAAAGGGAGATGATGATACAGCATATTGCAGCGTATCAGAACCTTCGTCAGTACATGGGACTTCAGTGAATGACGGATGCGACCTTTAGGTTCTAAACTATGAGATGTTAACGTGGATGGTTGTTAACATTAGATGTTAACATGTCTCCATCCTAGCAGGCTGACGGGACTCTGCAAGGATGGGCGGCGTGTCTTACAGGCTGTGTCTTACAGGCTGTCTTACAGACTGTGTCTCACAGGCAGTTTCTTACAGACTGTTTCGTACAGGCAGTTTCGTACAGGCTGTTTCTTACAGGCTGTCTTACAGGCTGTGTCTTACAGGCTGGCTCTGAGACGTTTACATTCAGCAGCAGCAGCAGGCTGACGTGACTCTGCTAGGATGGGCGGCGTGTCTTACAGACTGTTTCGTACAGGCTGTGTCTTACAGGCTCTGTCTAACAGGCTGTTTCTTACAGGCTGGCTCTGAGACGTTGACATTCAACAGCAGCAGCAGCAGGCTGACATGACTCTGCAAGGAAGGGCGATGTGTTGTTCAGCGCGGCTCTCTGACATTTACATTCATCATCAGTGGCGGGAGGACATCATTCACATTCCCCACATTGATCTCCCACTCAGGCAAAGCCCCAGAGAGGAGGGAGAACATCTACCACAACAGACGAATGGACAACAGACAAACAAAATGGGTGCAAAGGGTAAATAAACAATTGAATTAAGGGTGGATTAAGATCGAGATGTTGAACGATCTAAACGGCCGGAGAACGCAGGAGCCGGAAGACGCAAAGCAAGTGGACGAGAGCAGAAACGAGCAGACAGAGAGCACTATAGTCACGATGTCTTGGGATCACTCTACACTCTGCATTATTCATGGCAGAAGCAGAATTCCTCCAGGGTGACTTACATCACTCATCATTTACAAGCTCCTCACTTATGAATTATTGACCTGATGCGTCTGTAGGGGACAGGAAGGGGCCCTGAAAGGGCCCGCTGTGAAGGTGAGGCCCCTGCTGCATCGCGGGGCCTGGAGGTCGTTGCCCTGATGCTGTTTACCTTCCTCCATAAACTGTATTATACAGCACTATCCTTTTCTTTTTTTAAAGATTTATTTTTGAAGGTTTTATCCTTTTTATTGTATAGTGAGTATGGCAGGGAAGGTTCTTTTCTAACCAGTGGCCACTCAAAGTGCTTTACAATACTGCCTCACATTCACCCATTCATGCACACATGCACACACCGACGGCGGTGTCAACCATGCAGGGCAGTCTGCTGGGATGACTGGTATTATACCACTGTATAAAGCATTGGGGGACTAGAGTAGGGCTTTCGTAACCAGCCCAGCCAAATCACAGCCTTATCTCAGAAGAGGAGTCTCTGCTATTCAGTGTAATTGCGGTATGTGATATGGGGAACCCATAATGGCATAATTATCCAATCAAAAAATCAGTCTTCATATTAAGTTGAATTCCTGCTGCGCTAGAGAGCCATTACGGGGTCGAATTGGGTGGATCGCTGGAGGAGAATATTAAAAACCTGCACATGGACCCCATACTCCCCATTTGTCTTTGATTAAAAAATATGTTTCTCAAAGATCTGTCCATATCTTGCAATTTTTTTTGAATTGAGATGTGGGGAAGCATATATTTTAATGCCACAAAAAAATACCTCAGAGTTCAAATAAGAGTCAAACCATCTCATTAACTTTTTGTGCACACAGGCATTGAAGCAGACCCTGTGTGTGTGTGTGTGTGTGTGTGTGTGTGTGTGTGTGTGTGTGTGTGCGTGCGTGCGCGTTCGTGCGTGTGCGCGTGTGCGTGCATGTGCGTGCGTGTGCATGCGTGTGTGTGTCCCTTTGGTGAATCTATACATAAAAGATCTCCTACAGTTTAATGAAGACGGGGTTTGAGGGGCGGTATGGAGATAGAATCCACAATATAACCAATATTATATTTTCATGAGAGAAAAGCGTTCAATCAAAGGACATCAGCGTGTGAAGGGGCCATGTTATAATATCCTATTTAGTCCAACAGCCTCCTTGCCTTTAAAGGGTCCCTCTGCTACGTCTAAGGGCAGGAATGGATCTGATTTCATAACACTCTCAAAGAGATGAGGATTCATATCAGAACGTTATTAAGAGAATCCACCGGCCAGGAAGGGTTTGAATCTGAGAACGACCAACGTAATGAGCACTTTGCCTCAAACTAAACGCAGGCCTGTACGACGTGAGATATTATATATTTATATATGTCAGTACCAGGGTAGCTCGCCAGCAGTGTGGATTCAACATCGTCATTTCATCACAGATGAATTCAATATCCACACGTTTATAACCAACACATTTATCCTCCTCTCCCCGGGGCCATCTGTTGAGTTAGAGCAATCTCAGCCCGGGCCCGCAGCAGCACCAGGCTGGATAAACGCATCGCTAAACCACAATGATTAACGTACAAATTCAATCTTCCCGACCCGTCGAGCAGCAGGCTGTAGTTTCAGGAGAGCAGGAGTTGCGATTATGATGAAGGCGTTGGTGCAGATGAACATGAAGGCGTATACCCCAGCGGTGCCTCTCTCGCTCTCTCTCCCCTCTCTCCCTCAACAACCCCCTTTCATTCTGTCTGCCTCCTTTCTGAAGTGGTGCACTCTCTGTCTGCTTGTTACGCTGCTGTCGCTCCTACTCACATCAGCCCACCACACACACACACGCACCCGAACGCACACACACACACACACACACACACGCACCCAAACACACACACACACACAGACACACAACAGAGGCAGAGCAGTGACACGCACTCAGCCACGCGTAGAACACCCACACACTCACACATTACAACAAAACACACACACAACGAAGAATGTTAATGAATGAAAAATATTAATATATATAATATATTTCAATAAGCATAAAGAACACATCTCCGTGCGGCCCCCAGGTAGTTGATTAAGACTCTTTGTGCAGTCTCCTCCGCACGCCGCTGCTCACTGCCAGGCAGACCACGGAGCTAATGAGGCTCTTCCTCACGCTGCGTTATTTATGATCCGGTGGCTCAGCGGTGGCAAGTCTTTTTTCTGTAGGATGGTAGGGGCAAGTGCCGCCTTTTTCGCTTCTGATTGGTTGAAGGGCTCTCTGCTCCGATTGGTTATTTGATTTCGCGGCAGGCTGTCGGCTAGTCAACCACCGACACAAGTGAACAAACTCAATCCAACAGTGATAAGTGCTGAACCCTAACCCTAACCACTACTACTACCCTAACCACTACTACCCTAACGCTAACCACTACTACTACCCTAACCCTAACCACTACTACTACCATAACCCTAACCACTACTACCCTAACCCTAACCACTACTACCATAACCCTAACCACTACTACCCTAACCACTACTACTACCCTAACCACTACTACCCTAACCACTACTACCCTAACCCTTACCACTACTACCCTAACGCTAACCACTACTACTACCCTAACCCTAACCACTACTACCCTAACCCTAACCACTACTACCCTAACCACTACTACTACCCTAACCCTTACCCTAACCACTACTACCCTAACCCTAACGCTAACCACTACTACTACCCTAACCCTAACCACTACTACCCTAACCCTAACCCGTTTCAGCACCAAATCAAATAACCAATCGGAAGAGAGCCCTTCTAACCAATCAGAGGCGAAAAGGCATTACTTGCCCCTACCATCCTACGAAAAAAAAGGTTCGCTCACAGGTGTTCTGCCAATTTTTGCTACTCATCCGATTTTGCTACCCAGTGGTTCTGCGCATGCGCATGACGACACTATTGATCCGCGGTGTAGTATTGGTGTAAAGTAAAATACACATAATGTACCCCTGAAATCTCCAATAAAGATGTTATAATACAGTATCAAAGTCTATCGAATCATGCTACCCACTCAAAAAGTGCTACCTTATGTGTTTGGCAGTGTATTTCATCTGTAGACAAATTGCCTCTTATCAAACGATGCTCCCACTACAGAATCACGTTACTTTACACCACTACTCACCCCATGTACCCTGTAAGAATATGGGGAGCATATTTTGATACTGTATTATAACATCTTTAGTGGAGATTTCAGGGGTACAGTATGCTAATACTCAATAGCGTTGTCATACGCGTGCGTAGAACCACTAGGCAGAAAAACCTGCCTATAGGTAGCAGAAAGGTAGCTCTCAGAGACCCAGACGAGTCGTGATTCGCCGGTGACTTTGAATTCCGTGCGTCACGTCCCGATCATAAATCTCTGACGGGACGGAACGGGTCGACTATAACGGCAGGAATGTTAATCATGTAAAATGCGAACTGTGCACATGAATATTCATGGGCAGCGTGATAGATGTAGGTCTGACTCCCGATTGGCCCGTAGCCACGTCCTTGGCTTGGAAGCCATTGAGCGCCGCCCACCGTTGGAAAGAGCCATTCGTTATTTGAAGATGGCCATTACGTGGCGACTTGTCTGCGGACCGACTAAGTGGTCGCTGGTCCCAAATCAAACCCGGGTTGTCTTTGGGTGACAGTATGACAGTTCATAATAGCTCCCACCATCGTAATAAAAGACAGTTTCTCTTTCCCGTCCGGTAACGAAACAAACCAAATCCAAAGCTCGCTCGCGGCCGTATTATGCAAGGAAACAAAAGACAGAATTGGACTGAGGTTTGTCAAGCGGAGGGACTTTGTTGGACAGTCAGCAGCCCACTAAGAACCAACAACACAATCAAATAACATTTGAAGAAGACATAAGCAGATCATGCAAAAGCTGAGGGACTGAGGGGGAGATATAGCTTGATGCGGAAGCCTGTTTGTTTCTTGTCCTCCTCTCTCAGTCTCTCCACCAAATCCCCCTGGGGAGTCAGTGCCACTTATCTGAGGAGCATCTCCCATTAATCTACAGGTCGCTGGATTTCTTCTGGGTTTTCTTTCTTCCCCAGCTTAAAGGATCCTATTGGCCAGGAGGCCTATCAGTTATTGAAACTGTTTCTGTTTCACACTGAATCGTATTTATAGCTTGCTTACCTGTCTCTCTCTCTCTCTCACACACACACACACACACACACACACTGTGGCAACAGAGCAACTGAGGACCTGCTCGACGGCGCATTCAGGGCTCTCTTGGCTTGGGTGTGAGGAGAGACCGGCCGTTGTGGCTGTGGTGGATCCACCCAGCGGAACCAGGCTGGGTGTCCAATCAGCACAAGAGAATCGTGTGCTGATTGGAAGAAAGCGGTTCACTCACCAAGGCGGGTCGCCACAACACACACACACACACACACACACACACACACACACACACACACACACACACAGTCTGATGATGGCTTTGAGCAGACAGTGGTGTGTGTTTCTCTTGATATGTGCGCAGCCATCTTCCGGGGACGTCTATATGTGATGGCTCCGTGTTCCTGTCCTCCTCAGAGACACTGCTGCTCTTCCCTGGAAGAAATCCAGTAAAGGTTAATATACAATATGAACCATAATGTAACCAATCACATGTGGGGGGTGGCGTGGAGATCTGGCGAGCGTCGCAGCCGCGGGACAGAGGCTCCCCGCGGAGCAGGGGGTCACAGGCCGCAGCGTGACACAACCAGATGTGGAGTGTTGGGAGCCCCGAGATACCTCTCTCACGTCTGGGTGATTGAGCTCCACCACCCGGCTGCTTTCATTTACTTTGTGGTTCTATTGAGTCACTGAGCAGCAGACGCTTTTATGGAGGCCCCACGCGCTGAATCCAGACGCAGGTCCTCACGCAGCAGGTAGAGGTTACAGGCACCTGCACCTACACTAGGACTACAGGAAGACCTCGGGGATCGAAACCAGTAGCTTCTGGCTCTCCACCACACTAACCTCCACGTTGATTGATCATTAGACTCCATACGGTTTTTCAGGAGTATGCAATGAATATTAATAGTTTGTGAAGTTCCGGGGGGGGGGGGGGGGGGGCAGCGGCGGGGGAGCACGGAGGGGGTCTCGCCCGGGGCGCAATTCAATGTAGAACCGCTACTGGCTTGGAGACACGTAATAATCAGGGGTCAAATACCTAACCAGTCAAAGAAAGAATCAGGGTGTTGCCACATCGCCCCGTTGTTCAAGCTAACGAGATAACGTTAGCTTTGTGAGATGATTCTATTTTTTGGGGTCGGCTTCGCTCAGGAGGTAGAGTGGGCTGGCTGATAACCGGAAGGTTGCTAGTTCGATCCCTGGCTCTTCCTAGCCGAGGGTCAAGGTGTCCCTGAGCAAGGCACCTCACCCTGACAGCTCCCGACGAGCTGTCGGGAGCTGTCAGGACTCTTGGACGTCGATGTCAACCAAGTTAACCGCTGTAAGTCGCTTTGGATAAAAGTGTTAATAAAAGTTTATTATTAATGAATAATAAACGCCCTGAATGTAAATGTAAATGTAGTTCCTCCCCTCCGGCCCGCTCCATACAGGCGGTGGTCGTGGCTGCAGGGGTGTGAAGCTACGTCACCATGCCTGCATGTTGGGACCAGGCTCCGTGTTGCTCCGTGTTGGCTAAAGACGTCTGAAGTGATGTGTTAAATCAGACGGAGAAGGGAGCAGAGAAAGAGGAGACGGTAGACAGGGACAATGGGAGACACCGCTGTACGAAACAAGGGACAAGGGTAAGGGTATCTGGACCAACTCGGCCCGATACAAACATGGAGCCATCCTGAATCTGGATTACAGACACCAATTCACCTCCAATCACCGGATAGTGGAGATTATGTTTTTTTGGACTGAGGTCAACTGACTCACTCGTGAGTCAGTTTAAAAATCCCTAGAAGACGTTTTCAGGGACGCTTCACATCACAGAGCGACTCCCCCCCACATTTGCCCTAACACCTCGACAGGTCTCTGTCTGCATCGTCTTCCAAAACTCTAATCAAGGAGAAAACCCTGCTCAATGTAGTTCCAACTTGACCTCGGTGCCTGCTAATTAGTTAGTTCTTTTGGACACCAATTAGCAGGCTACCTGGTTAGCTCTCTTAAGCCTGCTAATTAGTTAGTTATTTCGGACACCAATTAGCAGGCTACCTGGTTAGCTCTCTTAAGCATGCTAATTAGTTAGTTATTGCAGACACCAATTAGCAGGCTACTTAGTCAGCATCACTCAGCAGCATCGCAGACAGAAAGCAGACAGTGTGTGCAGTGTTGGCAGAAGGGAGCACCTCTGAGCATGTGTTGCTGATACTCCCGCTACGATCGCCAACCTGCGTCACAATTGAAACCGCTTGGATGCAGTTTGTGTTCCGCCGCCAAATGGCAGTGCACACTAGCCGCGCACGCCGCCTGTAACGAGCCCATTCACAGGCTCTGGGCCTGCAGGTGGGAGGAGGTCAGGAACACTCATTGGCTAGCTCACTTACACAAGGAGACGGTCTCTGCCCACAGGCATGCACACACGCATGCACAGTGGGGGGAGGTGGCCGGGATCAGCATACGTCCGCTGCTCTCTTTTGGGACGAAAAAGTTGGAGAACCACAATCTTCCTATCAATTATTTAAATGCAGTTGTTTTTTTTTCTGAGAGAGAAAATCCATGATTAAAAAATGGCCTGGGCCCCGTTTCCCGATAACCATGGATCCATGCTCGTACGATTCATCGTACGATGGATCTCACGATGCATCGTTAATTTTAGCTGTCTACACGGTGCTGAAATGGGCTCCGTATGAGGGGCAGACGCAGGAATGTTGTTGGATTAAACTATATTTTGTGGCAGCAAAAAAATATCTCCCCATCAAGGCCAACAGCAAAGTAGCCTACGAAAAGAATAGACTAATATGAATGCTACAAATATTAAAACATAATTGATTTGGTCTAGGCCGACATATGCTATATCAGTCCTAATCCCGAACGCACCGTGAGTACATTGTTTCACTGCATTTTCTCCCCTGAAATAATTCCATATTACAAAAATAAAAAAAATAGCATGTGTCTGTATGCCAACTAGGCCTATAGCATTTATTTAAATGTGCTGATTTCTGAAACATGCTTTGCGCCGCAAAGAGGGCAGACTTTCTCTGATTCCTGCATTCCGTTTCATTCATTCATTCAGTGATTGACGCGCCGCGCACTCTCTAGAAACTTTGGTGTCAACATTAAAAGGATCTCCGTCTGGTTGGACAAATTGGTCTAGATATGATGTCAATACCTTCCTTAGTAAGACGCGTGGTTAAAAATATACGTGAAACGCTTTCACGTAAAAAAAAAATAATAAAAAAGAGTGGTCACTATTTCTGTCGCGTGCGCAATGCACTATGGGCCGTCGAGTGTTGATGACGCACGTTGTAGTTCGATATACTTCTTGCTTTCCTCGTCGGGCCAACCTACAGCTAAAATGCCACATTGTGTGAAAATTAATTTCGAAAATTAAATGGTCAGATATATACTGTTGTGTTAACATTTCATTGATTAAAAATGCGTTAGAACACGTCCATCTCGAAGACGAGTCCGTTCAGAATCAGCTGCTTATCGCAGGTCGACTGACACGATTTCCTTCTCATACACTTACGTGTTTAATTTGCGTGTGTTTAGACAGATGGGCGCGCACACACACGCGCACCAAGCATCACCCGCATTCATTCATTCTATTAAATACTCACTCGCGGTAAAACTATGTTTTCTCACGATCAAATACTCATCAATCCTAAAAGTAATGGGCTTGTACACGATGTCTGGGTCAAGAACATATGTGTTTGCTGTAGGCCCTACGGTGTTTGCAGATGATGATTGCTGTATCAGCTGTTCTTTCTCAAATCATTTAACCAATCATTTACCCTAAAACTAGATTTTGTTTTGGAAGCCTGGAATATACTTTGCTCGAATGTATTATTGTTATTATTATTATTATTTTAACGCATGGCATAGCCTACTATACTTCATTCATGTTCATTCATGCAGCCCTATGGAAAAAAAATGTTTCCACAATCCACACGCTATTTCTATGCAGTTTCACACGTATGAATAATCTTTGACATCATAATATTTAACATGCAAGTGTAGTGGTGCCTGGTTGTTGCGGGGGAAAATCAGCTTTGCGCCGGGTGCAAACATGCGTCGGTGTAGAAAGTCAATTGCGCCGGGCGCAAGATAGGGCCCTTCTTCTGTTTGGCGCACATGGCTAATTTGCATACGCGCACAGGACTGTCGGAAAGGGAACACGTCGGACTGGCAGCATTACGGGGGCGCGATTACGGGCTGGCGGAGTTACATTTAAAAATCGCGTTAAAGTAAAAATAAATAGGAAAAGCGGAATCAATTTGTGGCTCTCGTTGTTCAATCTGTGGCGCAGCGCCACACATTGGCCTATGTGTGGGAAACGAAGCTAGGTTGATCTTGAGGTTTACCCTGGACAGCTGCTGATAAGAAGTGGAGTCCCTTACAGCGGGGGCGCAGATGGGATTTTTGAACTGGGGGGGGACAAAGCTGTCAGCAAATAATTTCAACTCATTAAGTTATTTTTGTGTAATTTGGGCTTTAACTAGCGCTCAAGTAGTTACTTTCGTAATAGCCTATGGGCCAATAGTTTGCACTAAAAAGCCATTGGAGAATTCTTATTTGAAATCATGGATAGACAACAGTGAACACTAGCCGCGTTTACATGGACACTTCTGTTCCGAATAGATTTCTAATCGGAATAGATCTATTCCTGTCATGCGATCCGAACGTACTGTATAGGCCTACATGGCATTTCCAAAAGTGGTAAGCGAACGTTCTGTCTCTCGCGCACACCTGACACATCTGGACCGGCTGCGACTTAATGGACGTGTTATCACTATTTGGCATTTTTATGTATTTTGTTGGTTTTGTTTGTATCGTTTGTTGGTAAGGTTGGTCTGAAGCGCTCGTAGAAACTTCTTAGCTCTACCGTAGTGGTGATTCAGCTCCTGACGCATTCTCCGCCACTGTACAGTAACCTTTATAAATCCCCGTTGCGCATGGAACTGCCACATTGGCAGTGTTGTGTTTCACCAAAAAAAAAATTAACAAAACTGTCTTCTAAATTAATGAAATACTGGGAAACGAATAAACCATTATAAGCAACGAGTGAACTTAATAAGCGGTCGAAATATTTTTTTCAACCACCGCCTCTTTCCCTTGACGGTGCTCAAAGCCCGCACGGCGCACACAGACAGGTAGCAAAAAGCAAAGCAGTCTCAGCATAAACACACAGTTGTGCGTTAAATTTGTCCATCGGGGAACACGTCAATTCCTCTAATGCTGACGTTTAAAATATATCAGCACCTATTTACCTTGATCTTCAGCTGTAGCCTTGCTGAACTCCCTGCATCCTCGCTGTCTTTATTCATTTTTTCCAGATTCGTATGGCGGTCTTATTATGGTAAACTAGCTCATTGGTGAACACCTCGTCAGGTTTTAAACAGCGACACGCACTCGGAGACAGTAGCCTAGGCCTAAAGAAAGACAGGTCCATAGCTGCTGCACAAAAATAATGCGTGCCAAGCAGTAGACCTAGTTGGTCTTAAAGGGGGGGAAAGCAAGTTCAAGTTTAACATCGATTTGCAGTGATCACTTGGCTGAAGGGTTTTATATGCCTATTCATTACATAATTAGCGCATTTGAAACTTGTGTGGCCTATATGGGTGCGGCTTATTCTGCTTTTTAAAATACATAAATGAAAGGCTTGCGGTTTATCCATGATGCAGCCTGTATGCAGGAAATTACGGTAGGCCCCGACAGGGCGAACCGGACCCCGACTTGAAGCGGCGGTGTCTTCTCCCTTAAGGGGCTTATTTTAGATAATAACCGGCGACGTTCTATAGGCTACATCATTACACGGCTACTTGCCGAAACGAAAAAATAACTTCACACGGTGTGTGAAGTTTTGTGAACCACGTGACTCCTCATTCTCAATTTGAGAATGAGGAGTCACGTGGTTTTTGGGGAGGGGAGGGGAGGGGTTTGAGCCCATCCGCCATGCTGGTAGCACGGTTGCCAGGAGAAACGTTGTCAGAGCGGCATACAGACAGATGAGGAAACATAGACGCAGAGACGCAGGAGAAATTACGATAGAAATAAATGGAGAAGAATAAGGCGAAGGAACAGGGTCCTTACAGGAACAAACTCACTACCAGCGCCAAGCAGAGGTATGAGGAGAAGCTGTCAGACTTAAAGACCGGGTAAACCAAATTCAGTATTTTTCTTCTTATCATATTAATTAGGCCTTAAATGTGTCCCTCAAAACATGTAAAAAATATTTTTCCCATTCATCATTTCCTTGAGGAGCTAGGCCTCAGAGAATGTTCTGTGTGCAGGTTTAAAATGGGCGGGTCTACATCGATGACCGCTTTACGTAAAGCGGTCATACTCACATAAACCCGCCCCCTGCTGCCCTCTAGGTATAAATACATTAACCGCGCACTAGCATTCTGTGGTTTCACCCGTCTATGGTTTTACCGCTCACGAGTCTGGTTTGAATTGTCAGTTTGCAGCTAGCTTGCCCGTTATGCCTCTTCAACCTCGTTGGTGCATCTTCCCTGGATGCCACAGTGGGAAACGTAACGTTAACGGTTCGTTTACTTTATTTAAGTTTCCGACCGAAGACGGTCTCTCTCCGGTGATGGGCGTGGTTTCCTGGCCTGCAGCGCACACGCCCCCACCGTCCTGAGCCAGGGATTACTGCTCATTTTTCATCAACTTTGAAGCATAATTTTATATACTTCGCGATTTTTTTAGTCCTTCAAATTTGGCAGGGTGGTTAATAATATATTTTCCTGTGGTATTATAAACTCAAAACCCATAATTATTCTTGGTTTACCCGGTCTTTAAACAACGTCGACCCATACGAGCTACCTGCAGCAGAATGGGACAGAGACCTGGACCTTTAACCTCCTTGCACATATATGGACATAGTGAACTACTTGGTTTTTGGCATCAGTCAATATACGATGCAAGAATTTAAAAGCCATAAATCGCTAGAAAGCTATGAGACATTCTGCTGTGGTTGGGTGCAAGACCTGGCCATCTACAAGCCTCCAAACGCTCGAAACACTGTTGTACTGGCAAAGGTAAGTTGCTTCACCTTTTGAGTTTTATGCTAATACTAATGTGTTGTGAATACATTGCGTTGACCCAAGTGACAAAGTAATTTACCGCGATTGTTTCGTAAACACTAGATTGTAACGAAGTGTTCCATGCACACAAACGTTAGATTAACTTCCCACATGTTTTGCAGCTTCTTATGCTAATTTGGAGGCTTGTAGATGGCCAGGTCTTGCTACCAGCATGGCTTCGAAGTAGACAAACCAGTTCTGGTTAGGCTAGGGTAGTTAATGGTCTGGTTAGACTAAAGCAAGCCATTAACAGTGTGAATGAAAGGTCTGTGAGATTCAGGCTGCAGACAAATGTAAATCTGGAAAGCTGCATACAAATGGAAATGGGGGTCTAGACTAGGCTGTAACTTGAAATAAAATGTGTCCCTTGTCTTCAAGGCTTTTTACTGTTTCTCTAATTTATTTACCTCTTGTATCTAACAGGTCATGCATTCACGACGGCTCTGCGAGCCTCCACTCACCCCATGGGTCATCCTCACACCATCGGGGCAAGTGTGTTCGGCCCACTGTACATGCATGGCTGGTGTAGCGGAGTCGTGCACCCATGTCAGAGCCCTGCTGTTTATGGTCGATGCCTGTGTATGGTTAAAGGAGAAGGCCACAGTCACAGACGAACCGGCCTACTGGAAGCTGCCAAGCAGCATCAACAAGGTCCTGCCAGAGGTTGGCCAACGCATCAATTTCATATCTGCTGCAGCTACACGGAGGTCTCTAAACAGACGAATAGACGGTGAGACCCACAATAGTCCTGCGCTGAGAACACGTCCAGCCAAAACAGCCAATGACACACCGACACCAACACCGGAAGAGCTAGCAGTATTCTACCGGGAAATCAGCACGACAGGGACAAGATCAGCAATTTTGAGTGTGCTACCCGAATAATGCGATGAGTTCAGAGACCCTATTCTGCCCATCCGCAGCTTACAGTCTCTGGCTAATGGAAGCGGCCTTGATAGGAGTGACTTGCCTGCGCTGCAGAAGCACTGCCAGACCATAGGGAGCATTGCTGATGTGTCTGAGGAACAGGCAGTGCAGATAGAGAGAAGGACGCGGGGACGGCACAACTCATCACTTTGGTTTGCTGCACGGGCTGGAAGAATCACAGCCTCCTCAATGCATTGTGTTTATGCAACAGACATTAGTTCACCAGCACCCTCCACCATAAAGAGGGTTTGTTATCCTACACATGGGCCGGAAACAGCAGCCACCAGTTGGGGCATCAAACATGAGGAGACAGCGAGGTAGGCATACACTGCCCAAACAAAGGATCAGCACACCGATCAACAAGTGGAAACTTGTGGGTTTTTTGTCAACCCGGCCTTCCCACAGGTAGTAGCATCGCCAGATGCCATTGTTACTTGCACTTGTTGTGGGAAAGGCTCCATAGAAGTGAAATGCCCCGCGAAGTACAAGGACAGCACAATCCTTGGTGCGTACTCATCAGATGACCGCAACTTCTGTCTGCATGCTGTTGATGGTCAGGTGCACCTCAAGAAGAACCACCAGTACTACACCCAGGTCCAGACCCAACTGTTTGTAACAGAGAGTGCCTACTGTGACTTTGTAGTGTGGACATTGAAGGACTGTGTGATTCTGCGCATAGCTCCAGACAAAACATTTTGGAATGCATGGCTTCAGAAGGCACAGGACTTCTTTGTGAAGGTGGCTCTCCCTGAACTTGCGGTGCAATATTTCTCGATACCACCTACCTCCCAAGCATCACCTGGCCCCAGTGTGCTTCGTGAACTACAGCCACAGACCGTGGTGAAGAGGCCAAGGAAGCAGTCTGCCCAAAAAGCACCAAAGCGAACAAACGCAGTGTGGTGTCTCTGTGCTGGACCAGAGGAAGGTCAAATGGTGGCCTGTGACAGCCAGAACTGTACAATTCAGTGGTATCACTTCCATTGCGTGGGGCTTGTGGACACCCCTTCTGCTGACACTGCATGGTTTTGCCATTCTTGTGCTGAATAGTGTTGATTGAGTGAGATTGTACATCCATGCACATTTCTTTTTGATTTCTTTATTGCTATTTTTAAATGTTTATTTTTAAATGCACATTGTTCTTTTGCACTGTTTACTGTTTCAACCTTTTGAAATGTTGCACTGTCAATTTCTATTTATTCAATTTATAGTTCTATTTCTATTCTAACAGTTCTCAATAAATAATGTTACGCCATATCATGTTTCAAGAATTTAGAATTTATTTATAACACGAAACAGTAAGGAGGCACTCAAACAACACTTTTACACATATTTGTTATGGCACAGCAAACAGTGACAATCTTATCCAACGGCATTAGGTTTTCACCCTCACATTTGATGAGCATGTTCACAGGTACAGTGGAGTGTAAGAATTTAAATTTGTTGCGCACAACACCAATCACCCTCTCAACATGAATCCTGAGATGTGCTATGGCCCTAGTCTCCTCCACATCTTTCACATCCAGCTGTGCACGACCCATTGTGAACGTAGGTACCTTAACTTCAGCACACATCATACCCACACTTTCCCTGATATTAAAGCCCCTATCTGCCAGCACAATGTCACCTGGCAACAGTTTGTTGAGGAAACCACTTTGCTCTGTTATACGTTGAAAGAAATTACACCCTTTAGGTGTAAGGGTGTAATTAGGTACTTCATGGTGTATGCATGTTTATACTGAGAGAAAGTCTGTGCCCTTGCCAGTACATTTGAGGGTTTTTCAATAAACACCTCGAAACAATCCACAATGGCGGCTACATTTTTCCCGAACGATTCCACGAATTGGTGTGGCATACTCGTCAATAAACAGTCTCTGCTTGGCCAGTGCACTAATGGACACAGCCGTGCATACATCACTCCAAGGGTATGGTGAAAGGCATCACTGACTGTTGTCCTGTGTACCCGAAACAGATGGCTGATGTGCTTTATTGGCAGGTCTAGTCTGAGGCGCATTAGAGTCAACAGGACAAGCTGGAAGGGTGAGAGTTTCTTCATCCTACCTTGAGGCAGATATGGGGTGAGACTGCATAGAAGTGTCTGAAACATTACATAGCTTGCAAGTCCTGTGTAATACTTCACTATGTTATCATCACCACTCAGAAAGTTCTCATTCATCCGGTACTCATCAAGCTCCTCCTTCAGCTTTCTGTTTTCCTCCAAAAGACTGTTGATTACATCTCCTCTAGATGTGCAGAGTCCACATTCCAGGTCCTGTGCTGGGGATGGCGGTCGCTGGTCCTGTGCTGGGGATGGCGGCTGCTGCTCCTGTGCTGGGGATGGCGGCTGCTGCTCCTGTGCTGGGGATGGAGGCCGCTGCTCCTCTGTCGGGGATGGAGGCCGCTACTCCTCTGTCGGGGATGGCGGCCGCTACTCCTCTGTCGGGGATGGCGGCCGCTGCTCCTGTGCTGGGGATGGAGGCCGCTGCTCCTCTGTCGGGGATGGAGGCCGCTGCTCCTCTGTCGGGGATGGAGGCCGCTGCTCCTCTGTCGGGGATGGAGGCCGCTGCTCCTGTGCTGGAGGCCGCTGCTCCTCTGTCGGGGATGGAGGCCGCTGCTCCTCTGTCGGGGATGGAGGCCGCTGCTCCTCTGTCGGGGATGGAGGCTGCTGCTCCTGGCGCATGGTCCTGCTGCGCATTACATGCCGCTGATATCTCGCTCCATCTGTTGGCTTGACATCACTGTGGCCTAACCGCAAAGATGGTGTCCAGTCAGGGTGGTTCTCCACCATCTCATATGATGGTTTGCCTAGAACAGAATAATTAGATTATGAAAACTCAATGTATGTGGTTGGGCCATCGAGCATTTTCTAAGAAGCAACAGTTTGTTAGGTAGCTAGCTAGCTGCTAGAAAACAACTTCAGATGCACTTCAGGGTTCGCACCAACATAAGGTACACTTCGTGGCTTTAAGAGACGGCAACATAAACAAATTTAAAGACATTTTTAGAGAACGTACCTGAGTGAAAATGCAGAGAACACACTCTTATCGACTGGGGAATGTTATCGAAAGTAAGGTCCTTTCTTCTGATTGCAGCCACCCAAGAAATCCGACGTCTCCTCGTGATGTCGGATACTTGCTCTCCTAAGTGCGTTCTCCATTTAGGGAACCTAAAAAACTGTAGCCCACTGTTCTTACGGTTTCCTCGGCGATCGTGTGAGGCATTGGAGCAGTTTTTAACGCAGCAGTTGCTTCTAGGCATTGTTAAAACAGTAAAGAATTTCAACAACCTCCTCTGCTAGCAGCTACCGTGTCAACAATAACGCAAAGCTCAGCTGCACTCGGAGGGGCGTACCTACCAACATGGCGGAAAGGGGGGGGGCTTACTGTGCCGTGACGTCAACTCCTCATTCCTAAATGAAAACACAATTCGGTGTTTAGCTAGGCTAGTTGCACACGTCTTTTTTATGTAGACTAGCCTAGTCAAGGCCTGCGGTTCGATGAATACTTTTCTATTAGATGTAGGTACCCAATGTGTTCGCGTTATCCATACAGCATGGCCTTTTCATGCATTTTAATTGCCTATAGATAGGCTACACCAGCGGTCCCCAACCACCGGGCCATTCAGCTCTTAGCAGATCTTAGCTAGATTCCTGACCGGGCCTATGGCCGGCGGCGGAACCCCGACCGCGGAGCCCCCCGGCGGCGGAGCTAAGATCTGAATATTAGCCCCAGCTTGATGATTCGGATCTTAGATTATGGTAGGTGAAAAGTTTGGACCCCTGGGCTACACTATCCATTGGAAATTGACACAGTTTCTCGTCGGTGAGTTCGCCTTAGCACTACAGGCATCATGCACTTAGCACGTGATCAGACCACCAGAGTTGTTGGTCGTAGCACAGTCGTGAGACTAGTGCCGCGGTCAGTCGACCGCCTATTTATTTTTGTTCGCCCGTCAAACGGCTCATTGTAAGTTCACCTCCGCACAAGTCTGTGCGCTGTGCGCGCCCTGCTGGTTAATCTGCAATCCTCTTTCTTCCCCCTCCCCCCGCCTTCACTGCTTTGATATGAAAAATGGCTGAGGCAGGTGAGTCCTCCGAATCAAGTCGAGTATTTCAGGCCAACTGGTAAAGGAGTGTCACGGCTTTCAAACACACAAACCATAAAGCCTATGGACGCCTCAGAACGGACTAGTCAACGCGCTGCGGCATCACTCGGGCAGGTTGGTGTGTGTGTGTGTGTGTGTGATTTCAAAGTAACAAACTCAAAGCCGATGCATGCGTCCAAAACTATTCGTTCAAAACCAAATAAACAACAAAAACAGCGTCCCTTATTCGCTTTAAATACTTTATTTACCGCGCCGTATTAATTCCCAAGTTTTGAAAAGAAAAGAAAGTATTTGAAGCGAATAAGCGACGACACACGCACGAACACACGTGCACGCACGTTCATTCACGCAAGCAGGCACCCACTACAACCTGGAGAGGCTGTAAATGCTTTTAAAAATGATAATAGCTATAGACAATTTGACAGGTTACAAATTCTCCCAATTTACTTACTATTCCTCTGTACATATTTGTTTTTTCCTGCATTTATACAGATTTGTGAGGAGTTTTTCTGTATTACAAACAAAGATCTACTCGGAACATTCAGAGCTGCTGTAGAAAAATATGCGCCCCTACTGCTGAGTTTGTACCGCGCCCGAAAAACAGAGTTTGGCAAGGACCTGAAGGAGATACTGAGAAAGCTTGATGATGAGGTGTGTGCACAGTACAGTACCAAACAATACTTTTGCCCAGATGAAATTCAATCTGTTGAATTACAATTAGTCTTGCTATTATTAGAGCTATCTTTCTGTTTTTTCTTTTTTTCTTTGAGACCACCAACATCGTCAGACACGGCAAGGAAGCAGCCATGAAAAGACTTCCTGTGTTCCTACGTGAAGATCCTAATCTACTTTTCAAGCAGTGTCTTGTAAGTATTAATGGTCATTAATATAAATTTTACAAGCATAGAGATACAATTGTAAAATGAAGATACTGTAATTGAAAATACTACACAAGTAGAAAATCTGAAAGTTTATTTCTGTTTCGCCCTCTGACTGCTTGAGAGAGGGAAGGGAAGTTAATTGCCTGTCTTATATAAAAGCTTATTGGTTGTGAAGTGAGTCCCTCTAGCACATTTGACAGGGGTTTCAGATTATACCATGAGGAAGATGCTGCTTTGATATACAGGTTGTTGTCGGCAGATGTTAGACCGAGGCTACCTGCTTTGGCTAGAACTAGGGGGCTAGATCACAGCCATATCACTCACCACCTGTCAGGTCATTCTTTTGATACTAGTGATTAGGTCTAGGCCTCTACAGGCTACAAGCTATTATTTTTCTTACAGTCCGAGTCAAATGTTCTGGGCAACATAACTACAAGGGTGATATACTCTTCTACATTGGGTTGGAACCATTTCCTTGGTTTTGTGGACATTGCAGGTTATGCTGGTGAGCTGGCACACATCTCACAGGGGTGAATTATACCATAGATTATAGATAATAATAATAATAATATATATAATAATACATTTTATTTGGAAGCGCTTTTCAGTCACTCAAAGACACTTTACAGACGAAGATGAAAAATAAGTAATTAAAATACATTTAAAAACACATAGAAGAAAACGCAGAAAAGTAGATACATTGTAAATAAAACCGCACAATACAACAGTCAGACAAAACAAAATTAGGAAAGTAGTGGTTAAGAATTATAGGCAGAATGGAACAGGTGTGTTTTGAGTAGTGATTTGAATAGTATGAGGTCATTGCAGTCACGGATGTGTTTGGGGAGGGAATTCCAGAGGGTGGGGGCAGCAACGGAGAAGGCTCTGTCTCCACAGGTTCTGTGCTTGGTTTTAGGGACAGTGAGGAGGTTGGCATCAGAGGAGCGGAGGTGACGGGGAGGGGTGTAGTGGTGGAGCAGGTCAGTGAGGTAGGAGGGGGCCTGGTTGTGGAGGGCTTTGTGGGTGAGAAGGAGGAGTTTGAATTGAATACGCTGAGGGACGGGGAGCCAGTGGAGGTTCTGGAGGACAGGGGTGATATGATCGCGTGAACGGGTGTGAGTGAGAAGACGGGCGGCGGAGTTTTGAATGTATTGGAGTTTATGGAGGAGTTTGGAGGTTGTACCATAGAAAATGCTGTTGCAGTAGTCGAGGCGGGATGTAATGAAGGCGTGGATCAGGGTTTCGGCGGCAGATAGATAGATTATACCATGAGGGAAGATGCTTTTATTGAGCTGGCTCCTCTCTGCTCTTTTATCTGTTTAAATGTGCGCTATGCATGATGGTGGAAGTTCAGTTTGTATTATTTGTTTAAATTTCTTGGTTGATGCTTTTGCCCAACAGAACGTAGAGTAGGTTTAAAGTTTAGGATCACTTTGAATGTTCTTGTTTTCAATGGAAACACACATGAGTTATCCTGCATAGGAAATATAGGAGACCAAATCCTGTCTTTATTCATTTTTTCCAGATTCATATGGCGGTCTTATCATGGTAAACTAGCTCATTGTCAGGTGTTTAACAGCGACACACACTCTGAGACAGTAAAGAAAGACGGGTCCTAGCTGCTACGCGCGTTTGATGTGCTCTCACCGTTCTCATGCACACAATTGTTTTTTTAATACATAAATTAAAGGCTTGAGGTTTGTCCACGATGCGGCCTATATGCGGGAAATTACGGTAGTGTAGTTTACATAGTTTTCATAGTTATCAGCCTACGTGCTGCTGAGAAGACCAGAGTTTTTTTTACAACACCCTCAGGGGTCGCATAGCTATTGGATCATGAGGAGATATTAGCTGAATGCTAGGAAATGTTATTTGTTTAAAGGTCCCATGGCATGCTATTTTATGGATGCTTTAATAAAGGTGTTAGTGGGCCCCTAATACAGTACTTGAAGACGTTCAAGAAATTCAGCCTTGGTGCAGAGTTACAGCCACTACGAGCCAGTCCCACAATGAGCTCTCCACAAACGTGCCGTTTTTAGAGGCGGGTCAAGGTGGAGGGTGGGAGTGTGGCCCTGAGCAGCTTGCAGCCACGGTACCATGTGCTAGTGTTTACAGTGGAACACTGAACACTCCGGGTGCTCCGGCGGGAGTCCTGGAGCTCTATATCTAAATAATATCATATTATATTTAGATATCTATATAATATATATTATCATGGTCAAAAGCTGTTTGTGCCTCCGTATGATATTATGAATCTCAAACGACTGCGACGGGTTCTCAGACGCCTCTGGTTCTTCCACTTCCACGTCAATATTAAGTAGGCTACAGACTCAACAGAGAAATTAAATGGAGGAGAAGGGGATTGTTGCCCGAGATTGTTGCCCGGGGTTGTCTGCGTCGGGTTGGTTGAGAAGGAATTGGGAACCGCGACATGGGGGAGTTGCCCAGGATTGTCCATCGGAGCCCCGCTGCCCGCTGTAGCGGGCAGTGGGGCTGGGCGGGCAGCCCCGGGGTTGGCCAGCGTTCAGCAGGTAGCCCCGGGGATGGCCAGCGGGCAGCGGGGCTCCGATGGACAATCCTGGGCAACAATCCTTTTCTCCTCCATGTCGCGGTTCCCAATTCCTTCTCAACCAACCCAACGCAGTCTAGTCTTTTCACCAAATGGGTGCTTTATGCAAGCTTGCGTTATTGTGTTGCATGTTATGCGCCATGAAGGCCGCCTCATACCTCCGGATCCGGACGAAATTTGTCCGTCCGTACTAAACGTTGTCTCCGGGACTACCCTTCATACCGCCGTCCGGTTTCAGTGTTATGGATGTTACGCAAAACAACCTCTAGAGGGCAGTGACTGTCGTGTATAAAATGACCGGCATCGACAATCGCAAACATGGTATCTGTAGAGGAGATGATTATGCTCTGTGTCATCCGGCACAAAGTGTACGTGGAGGTGGCATGTGGCACCCCTCACCAACCTGCAGATTCTCTGCTCAAAATTTAAATTCAAAAAAGTTTTATTGGCATAAAAAATATACATTTGCATTGCCAAAGCAGGTGAACAATAAAATTATAAAGTCAAGCATATAGTATAATATAAGTATAAAACTTTAAATACAAAATATATATACATAGCAGTTATTATAGGCCTACTACTCTCGTGGTTGGGACTTCTGCCTCTACTGCCGCCTCGATCTCCGGTGGTAGTGCTCCGGTTTGTCCGGAGCACTCCGGATTCGTAAGCTCAGAGGCGACGGACCCATTGACGGACGACCTCCGGGACCAGACAAAAGCGTCCGTATCCGTATTTACGGTAGGGTGTGAATGGGCCTTTACACCAACAGCGGAACGGTTATCCAAATAACAAAGAACACTTGCGTTACAGTGTGTATTCACACACACACATGTGGCGCTCGCACGGTCCTAGCTCATTGTCTCATTGGTGGGCCAAATTCTCTGGGCGGGCCAAGCAGAGAAAGGGGAGGTAACATGGCCCCATATGACGTCATATGGGGCCGGAAGCCAAATCGAAGCGTTTCAGCGTTCCTTTTTTCAAAGACGGCGCAAGATAGCTACTTCTCGGTTTACACCTAACGCAATTTTTAGTTACTGGGGGACCATAGGGAGGCTAGGGGAACTCAACTTAATGTTAGAAAACCTCAAAGTGAAAATTTCATGCTATGGGGCCTTTTAAATGGCTTATTAATTCATAGGGCTCCTTTTTAGGTATAGGCCCATTTGATTGTTGTTTCTGCTGATCAGGTGCACCAACCCATTGCAGCAGTAAATTTGATGATGGAGGTGTGATTGCTGCTCTGCAGCGGGTGTATCACATAGCCCTGGGCAGAGCTGTATATAGAGAGAGTTCTGCCAACTGAAATCATGGGTGCCATCTTGTAGACCCAAGTCAGCTCACTGTACAAATGCCAATGGAACGAAGATGGGATGTTGCAACAAATCGCTCATTATCATCATAAACTGTTTGTGAATGTTAAAAGGTTTCTCATACTTGGCTAAAATATAAACGCTTTTACAAATATATCACGTTGAACGTCTCGAGAAGACAGACAATTATGCCTACATCACCTACAGGGCTCCAGACTAACTTTTTCACAGGTAGCACTGGTGCCACCTAGCTTTTCATTTAGTAGCACCAAAACAAATTAGGTAGCACCATATTTTTCTTTGTATAGCGTGTTATTAATACATGACCTTATGTTTATGAAAGATTGACAAATAAATAGATAAAGAATAAAAATAAAGATAGATAAACGCCTTAAATTAAGCACATAACATGGAATATTTATATTTACACACACACACACACACACACACACACACACACACACACACACACACACACACACACACACACACACACACACACACACACACACACACACACACACACACACAATTCTGTGTGTTTTTATAAGATACCTGGGCATGATGGCATTAAATAATAATTTAATTCTAACGGAAATTATAATTAACCTATAGAGCATTTTTCCATATAGTTATTATCATTTGGCTATATGAGATACACTCCTTACCTTCTGCATGGGCATGTTCAACCACAATATGGCCAATAAGAATATTGGTTTTCCATCTTCAACGATACGGGCATATATAATCTCGCACTCTTTGGTGGATTTGTCAGTGGAACCGTCAAGCATGAACGAGAGGTAGGGGGCGGATGCGACTTTGTCAGCGGTCTTTCCCTTGAGTGTGTCTGCTATAACTCCCACAAATTGTGCACACGCAGTGTCGTTGGAATATGTGGGGTTGACGTTCAGTCCGTTATTCTTCATCATTTTGTGAACGGGAGTTCCTCTTTAGCGATGTTGTAGGCGGTGTTAAACTTGATGATCATTTGTTCATTCTCTGCCGAGCGATTGGTCTCATCTATCCGATTAAATGAGGTGGGGAGAGACTGGGAGCTTCATGTGATGCAGCGGTCCCTGCACGTTTTGTGCTTTTGGCTTTCATTGTGTAATTTTAATGACTGAACTTTGAATTGTGTAGACCCATTTACAAAATGTGTTTTGCCTGCAACGGACGGGCCACATGTCCTGCAGTACACACACCATGGTTTGTCCCTCATAACGCAACCACGGGAACTGCGCCAGCCATTTTTGTTGAAAACAATACTTTTTTTTTTTCTCCACACTGCCCCCCGCCTCTTTCGCCAACCTGTCACTGTCCTCTTCAGAATAAGAATCTGAGATTCTTTTTGCTTCCTCTGCTAACCCTTCTCCAGCACCAACAACAGCCTCATTTGTTTCCTCCTCCGAGACATTTTTCTTCTTAAAATAATCTACTATCGACCGCTTCATATCTGCTCGTCCTCCTGCAAGTAGCACCGGAGCGACCTCATTAAATTTTAACTCACACCTTAAGAAATTAGGTCGCATATGCGACCTAATAGGTCGCACTCTGGAGCCCTGATCGCCTATCAGTGGAGCCGCGTTCACCTTCTCCGATAGCCGTCGCCGTGTAGCCTACGATTACTTATTGAGACATTGGCTAAAAATTACAACTTCTTGGTTATTTATTTTAATCTAGACTATAAATATTTCCCCTAAACATCAAATTAACCCTTCTCGTAGCCTACTTAGGTGTCATGATCAGACTGTGTCTATTGTTAAAAGTCTGACTGATGACTAATGCCCAAGGGAAAAAAGACCATACACGTATGATTTTGTTTATCAATTAAAGAGTTTTCTCTTTCATAAAAAATGAATCAGACGTTAGCAATATAAAAATAACTTTGGTTACTTCTTAGACTATAACTTATAATACATTCTGAATGTTTGCATTCAAATCCTAGCAGTACACAATAATTTGTACAACATTTAAACAACAGACTCTCAGGAAGATCCTCCCAACAGGAAAATTCATATTCAATATTCATATTAAAATATCAACAGTGAAATCAGGGAAGAGCCATTAAAACATCTCATATTACGGTAAAAGTATACATTTTGTTTTAGACAATCTTTAATATCTTTACTTCTTACACTATATAGCGTATAATACATTCTGAATACATTCTGAATGTTTGCATTCAGAGATGGTTCATCTTCAGTCCGTTTCGTTTGGTGGGTCTGCTGGGCGGTGTCGGTGGGGTGAAGACGAACAGTGTTGGGATGGAATTTGGCTTGAGCTTCCTAACACCATCAGCTCTGTGACTCTAACTGTGTCTCATCGAAGTGGTCCTACAAACGGAGTCAGACATTTTAATGCAATTTCAAAGAGAAAGTAAATGATGGTAATGGATTTTCACAGAATGGCATCTAACCAATGCATAGTTATTGCATGGATTACATAAGCGCTTTGGCACCATGCTGTTTGCACTAGACTCTAGACAAGAGTAACATAAATCTCTCCAGCAAACATGAACTGACCATGTATTATCTAACTCGAGAAATAGCTGACCAAGCAATGCTGCAAAAGGGCATTTGTTTGCAATATATCCACATGATTTCCGTGCAAAGTTAATCACAATCTTTCTGACATGCATGAACATAAACAAAGACAATGCAGCCGGTGTTTTGAAAGAATGCAGGGTAAAATGCGGCAGTGCAGAAAGATAGCACGTCAAGTAGGCTAGCCTTGCAATGATATAGTATTAATAGTTGTCATTATTCTAAAAATTGCATAGATTTTCACAGAATGGCATCTAACCAGTGCATACTTATGCATAAAAGAGCCTGGTGGAAAAATACAGACGGCAGATGCAGGTTGTTTGTCCCGGAGTTCAGTGCTAGCATTAGCATAAAAAAGGCGCAAAGAGCTAGCGAGCATCGTGTAGCTTAACACTACTAGGCTAAGTTCAAATCAAATTCACTTTGGTTAGTACTTTTTTCGAAGCATGCCATGAATTGATGGGGTACAATAATATTTTCTAAATATGTTTTCTTTACAAAGTCCATGATAGAAATGTTCTTACCTCACTCACCCTCTGCTCCCACAATTTCCTCCTAGTAGGGTCCTGAGGGAAATGATGCAAACGTTTACCACGTCCGGGCCTCAGAGAGCAACCATAGGCTACACAACACGACATTTTCTTTCGAAAAGTAATGATATTACAGATATATATTCCTCTCTTGTAAGTTGTCGCACTTGCCTTGATAGCATGGTAATGACGATTGATTAATGTTTGTTCTGTAAGATGGCGTACACAAAACACGTGACTACCTTTGAACCAATCCACGACAGAATTGTCCTGAACGTTCTAAACAGAGTTGGCGGAACTCTCTCTATATACGGCTCTGGCCCTGGGAAGAACTTGTGCTGAGGGATAGTGGATGTCACATATTCTACTCTGGCCACCTGTGATCGGTTCTTTTAAGCAATCTTACACAAGATGGCGTTCTTGAATGTCATTGGTACGCAAAGCACAGCCGTAGGAACGAGGCGCTTGCGCCGAGTTCCGAAGTCCTGTGCTTCAAGTACCAATAATGACATTCAAGAACACCATCGAGTGTAAGATTGCAAATCAATAACACAAACCATCTTCATTATCAACAATATTGTAAAATGTTTTCATATTGTGGGTTAATTTGCCCTCAAATTCAAGCTTTCTGCCCGAGTTCATCTCCATCAGAAAATAGTTCCTATAGTAAAAGCGCCTCGTTCCTACTGCGCAAGTGAAACAATGTAACAGTTGAATGTTGTTATGGAAACTAGGCTCATGAAAGTAGTTTCAGCTAGTTAGCGTAGCGATACTTTCTGTAATTAGGCACATTATTTTTGTCCGTTCTTTCACCAGGCATTTAAACACACTCTAGAATGGGAATTGACCAATCAGAGTGCTTGCTTAAACTTGTGTGTTATTGAATACCACATTAAGTCAGCTTTACAAATTTTCTCATTTTTCCCATGGACAGCACCAGATAGGCTTGAATGACGGGGATATGGATCAGTATACACCGGAATGGTCCTTCAACAACAAAGCTAAAAATATAGTTGCCAGCAACAATAACGGGGTCCTACGGTATGACAGCCACCAGCCTAGCCATCAGCCTAGCCATCAGCCTAGCCATCAGCCTAGCCATCAGCCTAGCCATCAGCCTAGCCATCAGCCTAGCCATCAGCCTAGCCGCCACATATACCATGTGCTCTAGTACTGGCCTCTTGTCAAGCAAGCACCTGCCACAAAATGAGACTCCCCTTATATAAGCCAATGAGTCCCAGGTGGACTGATTGGGCCATACCAATAATAAGGGGAACTTCCCTGGCCAAGGCGGGGTTAACCTTCTGCCCCCTAGTGCTCCGGAAGTCCAAATACCACATTAAATATGATGTGAGGGGAGAGACAGTGAGAAGAGATTGACATTCTCACATGACAGTATGACCAACTGTATGACTGTATGACCAACTGTATGACCGACAGTATGACAGTACGACCAACACTATGACTGACAGTATGACAGTATGACAGACAGTATGACTGTATGACAGTATGACCAACAGTATGACTGTATAACTGACAGTATGACCGTATGACTGTATGAACAAAAGTATGACAGTATGACTGTATGACTGTATGAACGACAATATGACAGTTTGACAGTATGACCGACAGTATGACCGTAGACTGCCAAGGGCAGATTGGAGTATATTTTGAGAAATATAAGTCTTTCCTATGTGGAGGTATGGTGCCTTAAAAACTGGTTTTCCAGCAGTTAACATATCAAAACAATCACCAACCATGTTACTAAAGCGTACTGTGTCAAAATCCACTGTCAAACGGATGTTTGCAAAATAACGTGTGTACCCCTTTAAGGCCCATCCTGCATTGTAGTGAGGCCATGGTTCAGAAGGGAGAACTTCAAACGAATGTTTTCTGATTGTTTTTTCAGATATAGTCTTCAAATTTGGCATGGGTATACTATGGAATCTCCTCTTAATAGCCACATTCAACAGCTGAGCCTACGTGTTTTGGATTCAATGTTGGAGCTGTTTAAACGTGTTGTAGAGCTGTATACATGTGCATGTATTTCACTTTAAAATGCATATCTCTGCCGTCTTTTGCCTTATTGCTATTATTTAATCAGCCTATAGTCCCACAGTGACCTGGTACATGTGTGCCAAGTTTGGAGCTTTTCCCACTTTCACCACAAAAGCAGTTAATGTGTGAGTGTTTGGTCAAGTTGTGGTCACTGCACTATATCCCAATGGTCTGACCATATGGGTTGCAATGTGAAAGTTGTTCATCATGAGAAATGGTGCATGTATACCAAGTTTCATACAAATTGCACCTTCCTAGTGGTAATGGCAGCCTGTTGAATTCCTGAACTTCAAGGCCTTGTTATAGCGCCACCTATGTGTTATTCTGGACCATCTTTTGATTCCTTTACTAACTTTACGAGTTCTACAAGCCTGCCAATTTTTATAACTTTTGGAGCCAAAAAGTCAGGATAAAAATAATAATAATAATAAATATAGTTGCCAGCAACAATAACGGGGTCCTACGGTATGACAGCCATCAGCCTAGCCATCAGCCTAGCCATCAGCCTAGCCATCAGCCTAGCCATCAGCCTAGCTGCCACATATACCATGTGCTCTAGTACTGGCCTCTTGTCAAGCAAGCACCTACCACAAAATGAGACTCCCCTTATATAAGCCAATGAGTCCCAGGTGGACTGATTGGGCCATACCAATAATAAGGGGAACTTCCCTGGCCAAGGCGGGGTTAACCTTCTGCCCCCTAGTGCTCCGGAAGTCCAAATACCACATTAAATATGATGTGAGGGGAGAGACAGTGAGAAGAGATTTTGACATTCTCACATGACAGTATGACCGACAGTATAATAGTATGACCAACTGTATGACAGACAGTATGACAGACAGTATGACAGTATGACCAACAGTATGACTGTATAACCGACAGTATGACCGTATGACTGTATGACTGTATGAACGAAAGTATGACAGTATGACCGTATGACTGTATGAACGACAATATGACAGTATGACGGTATGACCGACAGTATGACTGTAGACTGCCAAGGGCAGATTGGAGTATATTTTGAGAAATCTAAGTCTTTCCTAAGTGGAGGTATGGTGAGCTTGGTTGGTATGGTAATATGCATTGGTATGCCTTAAAAACTGGTTTTCCGGCAGTTAACATATCAAAACAATTACCAACCATGTTACTAAAGCCTACTGTGTCAAAATCCACTGTCAAACAGATGTTTGCGAAATAACGTGTGTACCCCTTTAAGGCCCATCCTGCATTGTATTGAGGCCATGGTTCAGAAGGGAGAACTTAAAACGAATGTTTTTTGATTGTTTTTTCAGATATAGTCTTCAAATTTGGCATGGGTATACTATGGAATCTCCTCTTAATAGCCATATTCAACAGCTGGGCCTAGGTGTTTTGGATGCAATGTTGGAGCTGTTTAAACGTGTTGTAGAGCTGTATACATGTGCATGTATTTCACTTTAAAATGCATATCTCGGCCGTCTTTTGCCTTATTGCTATTATTTATTCAGCCTATAGTCCCACAGTGACCTGGTACATGTGTGCCAAGTTTGGAGCTTTTCCCACTTTCAGCACCAAAGAAGTTAATGTGTGGGTGTTTGGTCAAGTTGTGGTCACTTCACTATATCCCAATGGCCTGACCATATGGGTTGCAATGTGAAAGTTGTTCATCATGACAAATGGTGCATGTATACCAAGTTTCATACACATTGCACCTTCCTAGTGGTAATGGCAGCCTGTTGAAGTCCTGAACTTCAAGGCCTTGTGATAGCGCCACCTATGTGTTTTTCTGGCCCATCTTTTGATTCCTTAACTAACTTTATGAGTTCTACAAGCCTGCCAATTTTTATAACTTTTGGAGCCAAAAAGTCAGAATAAAAATAATAATAAATATAGTTGCCAGCAACAATAACGGGGTCCTACGGTATAACAGCCATCAGCCTAGCCATCAGCCTAGCCATCAGCCTAGCCATCAGCCTAGCCATCAGCCTAGCCATCAGCCTAGCCATCAGCCTAGCCGCCACATATACCATGTGCTCTAGTACTGGCCTCTTGTCAAGCAAGCACCTACCACAAAATGAGACTCCCCTTATATAAGCCAATGAGTCCCAGGTGGACTGATTGGGCCATACCAATAATAAGGGGAACTTCCCTGGCCAAGGCGGGGTTAACCTTCTGCCCCCTGGTGCTCCGGAAGTCCAAATACCACATTAAATATGATGTGAGGGGAGAGACAGTGAGAAGAGATTTTGACACTCACATGACAGTATGACAGACAGTATGACAGTATGACCAACTGTATGACTGTATGACCAACTGTATGACTGTATGACCAACTGTATTACCGACAGTATGACAGTACGACCAATACTATGACCGACAGTATGACAGTATGACTGTATGACAGTATGACCAACAGTATGACTGTATAACTGACAGTATGACCGTATGACTGTATGAACAAAAGTATGACAGTATGACCGTATGACTGTATGACCGACAATATGACAGTATGACAGTATGACCGACAGTATGACTGTAGACTGCCAAGGGCAGATTGGAGTATATTTTGAGAAATATAAGTCTTTCCTATGTGGAGGTATGGTGAGCTTGGTTGGTATGGTAATATGCATTGGTATGCCTTAAAAACTGGTTTTCCGGCAGTTAACATATCAAAACAATCACCAACCATGTTTCTAAAGCCTACTGTGTCAAAATCCACTGTCAAACAGATGTTTGCGAAATAACGTGTGTACCCCTTTAAGGCCCATCCTGCATTGTAGAGAGGCCATGGTTCAGAAGGGAGAACTTCAAACTAATGTTTTTTGGTTGTTTTTTCAGATATAGTCTTCAAATTTGGCATGGGTATACTATGGAATCTCCTCTTAATAGCCACATTCAACAGCTGGGCCTAGGTGTTTTGGATGCAATGTTGGAGCTGTTTAAACGTGTTGTAGAGCTGTATACATATGCATGTATTTCACTTTAAAATACATATCTCTGCCGTCTTTTGCCTTATTGCTATTATTTGATCACACTATACTCCCACAGTGACCTGGTACATGTGTGCCAAGTTTGGAGCTTTTCCCACTTTCAGCACTAAAGGAGTTAATGTGAGGGTGTTTGGTCAAGTTGTGGTCACTGCACTATATCCCAATGGTCTGACCATATGGGTTGCAATGTGAAAGTTGTTCATCATGACAAATGGTGCATGTATACCAAGTCTCATACAAATTGTACCTTCCTAGTGGTAATGGCAGCCTGTTTAAGTCCTGAACTTCAAGGCCTTGTTATAGCGCCACCTATGTGTTATTCTGGCCCATCTTTTGATTCCTTTACTAACTTTACGAGTTCTACAAGCCTGCCAATTTTTATAACTTTTGGAGCCAAAAAGTCAGGAAAAAAAAAATAATAATAATAATACTAACGAATACAATAGGTTTCCTACGGATTCCGTAGGACCCCTAATAAATATAGTTGCCAGCAACAATAACGGGGTCCTACGGTATAACAGCCATCAGCCTAGCCATCAGCCTAGCCATCAGCCTAGCCATCAGCCTAGCCATCAGCCTAGCCATCAGCCTAGCCATCAGCCTAGCCATCAGCCTAGCAGCCACATATACCATGTGCTCTAGTACTGGCCTCTTGTCAAGCCAGCACCTTCCCCCTCTACCACAAAATAAGACTCCCCTTATATAAGCCAATAAGTCCCAGGTGGACTGATTGGGCCATACCAATAATAAGGGGAACTTCCCTGGCCAAGGGGGGGTTAACCTTCTGCCCCCTAGTGCTCCGGAAGTCCAAATACCACATTAAATATGATGTGAGGGGAGAGACAGTGAGAAGGGATTTTCACATTCTCACATGACCGTATGACCGACAGTATGACAGTATGACCAACAGTATGACCGTATGACTGTATGACCGACAGTATGACAGACAGTATGACTGTATGACAGACAGTATGATTGTATAACTGACAGTATGACCGTATGACTGAATGAATGACAGTATGACCGTATGACTGTATGAACGAAAGTATGACAGTATGATAGTATGACTGTATGAACGACAATATGACAGTATGACAGTATGACCGACAGTATGACCATAGACTGCCAAGGGCAGGTTGGAGTATATTTTGAGAAATATAAGTCTTTCCTATGTGGAGGTATGGTGAGCTTGGTTGGTATGTTAATATGCATTGGTATGCCTTAAAAACTGGTTTTCCGGCAGTTAACATATCAAAACAATCATGTTACTAAAGCCTACGGTGTCAAAATCCACTGTCAAACAGATGTTTGCGAAATAACGTGTGTACCCCTTTAAGGCCCAGCCTGCATTGTAGAGAGGCCATGGTTCAGAAGGGAGAACTTCAAACTAATTTTTTTTGGTTGTTTTTTCAGATATAGTCTTCAAATTTGGCATGGGTATACTATGGAATCTCCTCTTAATAGCCACATTCAACAGCTGGGCCTAGGTCTTTTGGATGCAATGTTGGAGCTGTTTAAACATGTTGTAGAGCTGTATACATATGCATGTATTTCACTTTAAAATACATATCTCTGCCATCTTTTGCCTTATTGCTATTATTTGATCACCCTATAGTCCCACAGTGACCTGGTACATGTGTGCCAAGTTTGGAGCTTTTCCCACTTTCAGCACCAAAGGAGTTAATGTGTGGGTGTTTGGTCAAGTTGTGGTCACTGAACTATATCTCAATGGTCTGACCATATGGGTTGCAATGTGAAAGTTGTTCATCATGAGAAATGGTGCATGTATACCAAGTTTCATACAAATTGTACCTTCCTAGTGGTAATGGCAGCCTGTTGAAGTCCTGAACTTCAAGGCCTTGTTATAGCGCCACCTATGTGTTATTCTGGACCATCTTTTGATTCCTTTACTAACTTTATGAGTTCTACAAGCCTGCCAATTTTTATAACTTTTGGAGCCAAAAAGTCAGGATAAAAATAATAATAATAATAAATATAGTTGCCAGCAACAATAACGGGGTCCTACGGTATAACAGCCATCAGCCTAGCCATCAGCCTAGCCATCAGCCTAGCCATCAGCCTAGCCACCAGCCTAGCCACCAGCCTAGCCACCAGCCTAGCCACCAGCCTAGCCACCAGCCTAGCCACCAGCCTAGCCACCAGCCTAGCCACCAGCCTAGCCATCAGCCTAGCCATCAGCCTAGCCATCAGCCTAGCCATCAGCCTAGCCATCAGCCTAGCCACCACATATACCATGTGCTCTAGTACTGGCCTCTTGTCAAGCCAGCACCTTCCCCCTCTGCCACAAAATGAGACTCCCCTTATATAAGCCAATGAGTCCCAGGTGGACTGATTGGGCCATACCAATAATAAGGGGAACTTCCCTGGCCAAGGCGGGGTTAACCTTCTGCCCCCTAGTGCTCCGGAAGTCCAAATACCACATTAAATATGATGTGAGGGGAGAGACAGTGAGAAGGGATTTTCACATTCTCACATGACCGTATGACCGACAGTATAATAGTATGACCAACTGTATGACAGACAGTATGACAGTATGACAGACAGTATGACCAACAGTATGACTGTATAACCGACAGTATGACTGTATGAACGAAAGTATGACAGTATGACCGTATGACTGTATGAACGACAATATGACAGTATGACGGTATGACCGACAGTATGACTGTAGACTGCCAAGGGCAGATTGGAGTATATTTTGAGAAATATAAGTCTTTCCTATGTGGAGGTATGGTGAGCTTGGTTGGTATGGTAATATGCATTGGTATGCCTTAAAAACTGGTTTTCCGGCAGTTAACATATCAAAACAATCACCAACCATGTTTCTAAAGCCTACTGTGTCAAAATCCACTGTCAAACAGATGTTTGCGAAATAACGTGTGTACCCCTTTAAGGCCCAGCCTGCATTGTAGAGAGGCCATGGTTCAGAAGGGAGAACTTCAAACTAATGTTTTTTGGTTGTTTTTTCAGATATAGTCTTCAAATTTGGCATGGGTATACTATGGAATCTCCTCTTAATAGCCACATTCAACAGCTGGGCCTAGGTCTTTTGGATGCAATGTTGGAGCTGTTTAAACATGTTGTAGAGCTGTATACATATGCATGTATTTCACTTTAAAATACATATCTCTGCCATCTTTTGCCTTATTGCTATTATTTGATCACCCTATAGTCCCACAGTGACCTGGTACATGTGTGCCAAGTTTGGAGCTTTTCCCACTTTCAGCACCAAAGGAGTTAATGTGTGGGTGTTTGGTCAAGTTGTGGTCACTGCACTATATCCCAATGGTCTGACCATATGGGTTGCAATGTGAAAGTTGTTCATTATGAGAAATGGTGCATGTATACCAAGTTTCATACAAATTGTACCTTCCTAGTGGTAATGGCAGCCTGTTGAAGTCCTGAACTTCAAGGCCTTGTTATAGCGCCACCTATGTGTTATTCTGGGCCATCTTTTGATTCCTTTACTAACTTTATGAGTTCTACAAGCCTGCCAATTTTTATAACTTTTGGAGCCAAAAAGTCAGGATAAAAATAATAATAATAATAATAATACTAACGAATACAATAGGTTTCCTACGGATTCCGTAGGACCCCTAAATATAGTTGCGAGCAACAATGAAGGGGTCCTACTGCCACCAGCCTAGCCACCAGCCTAGCCACCAATACCATGTGCTCTAGTACTGGCCTTTTGTCAAGCCAGCACCTTCCCCTTCTGCCACAAAATGAGGCTCCCCTTATATAAGCCAATCAGTCCCAGGTGGACTGATTGGGCCATACCAATAATAAGGGGAACTTCCCTGGCCAAGGCGGGGTTAACCTTCTGCCCCCTAGTGCTCCGGAAGTCCAAATACCACATTAAATATGATGTGAGGGGAGAGACAGTGAGAAGGGATTTTCACATTCTCACATGACCGTATGACCGACAGTATGACAGTATGACCGACAGTATGACAGACAGTATGACTGTATGACAGTATGACCAACAGTATGACTGTATAACCGACAGTATGACCGTATGACTGTATGAACGAAAGTATGACAGTATGACCGTATGACTGTATGAACGACAATATGACAGTATGACCGACAGTATGACCGTAGACTGCCAAGGGCAGATTGGAGTATATTTTGAGAAATATAAGTCTTTCCTATGTGGAGGTATGGTGAGCTTGGTTAGTATGGTAATATGCATTGGTATGCCTTAAAAACTGGTTTTCCGGCAGTTACCATATCAAAACAATCACCAACCATGTTACTAAAGCCTACTGTGTCAAAATCCACTGTCAAACGGATGTTTGCGAAATAACGTGTGTACCCCTTTAAGGCCCATCCTGCATTGTAGTGAGGCCATGGTTCAGAAGGGAGAACTTAAAACTAATGTTTTTTGGTTGTTTTTTCAGATATAGTCTTCAAATTTGGCATGGGTATACTATGGAATCTCCTCTTAATAGCCACATTCAACAGCTGGGCCTAGGTGTTTTGGATGCAATGTTGGAGCTGTTTAAACGTGTTGTAGAGCTGTATACATATGCATGTATTTCACTTTAAAATACATATCTCTGCCGTCTTTTGCCTTATTGCTATTATTTGATCACACTATAGTCCCACAGTGACCTGGTACATGTGTGCCAAGTTTGGAGCTTTTCCCACTTTCAGCACCAAAGGAGTTAATGTGTGGGTGTTTGGTCAAGTTGTGGTCACTGCACTATATCCCAATGGTCTGACCATATGGGTTGTAATGTGAAAGTTGTTCATCATGACAAATGGTGCATGTATACCAAGTTTCATACAAATTGCACCTTCCTAGTGGTACTGGCAGCCTGTTGAATTCCTGAACTTCAAGGCCTTGTTATAGCGCCACCTATGTGTTGTTCTGGCCCATCTTTTGATTCCTTTACTAACTTTACGAGTTCTACAAGCCTGCCAATTTTTATAACTTTTGGAGCCAAAAAGTCAGACTAAAAATAATAATAATACTAACGAATACAATAGGGTTCCTACGGATTCCGTAGGACCCCTAATAATAATACTAACGAATACAATAGGTTTCCTACGGAGATTCCGTAGGACCCCTAATAATACTAACGAATACAATAGGTTTCCTACGGATTCCGTAGGACCCCTAATAATGTCCAGGACGGAACTGTGTGCGCATGCAAGCACACAAGCACACAAACAGAGAGGCGCGTAGACACATGCCCTAACAAAAAAAGGGGGGAAAAAACAGACAGTACATTGACAGGTAAACATTCATCAAGGTGCCTCACCTTTCCCAGGTGAGGCTGAGAACATTAAGGACATATAATAAATCCCAAGAGCTCCAAGTGCCAAGAAGCAATAAAAAATATAGTTGCCAGCAACAATAACGGGGTCCTACGGTATAACAGCCACCAGCCTAGCCACCAGCCTAGCCACCAGCCTAGCCACCAGCCTAGCCACCAGCCTAGCCATCAGCCTAGCCATCAGCCTAGCCATCAGCCTAGCCATCAGCCTAGCAGCCACATATACCATGTGCTCTAGTACTGGCCTCTTGTCAAGCCAGCACCTTCCCCCTCTACCACAAAATGAGACTCCCCTTATATAAGCCAATAAGTCCCAGGTGGACTGATTGGGCCATACCAATAATAAGGGGAACTTCCCTGGCCAAGGCGGGGTTAACCTTCTGCCCCCTAGTGCTCCGGAAGTCCAAATACCACATTAAATATGATGTGAGGGGAGAGACAGTGAGAAGGGATTTTCACATTCTCACATGACCATATGACCGACAGTATAATAGTATGACCAACTGTATGACAGACAGTATGACAGTATGACAGACAGTATGACCAACAGTATGACTGTATAACCGACAGTATGACTGTATGAACGAAAGTATGACAGTATGACCGTATGACTGTATGAACGACAATATGACAGTATGACCGACAGTATGACTGTAGACTGCCAAGGGCAGATTGGAGTATATTTTGAGAAATATAAGTCTTTCCTATGTGGAGGTATGGTGAGCTTGGTTGGTATGGTAATATGCATTGGTATGCCTTAAAAACTGGTTTTCCGGCAGTTAACATATCAAAACAATCACCAACCATGTTACTAAAGCCTACTGTGTCAAAATCCACTGTCAAACGGATGTTTGCAAAATAACGTGTGTACCCCTTTAAGGCCCATCCTGCATTGTAGTGAGGCCATGGTTCAGAAGGGATAACTTCAAACTAATGTTTTTTGGTTGTTTTTTCAGATATAGTCTTCAAATTTGGCATGGGTATACTATGGAATCTCCTCTTAATAGCCACATTCAAAAGCTGGGCCTAGGTCTTTTGGATGCAATGTTGGAGCTGTTTAAACATGTTGTAGAGCTGTATACATATGCATGTATTTCACTTTAAAATACATATCTCTGCCATCTTTTGCCTTATTGCTATTATTTGATCACCCTATAGTCCCACAGTGACCTGGTACATGTGTGCCAAGTTTGGAGCTTTTCTCACTTTCAGCACCAAAGGAGTTAATGTGTGGGTGTTTGGTCAAGTTGTGGTCACTGAACTATATCCCAATGGTCTGACCATATGGGTTGCAATGTGAAAGTTGTTCATCATGACAAATGGTGCATGTATACCAAGTTTCATACAAATTGTACCTTCCTAGTGGTAATGGCAGCCTGTTGAAGTCCTGAACTTCAAGGCCTTGTTATAGCGCCACCTATGTGTTATTCTGGACCATCTTTTGATTCCTTTACTAACTTTATGAGTTCTACAAGCCTGCCAATTTTTATAACTTTTGGAGCCAAAAAGTCAGGATAAAAATAATAATAAATATAGTTGCCAGCAACAATAACGGGGTCCTACGGTATAACAGCCATCAGCCTAGCCATCAGCCTAGCCATCAGCCTAGCCATCAGCCTAGCCATCAGCCTAGCCATCAGCCTAGCAGCCACATATACCATGTGCTCTAGTACTGGCCTCTTGTCAAGCCAGCACCTTCCCCCTCTACCACAAAATGAGACTCCCCTTATATAAGCCAATAAGTCCCAGGTGGACTGATTGGGCCATACCAATAATAAGGGGAACCTCCCTGGCCAAGGCGGGGTTAACCTTCTGCCCCCTAGTGCTCCGGAAGTCCAAATACCACATTAAATATGATGTGAGGGGAGAGACAGTGAGAAGGGATTTTCACATTCTCACATGACCATATGACCGACAGTATAATAGTATGACCAACTGTATGACAGACAGTATGACAGTATGACAGACAGTATGACCAACAGTATGACTGTATAACCGACAGTATGACTGTATGAACGAAAGTATGACAGTATGACCGTATGACTGTATGAACGACAATATGACAGTATGACGGTATGACCGACAGTATGACTGTAGACTGCCAAGGGCAGATTGGAGTATATTTTGAGAAATATAAGTCTTTCCTATGTGGAGGTATGGTGAGCTTGGTTGGTATGGTAATATGCATTGGTATGCCTTAAAAACTGGTTTTCCGGCAGTTAACATATCAAAACAATCACCAACCATGTTTCTAAAGCCTACTGTGTCAAAATCCACTGTCAAACAGATGTTTGCGAAATAACGTGTGTACCCCTTTAAGGCCCAGCCTGCATTGTAGAGAGGCCATGGTTCAGAAGGGAGAACTTCAAACTAATGTTTTTTGGTTGTTTTTTCAGATATAGTCTTCAAATTTGGCATGGGTATACTATGGAATCTCCTCTTAATAGCCACATTCAACAGCTGGGCCTAGGTCTTTTGGATGCAATGTTGGAGCTGTTTAAACATGTTGTAGAGCTGTATACATATGCATGTATTTCACTTTAAAATACATATCTCTGCCATCTTTTGCCTTATTGCTATTATTTGATCACCCTATAGTCCCACAGTGACCTGGTACATGTGTGCCAAGTTTGGAGCTTTTCTCACTTTCAGCACCAAAGGAGTTAATGTGTGGGTGTTTGGTCAAGTTGTGGTCACTGAACTATATCCCAATGGTCTGACCATATGGGTTGCAATGTGAAAGTTGTTCATCATGACAAATGGTGCATGTATACCAAGTTTCATACAAATTGTACCTTCCTAGTGGTAATGGCAGCCTGTTGAAGTCCTGAACTTCAAGGCCTTGTTATAGCGCCACCTATGTGTTATTCTGGACCATCTTTTGATTCCTTTACTAACTTTATGAGTTCTACAAGCCTGCCAATTTTTATAACTTTTGGAGCCAAAAAGTCAGGATAAAAATAATAATAATAATAATAATACTAACGAATACAATAGGTTTCCTACGGATTCCGTAGGACCCCTAATAATAATAATAATATAGTTGCCAGCAACAATAACGGGGTCCTACGGTATAACAGCCATCAGCCTAGCCATCAGCCTAGCCATCAGCCTAGCAGCCACATATACCATGTGCTCTAGTACTGGCCTCTTGTCAAGCCAGCACCTTCCCCCTCTACCACAAAATGAGACTCCCCTTATATAAGCCAATAAGTCCCAGGTGGACTGATTGGGCCATACCAATAATAAGGGGAACTTCCCTGGCCAAGGCGGGGTTAACCTTCTGCCCCCTAGTGCTCCGGAAGTCCAAATACCACATTAAATATGATGTGAGGGGAGAGACAGTGAGAAGGGATTTTCACATTCTCACATGACCGTATGACCGACAGTATAATAGTATGACCAACTGTATGACTGACAGTATGACAGACAGTATGACCAACAGTATGACTGTATAACCGACAGTATGACTGTATGAACGAAAGTATGACAGTATGACCGTATGACTGTATGAACGACAATATGACAGTATGACGGTATGACCGACAGTATGACTGTAGACTGCCAAGGGCAGATTGGAGTATATTTTGAGAAATATAAGTCTTTCCTATGTGGAGGTATGGTGAGCTTGGTTGGTATGGTAATATGCATTGGTATGCCTTAAAAACTGGTTTTCCGGCAGTTAACATATCAAAACAATTACCAACCATGTTACTAAAGCCTACTGTGTCAAAATCCACTGTCAAACAGATGTTTGCGAAATAACGTGTGTACCCCTTTAAGGCCCATCCTGCATTGTATTGAGGCCATGGTTCAGAAGGGAGAACTTAAAACGAATGTTTTTTGATTGTTTTTTCAGATATAGTCTTCAAATTTGGCATGGGTATACTATGGAATCTCCTCTTAATAGCCATATTCAACAGCTGGGCCTAGGTGTTTTGGATGCAATGTTGGAGCTGTTTAAACGTGTTGTAGAGCTGTATACATGTGCATGTATTTCACTTTAAAATGCATATCTCGGCCGTCTTTTGCCTTATTGCTATTATTTATTCAGCCTATAGTCCCACAGTGACCTGGTACATGTGTGCCAAGTTTGGAGCTTTTCCCACTTTCAGCACCAAAGAAGTTAATGTGTGGGTGTTTGGTCAAGTTGTGGTCACTTCACTATATCCCAATGGCCTGACCATATGGGTTGCAATGTGAAAGTTGTTCATCATGACAAATGGTGCATGTATACCAAGTTTCATACACATTGCACCTTCCTAGTGGTAATGGCAGCCTGTTGAAGTCCTGAACTTCAAGGCCTTGTGATAGCGCCACCTATGTGTTTTTCTGGCCCATCTTTTGATTCCTTAACTAACTTTATGAGTTCTACAAGCCTGCCAATTTTTATAACTTTTGGAGCCAAAAAGTCAGAATAAAAATAATAATAAATATAGTTGCCAGCAACAATAACGGGGTCCTACGGTATTACAGCCATCAGCCTAGCCATCAGCCTAGCCATCAGCCTAGCCATCAGCCTAGCCATCAGCCTAGCCGCCACATATACCATGTGCTCTAGTACTGGCCTCTTGTCAAGCAAGCACCTACCACAAAATGAGACTCCCCTTATATAAGCCAATGAGTCCCAGGTGGACTGATTGGGCCATACCAATAATAAGGGGAACTTCCCTGGCCAAGGCGGGGTTAACCTTCTGCCCCCTAGTGCTCCGGAAGTCCAAATACCACATTAAATATGATGTGAGGGGAGAGACAGTGAGAAGAGATTTTGACACTCACATGACAGTATGACAGACAGTATGACAGTATGACCAACTGTATGACTGTATGACCAACTGTATGACTGTATGACCAACTGTATTACCGACAGTATGACAGTACGACCAATACTATGACCGACAGTATGACTGTATGACAGTATGACCAACAGTATGACTGTATAACTGACAGTATGACCGTATGACTGTATGAACAAAAGTATGACAGTATGACCGTATGACTGTATGAACGACAATATGACAGTATGACAGTATGACCGACAGTATGACTGTAGACTGCCAAGGGCAGATTGGAGTATATTTTGAGAAATATAAGTCTTTCCTATGTGGAGGTATGGTGAGCTTGGTTGGTATGGTAATATGCATTGGTATGCCTTAAAAACTGGTTTTCCGGCAGTTAACATATCAAAACAATCACCAACCATGTTACTAAAGCCTACTGTGTCAAAATCCACTGTCAAACGGATGTTTGCAAAATAACGTGTGTACCCCTTTAAGGCCCATCCTGCATTGTAGTGAGGCCATGGTTCAGAAGGGATAACTTCAAACTAATGTTTTTTGGTTGTTTTTTCAGATATAGTCTTCAAATTTGGCATGGGTATACTATGGAATCTCCTCTTAATAGCCACATTCAAAAGCTGGGCCTAGGTCTTTTGGATGCAATGTTGGAGCTGTTTAAACATGTTGTAGAGCTGTATACATATGCATGTATTTCACTTTAAAATACATATCTCTGCCATCTTTTGCCTTATTGCTATTATTTGATCACCCTATAGTCCCACAGTGACCTGGTACATGTGTGCCAAGTTTGGAGCTTTTCTCACTTTCAGCACCAAAGGAGTTAATGTGTGGGTGTTTGGTCAAGTTGTGGTCACTGAACTATATCCCAATGGTCTGACCATATGGGTTGCAATGTGAAAGTTGTTCATCATGACAAATGGTGCATGTATACCAAGTTTCATACAAATTGTACCTTCCTAGTGGTAATGGCAGCCTGTTGAAGTCCTGAACTTCAAGGCCTTGTTATAGCGCCACCTATGTGTTATTCTGGACCATCTTTTGATTCCTTTACTAACTTTATGAGTTCTACAAGCCTGCCAATTTTTATAACTTTTGGAGCCAAAAAGTCAGGATAAAAATAATAATAATAAATATAGTTGCCAGCAACAATAACGGGGTCCTACGGTATAACAGCCATCAGCCTAGCCATCAGCCTAGCCATCAGCCTAGCCATCAGCCTAGCCATCACATATACCATGTGCTCTAGTACTGGCCTCTTGTCAAGCAAGCACCTGCCACAAAATGAGACTCCCCTTATATAAGCCAATGAGTCCCAGGTGGACTGATTGGGCCATACCAATAATAAGGGGAACTTCCCTGGCCAAGGCGGGGTTAACCTTCTGCCCCCTAGTGCTCCGGAAGTCCAAATACCACATTAAATATGATGTGAGGGGAGAGACAGTGAGAAGAGATTTTGACATTCTCACATGACAGTATGACAGACAGTATGACAGTATGACCAACTGTTTGACTGTATGACCAACTGTATGACTGTATGACCAACTGTATGACCGACAGTATGACAGTACGACCAACACTATGACCGACAGTATGACAGTATGACAGACAGTATGACAGTATGACCAACAGTATGACTGTATAACTGACAGTATGACCGTATGACTGTATGAACAAAAGTATGACTGTATGACTGTATGAACGACAATATGACAGTTTGACAGTATGACCGACAGTATGACCGTAGACTGCCAAGGGCAGATTGGAGTATATTTTGAGAAATATAAGTCTTTCCTATGTGGAGATATGGTGCCTTAAAAACTGGTTTTCCGGCAGTTAACATATCAAAACAATCACCAACCATGTTACTAAAGCCTACTGTGTCAAAATCCACTGTCAAACGGATGTTTGCAAAATAACGTGTGTACCCCTTTAAGGCCCATCCTGCATTGTAGTGAGGCCATGGTTCAGAAGGGAGAACTTCAAACGAATGTTTTTTGATTGTTTTTTCAGATATAGTCTTCAAATTTGGCATGGGTATACTATGGAATCTCCTCTTAATAGCCACATTCAACAGCTGAGCCTACGTGTTTTGGATTCAATGTTGGAGCTGTTTAAACGTGTTGTAGAGCTGTATACATGTGCATGTATTTCACTTTAAAATGCATATCTCTGCCGTCTTTTGCCTTATTGCTATTATTTAATCAGCCTATAGTCCCACAGTGACCTGGTACATGTGTGCCAAGTTTGGAGCTTTTCCCACTTTCACCACAAAAGCAGTTAATGTGTGAGTGTTTGGTCAAGTTGTGGTCACTGTACTATATCCCAATGGTCTGACCATATGGGTTGCAATGTGAAAGTTGTTCATCATGAGAAATGGTGCATGTATACCAAGTTTCATACAAATTGCACCTTCCTAGTGGTAATGGCAGCCTGTTTAATTCCTGAACTTCAAGGCCTTGTTATAGCGCCACCTATGTGTTATTCTGGACCATCTTTTGATTCCTTTACTAACTTTACGAGTTCTACAAGCCTGCCAATTTTTATAACTTTTGGAGCCAAAAAGTCAGGATAAAAATAATAATAAATATAGTTGCCAGCAACAATAACGGGGTCCTACGGTATAACAGCCATAACAGCCATCAGCCTAGCCACCAGCCTAGCCACCAGCCTAGCCATCAGCCTAGCCACCAGCCTAGCCACCAGCCTAGCCACCAGCCTAGCCACCAGCCTAGCCACCAGCCTAGCCACCAGCCTAGCCACCAGCCTAGCCACCAGCCTAGCCACCAGCCTAGCCACCAGCCTAGCCACCAGCCTAGCCACCAGCCTAGCCACCAGCCTAGCCATCAGCCTAGCCATCAGCCTAGCCATCAGCCTAGCCATCAGCCTAGCCATCAGCCTAGCCATCAGCCTAGCCGCCACATATACCATGTGCTCTAGTACTGGCCTCTTGTCAAGCAAGCACCTGCCACAAAATGAGACTCCCCTTATATAAGCCAATGAGTCCCAGGTGGACTGATTGGGCCATACCAATAATAAGGGGAACTTCCCTGGCCAAGGCGGGGTTAACCTTCTGCCCCCTAGTGCTCCGGAAGTCCAAATACCACATTAAATATGATGTGAGGGGAGAGACAGTGAGAAGAGATTTTGACATTCTCACATGACAGTATGACAGACAGTATGACAGTATGACCAACTGTATGACAGTATGACCAACTGTATGACTGTATGACCAACTGTATGACCGACAGTATGACAGTACGACCAACACTATGACCGACAGTATGACAGACAGTATGACTGTATGACAGTATGACCAACAGTATGACTGTATAACTGACAGTATGACCGTATGACTGTATGAACAAAAGTATGACAGTATGACTGTATGAACGACAATATGACAGTTTGACAGTATGACCGACAGTATGACCGTAGACTGCCAAGGGCAGATTGGAGTATATTTTGAGAAATTTAAGACTTTCCTATGTGGAGGTATGGTGAGCTTGGTTGGTATGGTAATATGCATTGGTATGCCTTAAAAACTGGTTTTCCGGCAGTTAACATATCAAAACAATCACCAACCATGTTACTAAAGCCTACTGTGTCAAACGGATGTTTGCGAAATAACGTGTGTACCCCTTTAAGGCCCATCCTGCATTGTAGTGAGGCCATGGTTCAGAAGGGAGAACTTCAAACTAATGTTTTTTGGTTGTTTATTCAGATATAGTCTTCAAATTTGGCATGGGTATACTATGGAATCTCCTCTTAATAGCCACATTCAACAGCTGGGCCTAGGTCTTTTGGATGCAATGTTGGAGCTGTTTAAACGTGTTGTAGAGCTGTATACATATGCATGTATTTCACTTTAAAATACATATCTCTGTCGTATTTTGCCTTATTGCTATTATTTGATCACCCTATAGTCCCACAGTGACCTGGTACATGTGTGCCAAGTTTGGAGCTTTTCCCACTTTCAGCACCAAAGGAGTTAATGTGTGGGTGTTTGGTCAAGTTGTGGTCACTGCACTATATCCCAATGGTCTGACAATATGGGTTGCAATGTGAAAGTTGTTCATCATGAGAAATGGTGCATGTATACCAAGTTTCATACAAATTGCACCTTCCTAGTGGTAATGGCAGCCTGTTGAAGTCCTGAACTTCAAGGCCTTGTTATAGCGCCACCTATGTGTTATTCTGGCCCATCTTTTGATTCCTTTACTAACTTTAAGAGTTCTACAAGCCTGCCAATTTTTATAACTTTTGGAGCCAAAAAGTCAGGATAAAAATAATAATAATACTAACGAATACAATAGGTTTCCTACGGATTCCGTAGGACCCCTAATTAAAAGTGTGCTTCTTTAAAACTACAATTCTTTAAAGCTGTGCTTCATTAAAACTGCACGCAGTGATGAACGGGACCTCGTACCGGCTTGCGGCCGCGTCACGTGCCGTCGTAACATGTGCACACTTGTCAGCGCACATGTTACAACGGCACGTGACGCGGCCGCAAGCCGGTGCTCGGTCCCGTTCATCACTGCCCGCTGTTTTAATTTTAATGTTTCGCGAACTTATGTAATTTTAATTTTTTGTGAACTTATGTAATCTGTAGAAGCATATGAGATAAATTTCCTAGGAGGAGTTTGTTGAAATGTGAAAGGTGAAAAAGTGACAAAATTCCATTGAAAACGGGTAAATTTGACGGCACGCCACGGATACGCCCTTCAACGTACAGTCACAAATAACACAGCGTTGGTTGAGCACCATTTTTTGACTGTACTGACCAATTGTGAAGCAGATCCGATAAATTCCCTAGGAGGATTTTGTTTAAATACAAGGTGAAAAAAGCGAAAATAAGCCACCAAGTTCTAAACGGCCAGTCACAAATAACACAGCGTTGGTTGAGCACCATTTTTTGACTGTACTGACCAATTGTGAAGCAGATCCGATAAATTCCCTAGGAGGAGTTTGTTCAAATACAAGGTGAAAAAAGCGAAAATAAGCCAACAAATTTTAAACGGCCAGTCACAAATAACACGGCGTTGGTTGAGCACAATTTTTTGACTGTACTGACTAATTGTGAAGCAAATTCGATATATTCCCTAGGAGGAGTTTGTTGAAATACAAGGCGCAAAAGTGAACTTTGCCGCCCAAAGTGAAAAATACAAATGCAATTAGTCGACTTCCGGTGGGTTTTGGGGCATGGGCTTTTCTGTAGGTATTGCCACGTTATACCTGCCCACCGATTTTCATACATATTGGTGAAACGTGGCGCAGGGGCTGCTTTTTAAAGTTCCTGTAGGGGCCGCTACAAACATGACAAATACGAATTTTGGTATGTGAGCTAAAGGCACCAGTTTACACGTGTCCTGTGAATTTCATATTCATAACTATTACGGTCTTTGCTGAGTGATTTTGAGCCTCTGGCTGCGCACAGTGATGAACGGGACCTCGCACCGGCTTGCGGCCGCGTCACGTGCCGTTGTAACATGTGCGCTGACAAGTGTGCACATGTTACGACGGCACGTGACGCGGCCGCAAGCCGGTACGAGGTCCCGTTCATCACTGCGTGCAGTTTTAATGAAGCACAGCTTTAAAGAATTGTAGTTTTAAAGAAGCACACTTTTAAAGAAGCACACTTTTAAACAAGCACACTTTTAAAGAAGCACACTTTTAAAGAAGCACATTTTTAAAGAAGCACACTTTTAAAGAAGCACACTTTTAAAAAAAGCACATTTTTAAAAATTTTCGCGAATTGATGTAATTCCAGTTTTGCCTCAGTCCCTAACAAGATGTCGGAGTACGAGGTCCCGTTCATCACTGCGCGCAGTTTTAATGAAGCACAGCTTTAAAGAATTGCAGTTTTAAAGAAGCACACTTTTAAAGAAGCGCATTTTTAAAAATTTTCGCGAATTGATGTAATTCCAGTTTTGCCTCAGTCCCTAACAAGATCTCGGAGCACTGTGCAGCTGTGTATTGTGTGTATGTATTGTGTATCAGTGGCGTTACTAGGCTGTTTGAAAACAATTCAACTTTCCGACGGTCCTTGAACGTCCCCCGTTTACCGCACGACAACAGAGCAACAGGTGAGTCGACGATTCACCATGACGTCACACTATGTTCTTCGTTTTTTGACTATGTGTCTATGTTTACAGCCGGCTGGTTGGCTTCAGGTCAGTGGTAGCCACTCGCGTTCTGCCACCCGAAAGTGTCGGTACGGCTATTGTTTACTAATTCAACTTTCCGACGGTCTTTGAACGCCCCCCGTTCACCGCACGACAGCAACAAGCAACACGTGAGTCAGTACACTTCAGCTGTCGGACTCAGTGTGACAACCGGACTTGCTTGTGTGTGTGTTTCACAAGTTATATTTATATAATATATAATATATAATATATATATATATATATTGTGGCAACCCCGCGCTGTCTGGCGTGGACGAACAGCGCCAGCACCCCGAGCGGCTCCGGGAGATAGGCTACGTGCCATGGAGGGCTCATCCAGCAAACCAGGGCAATCGGGGACATTGGGATCACCTGGGGGAGCAAGACGGCAGAGGGGTTTTAAGGACCGGGCACGTTGGAGACGAGGAGTAAGTCGAGTGGAAGACAGTCGGGGTAAGGCACCGATATCCACATAGCGCACTGACGCTGGAACTTTTCTCCCACAGCGCTGAGCGGGGGGAAGCCGGGAGCGAGAGCCACGCCACCCTCCCGGACGGACCCGATTCGGAGACGCTTTCCCTTGTTGTTTGGCCCGCTGGGGAATAACCTGTGTTGCTTTATGATTCTCCTTTTTTTGTGAGTTGCATGAAATAAAAACGGTTGCACTGCAACCCTGTTTGTGCGTGTGATTTGAGAACCCCCCCGCCGACTATCGGAGTTGCCAGAATATATATATTATGTAGGCTATGTGTGTATTTATATATAGCCTAATCATATGTTAATTGTTTCTTCAACATATTAAAATAGCTGATTTTACTCGCCCTGTTTCTGCTTCTCTATCATATTTATAGTGTGTGATTTGCTAAACAGCTATCATAGACATTCTAAAGAGTAGACGTCGCATTGGCTCATATATGTATACTGACTAGATATCATAGATAGACGTCGATGGGGACAGAAGACCGACATTCATTCATTCAGGTGGGTGGTTAGGCCGCCCCAAGATGGAGGTGGCATTGACGTATTATGTTCCACTGACGCTAGAGTTTAGTTTAGTTTAGTATTTTTTATTATTATTGTGTCATGCATCAGCATGCCCAGCCCACAAGGGCTAACAAGACACCATTATAAAACAGACAGACCAAAAACCAAAATTAGATGCTAAACAATACTAAGATTAACGATATAAACCATCCTGACTACAAATGCGGCCACCGTCTCAGAGCGGAAGTACTACGAGTCGCGGAGCAGCATACACAAGATGGTGGACAGCGCGAAATCAAGAGCTTGTTGACAGTTTTGTGATTGGCTTATTTGAATCCCTGTGTCGTGATTGGCTGATGTTGTGCTGCGATTGGCTGTTGTGATTCAAATGTGTGTGACGCCAGGTAGGCTATAAAAGGATTGTCCGAACGGCAGTTGTCGCCTTCTTTGAGACTCAGAGCTTCGGAGCTGTGTTTTATTGCAAGGTTTAGAGCGATTGTGCGAAATATTTCTACACAGAGATATTTCAATCGAGAGAGTGTGCTTGATAGTTTAATACCTTTTCAGGTATACTATCACTACTATTAGTACTACTAGTAGTATTCTATCTATCTATTCTATCTATCTATTCTATCCATCTATTCTATCTATCTATCTATCTATTCTCTATCTATCTATCCGTCGATCTATCTATCGATTTACTTGGACGCTTGATCCTCCTTGGAACGACGGTGAGTTTATTTCTCATACTTCATTTATCATTCCATTTAAACGTGTGGTAGTTAAGATGCAAGTATGTTTCATTACAGGTTTCATTCGCTTTTTCTAATCGTATTATCGCATATTCTGTTTATATGTCTTTAGATGCCTCGCGGCAAGTCGTACCGTCTCTCTCAGGCGGCCAAGAGGAGAGAGGCAGCCCTACGTCCCGTCGACGTGGAACTGTCGTTTGACCGTCCCGAGTTTGTTGCACGTAAGTAGGGAGTTGGGTTTTTTCCATTGTCATCAAGTTCTATGTGCACAGTGAAGCTTTTGAAATTGTAAATGAGGTCAATATTTGTGTAATCTAGATGAGTAATATTATTACTAATATAGTATATACTATATTTAAGCAATAGATCACGCCAGGCTGTGGTATACGGTCATTATACCACAGTTAAGGGGCGTTGTCCATCCCGCCGCGCAGCGGAGGGACGGCGACCCCCTTCACTCTGGTGATTTTGCTACCTAGTGGTTCTGCGCATGCGCATGACGACGCTATTGATCCGCGGTGTAGTATTTATGTAAAATATACATACTGTACCCCTTAACTCTCCAATAAAGACGTTATAATACAGTATCAGAATCTATAGAATCATGCTACCCTATCAAAAAGTGCTACCTTATGTGTTTGGTAGCGTATTTAATCTGTTGACCGACTGCCTCTATCAAGCGATGCTCCCACTACAGAAACATGTTATTTTACACCACTACTCACTCCATGTACACTGTAAGAATACTGGGAGCCTATTTTGATACTGTATTATAACGTCTTTATTGGAGATTTCAGGGGTACAGTATGTGTATTTTACACCAAATACTCAATACTATCGAGCAGTTCACTCACCGTGTGCCTATTGCTTTACAACATTTCGACCCTCTCCAGCAATCAACATGTTTTTAGGCTTCAGTGAACTATTCTATTGCTTTTATATATAAATAAACAACAGTTCAAGTTAGGCGCGGAGTGATACTGAACTCTGTGAACCAAACGGGTGTCATAGCTGTGTGTATATGCTCAATATACAACAGTTGGGAACCAATCAGATTGCTTGATTTAAGCCATCCGTTTTATAAATACTAATATACTTCTTTCTGTGAATAGGCCGTGGTACAGGGACACGCCGTCGTGTGACCCAGTACCCGGTGTCTGTGTCAGGCAAGACACACAAGCTCTTCGTTCCTGCGCATTCGGCTGATAAGAAGGTGATTGATTGTTTAAGAATGTGTTAATAATTTTTTTTTTTTTTATAATTTTTTATTATTTTTTTTTTTTTTTTAATTGAAAAACATGATTTCTAAATAGGTTTTTCTATCTTTCAGTTTGTTCTTATCATAGGGGATTCCCATCTGCGCCCCTTTGCCGATGGAACGGTCGGGATTTCCAAGGGAAGGCTTTCCTTTGGGATCATGACGACCCCTGGGGCCAGCGCGTCTCATCTTAGGACGGAGCTGGTCCACGCTATGCTACCCCGGACACCCGATGCAGTCTGCATCCTGGCCCCCGGTAACAACCTGACCACCAGCACTACTCATGAATTGGCTGGTCAAGAGTTTGGGAAGCTCTTGATTAGTGCAAGTCAGCGTTGGCAGAATGTAAGTAATTTAGTTGATTGTGTGTATTTTGTTCAGTTCTTAAAATGCATTAATGACGTGTTGCAGTACAGCGTACATGTGTTTAAATGGAATGTCATTGTCTTTCAAGGTTTTTGTCGTGGATTTCGTTCCACGCCTGAGTGTCGCTCCAGAGCTGCAGGAGCACATGAGCCGGGAGTTTCGTTCTGTGGCCAAGTCCATGGGTATGTTTCAAACAGATGTTTATGTTACATGCTTACTTTATTTGTTGATATATGTAAGTACATGAATGATTTATATATATTTATCATTTCTTAGGTATGGCGTACTACTCGACGTTCGAACACTTCCCCTTCAGCGACCTGAATCTCTGGGTCAGGGATAGTGTAAGTAGCATATACTGTGTGCAAAGAAGGTTGATTGATGATTTACACTCATTTGTAGTTGACTTGATAGTATTATTTATTGAAAGTTGATGTTATTGTTAGTGAGTGTATTATTCTATCCTTTTCAGGTTCACTTGAGCGACGAGGCTGGCATGGGCATTTTTGCCGAGTTGCTGTGGCATGCTGCCTACACGCAACTGGACGTGCCAGAGCCGGCGCCAGCACCAAAGGCGCCGGATGTTCCCGTGCCTGTGCCAGCACCGGCACAGGCGCGACCAGCATCGCCGGGTCCAATCACCCCTCCAAGGGTGATTGTGAGGGATTCTCCCTCTTCTCCCCCCTGCGATGTCTGGATGGAAGTGGTGAACGGCAAGAAGGTAATATTGGCATACAGTACTTCCCACTCATATTTGCTAAATAGTTGATGGTTGAAATTCAAAAATGTTCACCATGCATTCATTTTAATCAAATAATTGTTATTTGTCATTGCAGAGGATCCAATCTGCGGATCAGCTCTTCAGGCCCTCAAAGAGACGTGTGGTTCGGCATCAGGTTTGTAGTATATATTGTAACGTTAATTGTTAACATATGTATATCGATTGTATATCTGTGCACATTGATTTACTCAATAGCAATTGTGACTAATATTCTGTTTCTGTGTTTATTTCACAGGAGGACGGACGTGCCATCGTGCTGAAGGATTGTTTCATCCCACTCAATCCTGTCCACTTCAGCACCGCCATGTTGGCTGCGATGGACGCCGTGGTTCCAGCTCATCTTTCGAGCCCTGACTGCCCAGCCGTTCCACAACACACAAAGGTAAGTTGAAAATGTGACGTTTTGATTGAGGTCTTTTAAAACTGTATTGTCTCCCTTAAAACACTCCTTTTATATGTTCTAAAAGTGTGTTTGATTTTCTTTAATCAGACACGGTGTGTGGTGGAGCGACGTCCGAAACGTGTGGCCTGCAAGAGGAGACCTGCATTGTGCCAGGTTTGTCTTTATTTCATTAATGTAATCACTGAATTGCGCAGTACAAATGGTAGGCACCGATAATGCAATAGTTTCTTTGCTTTACTTGTTTAGTACTTTGGCAAGTATTGAAAACAATTAAGAAAATACATGGTTTTGTTTCGTGTAAACAGGTCAAGGCGGCACCCAGCGTTGGGGTGTCTCCCAGGCTGACACGTGGCATCGTTGTGGACGTGGTTGCAGAGGAGGAGGTTAGTACGCTTTATCCTTAATCAGTTTAATTCTATGTGCATGTACATATTGTGTAATACACATAGCAAATTATTGCTATGACTAGCAAGTTCTCTGAAATGCAATAATGACACTTTTGTTCATGTATTTTCTTTAGGGGGATTCGACTGCTAGTGCTGTGGCTGCGGCCGTGTGGGAGGAGCCATCACCTACCACTGCTGCGGAGGAGGTTGGTACACTATTCTAAATCAGATCAAACAAATTGTTCCAAATTATTGTATATGATTAGCAAGTTCTCTCAAATGCGATAATGACACTTTTGTTAATGTATTTTCTTAATTATTTTTAGGGGGACGCGACTCCGAGTGCTGTGACGGTGCCGGAGGGGGAGGAGGTCAGCAGAAGATTCATCCAAAGTAAGATTGACGCTAACCCTCCCTCTTGCAGGTGTGACGAGCGAAAGCCACAGGCTGTTGTGTCTGGTAGTGTAGTTAGAGGTGGTGGTAGTGGGAAAGTGTCGGCGACAACGACTGACGTGTCAATTGCGTGCAGTGTTGTCGCCGCACTTAAACATGTCATTGCCCCTGTTTGTACATGGGGTGTGCGAGATGTCGATAGTGTTTGTTTAGAAGGTGAGAAGTTGGCTAGTTCTGTAGGTACATCAAGTAGGGATAGTGGCTTTGATAGTGATCTGTGCGAGTTCTTGAAACAGCACAGTGTTTTTGGCAGAAAGTGGAAAGTAGCCATTGGTCCATCAGTCTACAGAGGTTTCGGCTCAGACGACTCTGTGTTCTTCGAAAAGCTACAGGAACCTTTGTTGACTGATGGATTGTGTCTCTTGAACCTGCACGGTGCGGTGAGTGTTGTCATTGCGCACAATGGTTACTTTGTTGTAGTTGATTGTAGTAGTTGTGACGTATCTGGTTTTCCATGTGGTATTGGTAGGTCTGTAGCAGTTTTTAACACGTGCCTGGCCGACCTGATGTTACATATTCAAAGTCTTAAGAAGTCTTTGGGTGCAGAGTGGTATGCCATTAGCAGCCTGTCTGTGGGGGTAGATTCAGACATTGACAGTGCGACATTGCTCGTAGATGTTGATGTCACAACCGTAGTTGAGGGTGGCAGTTCACCGAGTAAATCGAGTTCTGTCAGGGGATCTTTCCATCAGGGAGATTGTCGGTTTCGCCACGCTGGCGTTCAGTGTATGGCTATCAGTTTGGTAGCCATAGCAAAACACTCCATTGATGGCGTGTTTTCGTGGCAGACAGACAATCTCGACAAGGTGGTTTTTTTGGGGGATCAACTTTACAATCGGTTGAGGGACAGCAATGTCACCAGCGATGATTCGCCACTGCTTAGTGTTCCTGATTTGCCCCTACACTCTGTTATCGATGGACACGCTTTCGACTTTGAATATGGGGAACATGTTTGTGGCCATGTTGATGTGGTGGCAGGTGAGCTGATTGATTGTGGTTTTGTCATCAGTCTCAGATCTGGTTTGTTAAAGATGTTGGTAAAGTATCAGACGTGTTTTCTTACATTAGGTGGTAGTACATGTGCAGTCATAAGTCAAGGTGGACGTTTTGCTATTGTAGATTCGCATGCGCGCAGTGCAGATGGGATGGTGGACGGGGAAGGGAAGAGTGTTGTAATGTATTTCAGGTGCCTAGATGATGTTTTTGAGCACATCTGCAAGTTAGCGACAGGATTAAAACCACCCAAACCGTTTGAGATAGCTAGTGTTAGTGTTGTCCAGAGATCCAGTTTAAAAGTAGAACCAACGGTTAGCTCGAGTGTAAAGCGTAAAGCTTCACCGAGTGGGTGTTCATCAAAGAAGTTTAGGAAGGGTGATGATGATTCGGATGTTGTTTTTGTAGGTGATGTTTTGAGTAAAGGCCTCCAGTTTAAGCCGCTTTCTGGGGAAGTTGTAGAAACTCTGTGCAATCAGTTAAATGTTGACTCAGAGGAGGCAGATCTAGTTTCTACACAAGTTGGTCCATTGGGTGCTCCTTGTAATAATGGGAAAATAGTCGGGGATGGTAATTGTTTCTTTAGAGCAGTTAGTCAGTCTGTGTGTGGTACACAAAAGAATCATAGGAAAATTAGACTAGCTGTAGTTAGGCATTTGAAGGCTAATGGTGGTGTTTTGAGAAGTGAGTATAGTTCAATGGAGGAATATCTCACAGTCTCAAAAATGGCGTATGTTGGTAGTTGGGCCACTGAAGTGGAGATTCAAGCAGCAGCAGATATGTTGGGAGTTAGTATTTTTACTTACTGTGGTGGTCGCTGGCTTGAATATAGTTGTAAGTTGGAGTTGTTGTCAGATCAGGGAATTTACTTAGAAAATTGTAACGGTAATCATTATGAGAATGTTGTTTGTGTTCAGAAGCCAAACATGCAGTGTTGCTATGGGTATTGCAAAGGGGGTGGGTCTAGTTACAATCTCAGAAAACATAGGGCTTGTGCAGACAATTTAACTTCGGTCGCATCCTCAATTTTAGAAACTAAAGTAGACATTATTGAACAAAATTTAATAAAACCGTGTATTACATCTCCGTCTAAGCATTTGTTAAATAAAAAATATTCACAACAAAGAGTAAAATATCAGGGAAACAGGCAAAAATTTCTAGAAAAGATGAAAATTAATTATCAGGGAAAAAATTGGTACAGGGTAAAATTGAGAGAAATGAGTAAAACTAAATATCTTAAAAATAAGACTCATAGGGACACATTAAAGAAATATAGTAAAAGTAAATATTGTAAAAATCAGTCTCACAGGGACACAAAAAAAGAAATGAGTAAAAGTAAATACCGTAAAAATAAGACTCACAGGGACACATTAAAGGAAATTAGTAAAAGTAAATATCGTAAAAATAAGTCTCATAGGCAGAATGTGATATCTAAGAGTAGTAGTAAATATCATGGAAATTGTAAGCATAGGCAGCGTGCTATTGCAGATAATAAATTGAGAAGGCAACATATAAAAGCAACATTGAATGATTTTGATTTAGTTATGCAGCAGTTTTTGGCTAAAGTAAATGATGGCCCGGATTTCGTCTGCTGTGTGTGTTTTAGAAAGTTGTTTAGGAATCAAGTTTCACCTTGTAGCATCAAGGATTATAGTAAAAGTGAAAAAATAACTGAAATTGCAGGAAAATGTATTAGTGAAGCATATTTGCATAAATGTAGTGCAGATTGTGTGTTGCCTTGTCAGTGGTTAGATACAGCTAGGGCAAAGTTGTGGATTTGTTCTAGCTGTCACCATAAAATTACTACAGGTCAAATGCCACCAGAGTGTGCTCTAAATAATTTGGAGATGTGTCACATTCCCCCAGAATTGGCATGCCTGAATAATTTAGAGCAACATTTAATCGCACTGCATATTCCGTTTATGAAGATACTAGCATTGCCTAAAGGTGGGCAAAATGGCGTCCATGGGCCTGTGACGTGTGTTCCTGCTAATATTGTGCAGACGAGCAATTTGCTACCACGTTCTGACATGGCTGGGTCTTTGTTACCCGTTAAATTGAAGCGAAAGCTCACATACAAAGGGCATTATGAGTACCAGTATGTTGATAGTATGCGCATCAAGCAGGCTTTGCAGTATCTTAAACGGAATAATGCACATTATAAGGATATAGAATTCAATGAAGTGTGGATAAATGACTTTTGTAGACAACAAGAGAGTGTGGCAGTAGATGACATAGCAGTACATGGTAATGGAAACAATGCTGCCGAGGAAGATGAGCTTCTGCATGACAGACAACAGCATTGTATGTTTCAAGACACTTGTCTTATGCCTGTTGACATTGGTCAAGAAGCCCTTGATCAATATTTAGATAACATATTAAATTTGGCTCCAGCAGAGGGAAACAATCCTGTCAAGTTGTTGTCTGATCATTCAAATGAAGCAAAATGTTTCCCGGTGTTGTTTCCTACAGGATCTGCGACATACCATGACGGCAGACCTGACCGCCTAACTTTGTGCCGTTATTTTAATAATCGGATTTTACATGCAGATGGTAGGTTTGCACAAAATGTAGATTACATATTTTTTGCTCAGTACATGTCTGAGGTTCAGCAAGTAGTGTCAAATGTCTCAATAGCATTGCGGAAGGGGAAAGGAGGGCAATTTAGAAAGATTAGCACTAGTGTATTGAATGATGAGGAACAGTTGAAGCAGTTGTTGCATTTTGACGATGGGTATCGTTTCCTTAAACCTATTAGAGGTACCCCATCATTTTGGCAGGGCGTGCAGCGTGATTTGTTAGCTTGTGTCCGTCAGCTGGGTATCCCGACGTGGTTTTGTTCTTTTTCTTCTGCCGACATGCGGTGGAAGAATCTTTTGACTAGCATTTTGAAGCAGGAAGGTAGGACGGAGACGGCCGAAGAGCTGGAGTGGGCAGATAGGTGTGAGCTTTTGAGGCGTAATCCGGTTACTGCGGCGAGGATGTTTGATTTTAGGTGGCATTGTTTTCTGAAAGAGGTTTTGATGTCTCCGTCTAACCCTATTGGGAAAATTAAGGATTACTTCTATAGGGTTGAATTCCAGCAGCGTGGTTCACCACATGTTCACTGCCTGTTTTGGATCGAAAACGCACCAATAATTGATAGAAATACAGATGAAGAGGTAATTCAATTTATAGATAATTATGTAACATGTGAATTACCCGCACAGGATGAGACACTATTGGACATAGTTTCATCCGTGCAAAAGCATTCCAAACGGCATTCAAAAACATGTAAGAAAAATGGAACTGTTTGTCGTTTTAATTTCCCTAAGCCTCCGTCTGCGAGAACTTTTATATCTCGCCCGCCTATTGAGGAGGAGGAGGACAAAACATGCACATGTCAAGAAGACGGGGCACTGACATTGTCAGAATGTGCATGTCAAATTAGGAAACGGACTAAATTGGAACAAAAAAAAATGGCAGTGCGCACTATAACCAAAATAAAAGAGGCCCTTTCAGATGACAATCTCAGTTTTGACAGTGTAGAGCAGTTGTTTGATCATTTACAGGTAGACCAAAGGGTGTTTGAGTTGGCGTATGGTATTTGTGCTAGGAAGACGAGTGTTGTTTTGAGCAGGGAAACTAGTGAGGTTTGGATCAATCAATATAGCAAACCGGTCTTAAAATGTTGGAATGCGAATATTGATATCCAGTTTGTGGTAGACGCGTATGCGTGTGTAGTGTACATTATTTCTTATATTTCCAAGGCGGAGCGTGAGATAGGATTGTTGTTAGGGAATGCGCAGAGGGAATCTGCTAAGGATAGGAATAGTAGTGCTAAGGATGCCCTTAAAAAGTTAGGAAGTGTGTATTTGCATAATAGAGATGTGTGTGCCCAAGAGTCTGTGTATAGGTTGACAGGAATGCATTTGAGGGAGTGTTCGAGGAAGGTTGTATTTGTTCCAGTTGGGGAGAGTAGTGTTAGAATGAGTTTGCCTTTATCAGTGTTAAAACGGAAGGCATCATCCAATGACCTTAGCACAGAGGACATGTGGATGACTAGTCTTGTGGATAGGTATAGGAATAGGCCAAGAGGTAGTTTGTTTGATGACATGTGTATGGCGACATTTGCCTCGGAGTACCGCATATTGAGTAAATCGGAGCGGTCTCCCAACAGGATAGAACTGGAAAACAATTGTGGATTCATTCTGAAAAGAACGCATTCCGAACCTGCAGTTATTCGTTATGCGCGCTTTTCAGAAACAAAGAATCCAGAATTGTTTTACCAGAGTGTTATGCAGTTGTTTTTAGCCTTTCGTTTGGATGTGCACCTGAGGCCAGCAGGTTTTGAAACATTTGAAGAGTTTCATAGTCGTGGTCATGTTAGATTGAGTGATGGATTGTTGTATTCAGTGAAGTCGATAGTGGATTTGAATCGCAGGGGGTTTGAAATTAATGCTGAGGAGTTAGATGACATACGGAATTCGGTAGACAGTGATGTGGTTTTAGAGGATGCCTGGGGTGAGCTCTGCCCGGAGCAAGAGCAGGAGCGTTTAGAGTGTTTGGAAGAGCGTAGGGAGACTGAAGAAGCTTCAGATGGGCCTGTAGAATTTATTCCGGATTTAGCGGTTAATAGCAGACAAGTTGGTGATTTGGAGAAGAGACAGAATGTACTGTGCAGGAGTGATGGCTTGGCGTTGATTAGATCTCTTAATGAGACCCAGCTCTCTGTCTTTTACCGGATTAGGCAGTGGTGTTTGAGTAAGGTAAATGGAGATAAGGTAGCAGCGTTGCAGGTTTTTGTCACAGGTGGTGCAGGGACCGGTAAAAGCCACTTAATAAGAGCTGTGCAGTACGAGGCAATGAGGTTGTTGTCACGAGGTTGTCGCAATCCGGACGATGTTTGCGTTTTGCTAACCGCTCCTACGGGGATAGCTGCACACAATTTACACGCAGGTACTATTCACAGTTCATTTAGCATTGGTAAAGATGTGCGGTTGCCTTACATTCCACTGGGTGAGGCGAAGCTCAATTCTTTGCGTGCTAAATATAGTAGCTTGCAGATTTTGATAATCGACGAAATTTCCATGGTTGATCATAACCTATTGGCCTACGTCCATGGACGTTTAAGACAAATTAAACAGTCTGGTGACTATTCCCCGTTTGGAAACGTTAGCATAATTGCAGTTGGGGATTTTTATCAATTGCCTCCAGTGAAAGGGAAAGCGTTGTATTCAGAGGATGTTAGTGTCGTTTTGTGGACTCATTTTCAGGTAGTGGAACTGAAAACTGTTGTCCGTCAAAAAGATGGTGTTTTTGCAGATTTGTTGAACAGGGTTAGATGTCGTGTGAAAGGGACCCCCATGCTGTCTTCGGACATTAAATTATTAAGGCGTTGTGAAACTGGTGAAGTGAGCTCAGCTTTACACATTTTCCCAACGAACCGGCAAGTAAATGAGCATAACATTCAACAGTTATTCAAGAGTTGTCCCGCATATGTCACGATCGAAGCAAAAGATTTTGTAACTAGCAAGAAAACAGGCAAGCTTGAGCTGAGGGAAGGACATCATACCCTATCATACAGTACATGTCTGCAAGAGACCCTGCTTTTGGGAGTGGGTGCTCGTGTCATGCTGCTGAAAAATCTGGATTGCGATGACGGTTTAGTGAATGGTGTGTGTGGAATAGTCACACACATCGTTTATCCACCTAATGATGATAGGTTCCCAAAGACCATTTACGTAAAGTTTGATGATCATCAAATTGGAACCAAAAGGAGGAATTGCTCTTCATTTTCCTCTGCTGTTGAAATGCTTTCCACAGGCATTGAAGCAGAAGAGGAAAGAGTTACCAAACACGGTGGATCGCGCCGGCAATTTCCAATAAGGCTTGCCTGGGCTTGTACAGTCCATAAAGTACAAGGACTTACTGTAGATAAAGCGGTAGTTTCGCTAAAGAAAATCTTTGCAGCTGGTCAAGCATATGTGGCTCTAAGTCGCGTTAGAGATTATTCGGGTTTAGTTATTCAGGACTTTAACGAGAAAGCAATATATTGCAAAGACACAATTCAGGATGCAATTGCAACCATGCCTCCCTTCTTGGTCACTAATATTCCAGGTAGTAATTTCACTACACCACCATTTAATGTGTTTTTGATGAATGTGCAAAGTTTGACTCGACATGTGACAGATTTGGCTTTGTGTACACAGCATCTGCAGCTTAACTGTATTGCTGTTACTGAAACATGGTTGCCGGCAGCTTCCTCATTGGAAACTGTACGACTGGATGGTTATGCTTTTCACAACCATCCAAGGAGTCTGTCGTACGATAGCAGCAACTCCTTATTCAAAGAAATTCAAGACCAACAACATGGTGGAGTTGGCATGTATAGTGCAGACAATTTGGCGTACAGTATTATCCAGGTACCAACTGTAAATTTAGAATGTTTGGTTTACCACTGCACTACACAGGATATATTAATGGCAGTTATTTATCGCCCACCATCATATACCATGACATTGTTCAAAGAAAACCTTGACAAAGTACTTGATTGGCTAAATCACCAAAGTACCACAATTGCTGTCATGGGAGATTTCAATGACGACATTTTGAAATCATCAACTGTCTGCAAATTCATGATCGATAAAGGATTCATCCAAATAGTCAAACAAGCTACAACTGAAAAAGGCACATTAATTGATCATGTGTATGTGAAAACATCACATTATGATGTACAGGCTGTTGTCGTGCCGACATATTTCAGTGACCATGAAGGGATTCTATGTTCATTTACATCTAGGCGTTTAGAGCAGGGACTACTTGAATAACTGTTAATGTGAATGAAATAAGGATTAATTAATTTATTTATTTGTATGAATTTATTTATTTGTATGAATTTATTTATATGTATGAATGTATTTATTTGTATGAATGTATTTATTTGTATGAATTTATTTATTTATTTGTATGAATTTATTTATTTATTTATTTATGGCTTATGAAATGCGAATGAAAAAAGGAAATTATGACTTATGAATTACATAAATGCGAATAAAATACGGAAATTATGGCTTATGAATTGCGTTAGTGCGAATAAAATAATGAAATTATGGCTTATGAACTACGTTAATGAGATTAAAATAATGAAATTATGGCTTATGAATTACGTAAATGCGAATAAGAAACGGAAATTATTGCTTATTAATTACTTTAATGCGAATAAAATAATGAAATTATGGCTTATGAATTACGTAAATGCGAATAAAATACGGAAATTATGTCTTGTGAAATACTTAAATGCGAATGAAATTATGGCTTATGAATTACGTTAATGGGAATAAAATAATGAAATTATGGCTTATGAATTACGTTAATGCGAATAAAATAATGAAATCATGGCTTATTAATTATGTTAATGCGAATAAAAAACGGAAATTATTGCTTATTAATTACTTTAATGCGAATAAAATAATGAAATTATGGCTTATGAATTACGTTAATGCGAATAAAATACGGAAATTATGTCTTGTGAAATACTTAAATGCGAATGAAATTATGGCTTATGAATTACATTAATGGGAATAAAATTATGGCTAATGAATTACGTTGCTGCGAATAAAATAATGAAATTATGGCTTATGAATTACGTTACTGCGAATAAAATAATGAAATTATGGCTTATTAATTATGTTAATGTGAATAAAAAACGGAAATTATTTCTTATTAATTACTTTAATGCGAATAAAATAATGAAATTATGGCTTACGAATTATGTTAATGCGAATAAAATACGGAAATTATGGCTTATGAATTACGTTAATGCGAATAAAATATGGAAATTATGGCTTATGAATTACTTTAATGCGATTAAATTAATGAAATTATGGTTTATTAATTACTTTAATGCAAATTAATTAATGAAATTATGGCTTATGAATTACATTAATGTGAATAAAATACGGAAATTATGGCTTATGAATTACATTAATGGGAATAAAATATGAAAATTATGGTTTATGAATGACTTTAATGCGAATGAAATTATGGCTTATGAATTACGTTAATGCGAATAAATGAATGAAATTATGGCTTATGAATTACATTAATGGGAATAAAATTATGGCTAATGAATTACGTTACTGCGAATAAAATACAGAAATTATGGCTTATGAATTACGTTAACGGGAATAAAATACGAAAATTATGGCTTGTGAATTACTTTAATGTGGATTTTAAAAAAATTATGGCTCGTGAATTAAGTTAATATGAATTAAAAAAAAGAAATTATGGCTTATGAATTATCTTAATGAAAATAAAATAATGAAATCATGCTTTATGAATTATTGTAATGTAAAATCATGAAACTATGAATTATCTTAATGTGAATCAAATCATGAAATAATAATGTCTGTAATAAGCCCTATGTTTTCTGAGATAGTGGGGAGATGGATGGAGAAGAATGAGTGTAGGTGGTGTAAGGTCGGTGGAGGTGCTGAGGTGAGGCATTGATCCAATGGTATGGTGGATGTTGTTGATGAGGAGGTTGTATAGAGGTGAGGGGGGAGAGTCCTGGGGTTTGGTGGTATTGTGGAGTAGGGAGAAAAGTGACTTGGAGTTGTATTGATTGGCAGTGATTAAGCTGGAGTAGTGGTGTTTTTTGGTGCAGGAAATTGAGTTTTTATAGTGTAAGATGTGGTTATTGTACATTCCTTTGTGTATAGTGAGAGCAGTTTTTCTATAGAGTTGTTGAAGTTGTGGCGAGGCGTGGTGTTTTAGAGATGGAGTGTGTGGAATAGTGTCATGTTGCTGTCATCCATTGTGTTTTATGAATGTTTATATATAATGTATATATGTTTTATTAATTATGTAAATGAAATGATGTTTTATGAATTATATATTTTGTTGTATTGCATGTTAAATATCAAAGGGTTTCGTTTCTGCATTGGCTACAGCATTTGTAACTTAAAAAAATAATTGATAATTATTTATATTATACAACAGTTATTAATAACTGCAGACATTAAAGTAATCTATATTAAATATCCCAAAAGAAATGCAACTATGGCATATTTAGAATTGTAAACACTTAAATGCTATTGCCGATGCAGTTTTTGCTTTACCTTTCATGTATTATCAAAAAGCAAAAAGACACTAGTAATGGTACTCCTGGTTTACTGGGATGGGGTTCGATTCCCTGTGGTGTCCTGCTGATTGTTTTTACATAACCATGTATGACCATGAAGGGATTCCATGTTCATTTACATCTAGGATGTTGCTGACATCCATTGTGTTTTATGAATGTTTATATATTATGTTTATATCATGTTTTATGAATTATGTTAATGTCAATGAAATGATGTTTTATGAATTATATATAGGTTATTGTACTGCATGTTAAATATCAAAGGGTTTTGTTTCTGCATTGGCAACAGCATTTGTAACTAAAAAAAGTATTGATAATCATTGATATTATACAACAGTTATTAATAACTGCAGACATTAAAGTAAGATATATAAAATATCCCAAAATGAATGCAACTATGGCATATTTAGAATTGTAAACACTTAAATGCTATTGCTGATGCAGTTTTTGCTTTACCTTTCATGTATTATCAAAAAGCAAAAAGACACTAGTAATGGTACTCCTGGTTTACTGGGATGGGGTTCGATTCCCTGTGGTGTCCTGCTGATTGTTTTTACATAACCATGTATGACCATGAAGGGATTCCATGTTCATTTACATCTAGGAGTTTAGAACAGGGACATTGATAATGTGCATGTCACGTGTTTTATGTTAATGTCAATAAAATGATGAAACTAATAAAAGGTCTTGCATGCTGTTTGCTCTTGGTGATATTAGTATGAGTAAATGTATGCTATAACTACTACTAACAATGATACAAATAACAATCTCAAACACGTACTGTTACACAAATTTCAGATGAAATTCACATGATTTCTTCTCCATAGTTCGTTCAAAGCCCTTCAACGTACAGTCACAAATAGAACGGCATTCATTCAGCAACATTATTGAAGTGTACTGAGCAATTTTGAAGCAGACCCGAGAAATTCCCTAGGAGTTCATTCAAATACAAGGTGAAAAATACCCAAAATGGGCAACTTTGACGGCACGCCACGGACACGCCCTTCAACGTACAGTCACAAATAACACGGCGTTGGTTGATCACCATTTTTTGACTGTACTGACCAATTGTGAAGCAGATCCGATAAATTCCCTAGGAGGAGTTCGTTGAAGTACAAGGCGAAAAAAGCGAAAATAAGAGCACGGAATTCAAAACGGCCAACTTTGAAGGCATGCCACGGACACGCCCTTCAACGGACAGTCACAAATAACACGGCGTTGGTTGAGCTCCATTTTTTGACTGTACTGACCAATTGTGAAGCAGATCCGATAAATTCCCTAGGAGGAGTTCGTTCAAGTACAAGGCGAAAAAAAGCGCAAATAAGACCACCGAATTCAAAACGGCCAACTTCGACGGCACGCCACGGACACGGCCTTCAACGTACAGTCACAAATAACACGGCGTTGGTTGAACTCCATTTTTTGACTGTACTGACCAATTGTGAAGCAGATCCGATAAATTCCCTAGGAGGAGTTCGTTCAAGTACAAGGCGAAAAAAAGCGCAAATAAGACCACCGAATTCAAAACGGCCAACTTCGACGGCACGCCACGGACACGGCCTTCAACGTACAGTCACAAATAACACGGCGTTGGTTGAACTCCATTTTTTGACTGTACTGACCAATTGTGAAGCAGATCCGATAAATTCCCTAGGAGGAGTTCGTTCAAATACAAGGCGAAAAAGTGAAATTTGCCGCCGAGAGTGAAAATGAAAAAAGGAAAATATCCGACTTCCGGTGGGATTTGGGGCATGGGTCCAAGAGGATTTTCTGTAGCTAATGTGATCTTATACGTGCCTACCGAGTTTCATACATATTGGTGAAACGTGGCGCAGGGGCTGCTTTTTAAAGTTCCTGTAGGGGGCGCTACAAACACTACAACCACGATTTTTGGTATGTGAGCTACCGGCACCACTCTACACGTGTCCTGTGAATTTCATATTCATCACTATTACGGTCTCCGCAGAGTGATTTACCCTCCTCTGGCGGCCATGTTGTTTTTCCAATCGACTTCATTTTACTTGAGCAGTTGGAACTTTGGTCCCCAATGGCCACTAAGTTGGTCCCGCTCAAATCAAACATAGTGTCTATGAACTGTGGCTATTTTAGTAACAGGCCACGCCCATTTCTAAGCCACGCCCAATTTGAATTTTGTTTTTGATTATCTTGTTCAGAATTCGATTCTGAACAACTTTTGTATCTGGGTGAACATCATACGAGTCCAACTTGATGTTGATATGAGCAATTAAATATTTTAGCGTTTTTAACCACATCTCTTTTGGCTCATGGGTGCTTTAAATGTTATTGTACAGACTAATCCTTATGTCATATTGAAGATAATGGGCCATAGATGATATGTGCCAAAGGATTTTTGTGAAAGTCGAAAAACCTGGGATCCTTAGGCAATTTGCTGTTTTTAACATAATTCAAAATGGCGGAAAATCTGGCAACCCGGAAATTTTCAGTTCAAGAGACTTTTTTGTTCATCATGAGGATTTGCATGTGTGTGCAAAGTTTCATGAGTGTAGGTCAAACCAGTGACGCGTGCTGCTAGTGCGAAGTTTGCACTTTTGAACAGTTGGTATAGCGCCACCTTGGGGCCAATGTGAATTTGACGACTAGAATATCAAATTTTTCACCAGTCCCCACAAATGTGCCAAATAAAAATGAGTTTTCGTATATGTTCAGGGGGGGAAAAATGCAGTCAAATAGGCTTAAAAATAAGAATAAAAAGCGGACCAATAACAATAGGGACCTTGCCAGTTTTGGCTCGGTCCCTAATAAACATGAGGATTTCAATAGGGTCCTTGCCAAGTTTGGCTCGGTCCCTAATAAGAAGAAACACGACGGTTTCGAGGTCCCGTTCATCACTGCGCGCAGTTTTAAAAAAAAATCGCGCCGGCTTGCGGCCGCGTCACGTGCCGTCGTAACATGTGTGCTGGCAAGATGTGCACATGTTAGGACCGCACGTGACGCAGCCGCAAGCCGGCACGAGGTCCCGTTCATCACTGCGCGCAGTTTTAAAAAAGCGCAGTTTAAAAAAAAATTCGCGAATTTATGTAATCTGTAGAAGCAGAGGTGCCCTGTGGTGTCCTACTGATTGTTTTGACATTAACATGTAAGAGCACATTTAACTGAATTACATGTTGTAACAACTTTAACTAACATTATTAACCCTACATCAATGATCCGATAAATTCCCTAGGAGGAGTTAGTTCAAATACAAGGCGACGGAATTCAAAAATGGCCAACTTTGACGGCACGCCACGGCCACGCCCTTCAATGTACAGTCACAAATAGCACGGTGTTGGTTCAGCACCATTTTTTGACTGTACTAACCAATTGTGAAGCAGATGCGATAAATTCCCTAGGAGGAGTTTGTTCAAATACAATGCGAAAAAGTGAAATTCCATTCAAAATGGCCAACTTTGACATCACGCCACGGACACGCCCTTCAACGTACAGTCCCAAATAGCACGGCGTTTATTCAGCACCATTTCATGACTGTACTGACCAATTTGGAAGCAGATTCGATAAATTCCCTAGGAGGAGTTAGTTCAAATACAAGGCGACGGAATTCAAAAATGGCCAACTTTGACGGCACGCCACGGACACGCCCTTCAACGTACAGTCACAAATAGCACGGCGTTGGTTCGGCACCATTTATTGACTGTACTGACCAATTTTGAAGCAGATCCGATAAATTCCCTAGGAGGAGTTCATTCAAATACAAGGCCAAAAAGTGAAAAAAATTCAAAATGGCCGCCGAGAGTGAAAATGAAAAAATTAAAATTTCCGACTTCCGGTGGGTTTTGGGGCATGGGTCCAAGAGGCTTTTCTGTAGATATTGTGACCTTGTATGTGCTTACCGAGTTTCATACATATTGGTGAAACGTGACGTAGGGGCTGCATTTTAAAGTTCCTGTAGGGGGCGCTACACACATGAGAAATACGATTTTTGGTATGTGAGCTACCGGCACCAGTATACACGTGTCCTGTGAATTTCATATTCATAACTATTATGATCTCCGCAGAGTGATCGACCCTCCTCTGGCGGCCATGTTGTTTTTTCAATCGACTTAATTTTAATTGAGCAGTTAGAACTTTGGTACCTAACGGCCATTGAATTGGTCCCGCTCAAATCAAACATTGCGTCTATGAACTGTGGCTATTTTAGTAACGGGCCACGCCCACTTCGATGCCACGCCCCATTTGAAAAAGTGTTGACTTAATCTTGTTCAGAATTTGATTATGAACAACTTTAGTAGAGAGGTTCAACACCATAGGAGTCCAATTAATGTAGATATGTGCAATTTACTAATTTTGGGGTGAAAAACACACCCCTTTTTGAACTCAATGGCTCATGGGTACTTTGAAATTTATCCTACAGACTAATCCTTATGTCAGATTGAAGATAATGGGCCATAGATGATATGTGCCAAAGGATTTATGTCAAAGTCGAAAAACCTGGGATCCTTGGGGAATTTACTGTTTTTAACTAAATTCAAAATGGCGGGAAATCTGGCTACCGGAAGTGCTAAGTTAGTATCTGCAAATTTCTTCATTATGAGGATTTGCATATGTGTGCAAAGTTTCATGAGTTTAGGTCCAACCGGTGACGAGTTATGCTTGTGCAAACGTTGAAATTTTGGCATAGTTGGTATAGCGCCACCTAGGGGTGAATGTGAATTTGAGGGCTAGAATATCAAATTTTTCACCAGTCCCACAAAATGTGCCAAATAAAAATGAGTTTTCGAATATGTGCAGGGGGGGAAAAATGCAGTCGAAGATGAGGAAAAATAAGAAGAAGAAGAATTAAAGCTGTGCTTCATTAAAACTGCACGCAGTGATGAACGGGACCTCGTACCGGCTTGCGGCCGCGTCACATGCCGTCGTAACATGTGCACACTTGTCAGCGCACATGTTACAACGGCACGTGACGCGGCCGCAAGCCGGTGCGAGGTCCCGTTCATCACTGCGCGCCGTTTAAATTTTAATGTTTCGCGAACTTATGTAATTTTAATTTTTTGTGAACTTATGTAATCTGTAGAAGCATATGAGATAAATTTCCTAGGAGGAGTTTGTTGAAATGTGAAAGTTGAAAAAGTGAAAAAATTCCATTCAAAACGGGCAAATTTGACGGCACGCCACGGATACGCCCTTCAACGTACAGTCACAAATAACACAGCGTTGGTTGAGCACCATTTTTTGACTGTACTGACCAATTGTGAAGCAGATCCGATAAATTCCCTAGGAGGAGTTTGTTCAAATACAAGGTGAAAAAAGCGAAAATAAGCCACCAAATTCTAAACGGCCAGTCACAAATAACACGGCGTTGGTTGAGCACCATTTTTTGACTGTACTGACTAATTGTGAAGCAGATTCGATATATTCCCTAGGAGGAGTTTGTTGAAATACAAGGCGCAAAAGTGAACTTTGCCGCCCAAAGTGAAAAATACAAATGCAATTAGCCGACTTTCGGTGGGTTTTGGGGCATGGGCTTTTCTGTAGGTATTGCCACGTTATACCTGCCTACCGATTTTCACACATATTGGTGAAACGTGGCGCAGGGGCTGCTTTTTAAAGTTCCTGTAGGGGCCGCTACAAACATGACAAATACGAATTTTGGTATGTGAGCTACAGCACCAGTGTCCTGTGAATTTCATATTCATAACTATTACGGTCTTTGCTGAGTGATTTTGAGCCTCTGGCTGCGCACAGTGATGAACGGGACCTCGCACCGGCTTGCGGCCGCGTCACGTGCCGTTGTAACATGTGCGCTGACAAGTGTGCACATGTTACGACGGCATGTGACGCGGCCGCAAGCCGGTACGAGGTCCCGTTCATCACTGCGTGCAGTTTTAATGAAGCACAGCTTTAAAGAATTGTAGTTTTAAAGAAGCACACTTTTAAAGAAGCACACTTTTAAACAAGCACACTTTTAAAGAAGCACACTTTTAAAGAAGCACATTTTTAAAGAAGCACACTTTTAAAGAAGCACACTTTTAAAAAAAGCACATTTTTAAAAATTTTCGCGAATTGATGTAATTCCAGTTTTGCCTCAGTCCCTAACAAGATGTCGGAGTACGAGGTCCCGTTCATCACTGCGCGCAGTTTTAATGAAGCACAGCTTTAAAGAATTGCAGTTTTAAAGAAGCACACTTTTAAAGAAGCGCATTTTTAAAAATTTTCGCGAATTGATGTAATTCCAGTTTTGCCTCAGTCCCTAACAAGATGTCGGAGCACTGTGCAGCTGTGTATTGTGTGTATGTATTGTGTATCAGTGGCGTTACTATGCTGTTTGAAAACAATTCAACTTTCCGACGGTCCTTGAACGTCCCCCGTTTACCGCACGACAACAGAGCAACAGGTGAGTCGACGATTCACCATGACGTCACACTATGTTCTTCGTTTTTTGACTATGTGTCTATGTTTACAGCCGGCTGGATGGCTTCAGGTCAGTGGTAGCCACTCGCGTTCTGCCACCCGAAAGTGTCGGTACGGCTATTGTTTACTAATTCAACTTTCCGACGGTCTTTGAACGCCCCCCGTTCACCGCACGACAGCAACAAGCAACACGTGAGTCAGTACACTTCAGCTGTCGGACTCAGTGTGACAACCGGACTTGCTTGTGTGTGTGTTTTACAAGTTATATTTATATTATATATAATATATAATATATAATATATATATATATATATATTGTGGCAACCCCGCGCTGTCTGGCGTGGACGAACAGCGCCAGCACCCCGAGCGGCTCAGGTAGTCCGCGAGAGATAGGCTACGTGCCATGGAGGGCTCATCCAGCAAACCAGGGCAATCGGGGACATTGGGATCACCTGGGGGAGCAAGACGGCAGAGGGGTTTTAAGGACCGGGCACGTTGGAGACGAGGAGTAAGTCGAGTGGAAGACAGTCGGGGTAAGGCACCGATATCCACATAGCGCACTGACGCTGGAACTTTTCTCCCACAGCGCTGAGCGGGGGGAAGCCGGGAGCGAGAGCCACGCCACCCTCCCGGACGGACCCGATTCGGAGACGCTTTCCCTTGTTGTTTGGCCCGCTGGGGAATAACCTGTGTTGCTTTATGATTCTCCTTTTTTTGTGAGTTGCATGAAATAAAAACGGTTGCACTGCAACCCTGTTTGTGCGTGTGATTTGAGAACCCCCCCGCCGACTATCGGAGTTGCCAGAATATATATATTATGTAGGCTATGTGTGTATTTATATATAGCCTAATCATATGTTAATTGTTTCTTCAACATATTAAAATAGCTGATTTTACTCGCCCTGTTTCTGCTTCTCTATCATATTTATAGTGTGTGATTTGCTAAACAGCTATCATAGACATTCTAAAGAGTAGACGTCGCATTGGCTCATATATGTATACTGACTAGATATCATAGATAGACGTCGATGGGACAGAAGACCGACATTCATTCATTCATTCAGGTGGGTGGTTAGGCCGCCCCAAGATGGAGGTGGCATTGACGTATTATGTTCCACTGACGCTAGAGTTTAGTTTAGTATTTTTTATTATTATTGTGTCATGCATCAGCATGCCCAGCCCACAAGGGCTAACAAGACACCATTATAAAACAGACAGACCAAAAACCAAAATTAGATGCTAAACAATACTAAGATTAACGATATAAACCATCCTGACTACAAATGCGGCCACCGTCTCAGAGCGGAAGTACTACGAGTCGCGGAGCAGCATACACAAGATGGTGGACAGCGCGAAATCAAGAGCTTGTTGACAGTTTTGTGATTGGCTTATTTGAATCCCTGTGTCGTGATTGGCTGATGTTGTGCTGCGATTGGCTGTTGTGATTCAAATGTGTGTGACGCCAGGTAGGCTATAAAAGGATTGTCCGAACGGCAGTTGTCGCCTTCTTTGAGACTCAGAGCTTCGGAGCTGTGTTTTATTGCAAGGTTTAGAGCGATTGTGCGAAATATTTCTACACAGAGATATTTCAATCGAGAGAGTGTGCTTGATAGTTTAATACCTTTTCAGGTATACTATCACTACTATTAGTACTACTAGTAGTATTCTATCTATCTATTCTATCTATCTATTCTATCCATCTATTCTATCTATCTATCCATCTATTCTATCTATCTATCTATTCTCTATCTATCTATCGATTTACTTGGACGCTTGATCCTCCTTGGAACGACGGTGAGTTTATTTCTCATACTTCATTTATCATTCCATTTAAACGTGTGGTAGTTAAGATGCAAGTATGTTTCATTACAGGTTTCATTCGCTTTTTCTAATCGTATTATCGCATATTCTGTTTATGTCTTTAGATGCCTCGCGGCAAGTCGTACCGTCTCTCTCAGGCGGCCAAGAGGAGAGAGGCAGCCCTACGTCCCGTCGACGTGGAACTGTCGTTTGACCGTCCCGAGTTTGTTGCACGTAAGTAGGGAGTTGGGTTTTTTCCATTGTCATCAAGTTCTATGTGCACAGTGAAGCTTTTGAAATTGTAAATGAGGTCAATATTTGTGTAATCTAGATGAGTAATATTATTACTAATATAGTATATACTATATTTAAGCAATAGATCACGCCAGGCTGTGGTATACGGTCATTATACCACAGTTAAGGGGCGTTGTCCATCCCGCCGCGCAGCGGAGGGACGGCGACCCCCTTCACTCTGGTGATTTTGCTACCTAGTGGTTCTGCGCATGCGCATGACGACGCTATTGATCCGCGGTGTAGTATTGGTGTAAAATATACATACTGTACCCCTTAACTCTCCAATAAAGACGTTATAATACAGTATCAGAATCTATAGAATCATGCTACCCTATCAAAAAGTGCTACCTTATGTGTTTGGTAGCGTATTTAATCTGTTGACCGACTGCCTCTATCAAGCGATGCTCCCACTACAGAAACATGTTATTTTACACCACTACTCACTCCATGTACACCGTAAGAATACTGGGAGCCTATTTTGATACTGTATTATAACGTCTTTATTGGAGATTTCAGGGGTACAGTATGTGTATTTTACACCAAATACTCAATACTATCGAGCAGTTCACTCACCGTGTGCCTATTGCTTTACAACATTTCGACCCTCTCCAGCAATCAACATGTTTTTAGGCTTCAGTGAACTATTCTATTGCTTTTATATATAAATAAACAACAGTTCAAGTTAGGCGCGGAGTGATACTGAACTCTGTGAACCAAACGGGCGTCATAGCTGTGTGTATATGCTCAATATACAACAGTTGGGAACCAATCAGATTGCTTGATTTAAGCCATCCGTTTTATAAATACTAATATACTTCTTTCTGTGAATAGGCCGTGGTACAGGGACACGCCGTCGTGTGACCCAGTACCCGGTGTCTGTGTCAGGCAAGACACACAAGCTCTTCGTTCCTGCGCATTCGGCTGATAAGAAGGTGATTGATTGTTTAAGAATGTGTTAATAATTTTTTTTTTTTTTTATAATTTTTAATTTTTTTTTTTTTTTTTTTTTAATTGAAAAACATGATTTCTAAATAGGTTTTTCTATCTTTCAGTTTGTTCTTATCATAGGGGATTCCCATCTGCGCCCCTTTGCCGATGGAACGGTCGGGATTTCCAAGGGAAGGCTTTCCTTTGGGATCATGACGACCCCTGGGGCCAGCGCGTCTCATCTTAGGACGGAGCTGGTCCACGCTACGCTACCCCGGACACCTGATGCAGTCTGCATCCTGGCCCCCGGTAACAACCTGACCACCAGCACTACTCATGAATTGGCTGGTCAAGAGTTTGGGAAGCTCTTGATTAGTGCAAGTCAGCGTTGGCAGAATGTAAGTAATTTAGTTGATTGTGTGTATTTTGTTCAGTTCTTAAAATGCGTTAATGACGTGTTGCAGTACAGCGTACATGTGTTTAAATGGAATGTCATTGTCTTTCAAGGTTTTTGTCGTGGATTTCGTTCCACGCCTGAGTGTCGCTCCAGAGCTGCAGGAGCACATGAGCCGGGAGTTTCGTTCTGTGGCCAAGTCCATGGGTATGTTTCAAACAGATGTTTATGTTACATGCTTACTTTATTTGTCGATATATGAAGTATATGAATGATTTATATATATTTATCATTTCTTAGGTATGGCGTACTACTCGACGTTCGAACACTTCCCCTTCAGCGACCTGAATCTCTGGGTCAGGGATAGTGTAAGTAGCATATACTGTGTGCAAAGAAGGTTGATGATTTACACTCATTTGTAGTTGAATTGATAGTATTATTTATTGAAAGTTGATGTTATTGTTAGTGAGTGTATTATTCTATCCTTTTCAGGTTCACTTGAGCGACGAGGCTGGCATGGGCATTTTTGCCGAGTTGCTGTGGCATGCTGCCTACACGCAACTGGACGTGCCAGTGCCGGCGCCAGCACCAAAGGCGCCGGATGTTCCCGTGCCTGTGCCAGCACCGGCACAGGCGCGACCAGCATCGCCGGGTCCAATCACCCCTCCAAGGGTGATTGTGAGGGATTCTCCCTCTTCTCCCCCCTGCGATGTCTGGATGGAAGTGGTGAACGGCAAGAAGGTAATATTGGCATACAGTACTTGTGTTTTTCCCCACTCATATTTGCAAAATAGTTGATGGTTGAAATTCAAAAATGTTCACCATGCATTCATTTTAATCAAATAATTGTTATTTGTCATTGCAGAGGATCCAATCTGCGGATCAGCTCTTCAGGCCCTCAAAGAGACGTGTGGTTCGGCATCAGGTTTGTAGTATATATTGTAACGTTAATTGTTAACATATGTATATCGATTTGTATATCTGTGCACATTGATTTACTCAATAGCAATTGTGACTAATATTCTGTTTCTGTGTTTATTTCACAGGAGGACGGACGTGCCATCGTGCTGAAGGATTGTTTCATCCCACTCAATCCTGTCCACTTCAGCACCGCCATGTTGGCTGCGATGGACGCCGTGGTTCCAGCTCATCTTTCGAGCCCTGACTGCCCAGCCGTTCCACAACACACAAAGGTAAGTTGAAAATGTGACGTTTTGATTGAGGTCTTTTAAAACTGTATTGTCTCCCTTAAAACACTCCTTTTATATGTTCTAAAAGTGTGTTTGATTTTCTTTAATCAGACACGGTGTGTGGTGGAGCGACGTCCGAAACGTGTGGCCTGCAAGAGGAGACCTGCATTGTGCCAGGTTTGTCTTTATTTCATTAATGTAATCACTGAATTGCGCAGTACAAATGGTAGGCACCGATAATGCAATAGTTTCTTTGCTTTACTTGTTTAGTACTTTGGCAAGTATTGAAAACAATTAATAAAATACATGGTTTTGTTTCGTGTAAACAGGTCAAGGCGGCACCCAGCGTTGGGGTGTCTCCCAGGCTGACACGTGGCATCGTTGTGGACGTGGTTGCAGAGGAGGAGGTTAGTACGCTTTATCCTTAATCAGTTTAATTCTATGTGCATGTACATATTGTGTAATACACATAGCAAATTATTGCTATGACTAGCAAGTTCTCTCAAATGCAATAATGACACTTTTGTTCATGTATTTTCTTAATTTCTTTAGGGGGATTCGACTGCTAGTGCTGTGGCTGCGGCCGTGTGGGAGGAGCCATCACCTACCACTGCTGCGGAGGAGGTTGGTACACTATATTCTAAATCAGATCAAACAAATTGTTCCAAATTATTGTATATGATAAGCAAGTTCTCTCAAATGCGATAATGACACTTTTGTTAATGTATTTTTTTTAGGGGGACGCGACTCCGACTGCTGTGACGGTGCCGGAGGGGGAGGAGGTCAGCAGAAGATTCATCCAAAGTAAGGTTGACGCTAACCCTCCCTCTTGCAGGTGTGACGAGCGAAAGCCACAGGCTGTTGTGTCTGGTAGTGTAGTTAGAGGTGGTGGTAGTGGGAAAGTGGCGGCGACAACGACTGACGTGTCAATTGCGTGCAGTGTTGTCGCCGCACTTAAACATGTCATTGCCCCTGTTTGTACATGGGGTGCGCGAGATGTCGATAGTGTTTGTTTAGAAGGTGAGAAGTTGGCTAGTTCTGTAGGTACATCAAGTAGGGATAGTGGCTTTGATAGTGATCTGTGCGAGTTCTTGAAACAGCACAGTGTTTTTGGCAGAAACTGGAAAGTAGCCATTGGTCCATCAGTCTACAGAGGTTTCGGCTCAGACGACTCTGTGTTCTTCGAAAAGCTACAGGAACCTTTGTTGACTGATGGATTGTGTCTCTTGAACCTGCACGGTGCGGTGAGTGTTGTCATTGAGCACAATGGTTACTTTGTTGTAGTTGATTGTAGTAGTTGTGACGTATCTGGTTTTCCATGTGGTATTGGTAGGTCTGTAGCGGTTTTTAACACGTGCCTGGCCGACCTGATGTTACATATTCAAAGTCTTAAGAAGTCTTTGGGTGCAGAGTGGTATGCCATTAGCAGCCTGTCTGTGGGGGTAGATTCAGACATTGACAGTGCGACATTGCTCGTAGATGTTGATGTCACAACCGTAGTTGAGGGTGGCAGTTCACCGAGTAAATCGAGTTCTGTCAGGGGATCTTTCCATCAGGGAGATTGTCGGTTTCGCCACGCTGGCGTTCAGTGTATGGCTATCAGTTTGGTAGCCATAGCAAAACACTCCATTGATGGCGTGTTTTCGTGGCAGACAGACAATCTCGACAAGGTGGTTTTTTTGGGGGATCAACTTTACAATCGGTTGAGGGACAGCAATGTCACCAGCGATGATTCGCCACTGCTTAGTGTTCCTGATTTGCCCCTACACTCTGTTATCGATGGACACGCTTTCGACTTTGAATATGGGGAACATGTTTGTGGCCATGTTGATGTGGTGGCAGGTGAGCTGATTGATTGTGGTTTTGTCATCAGTCTCAGATCTGGTTTGTTAAAGATGTTGGTAAAGTATCAGACGTGTTTTCTTACATTAGGTGGTAGTACATGTGCAGTCATAAGTCAAGGTGGACGTTTTGCTATTGTAGATTCGCATGCGCGCAGTGCAGATGGGATGGTGGACGGGGAAGGGAAGAGTGTTGTAATGTATTTCAGGTGCCTAGATGATGTTTTTGAGCACATCTGCAAGTTAGCGACAGGATTAAAACCACCCAAACCGTTTGAGATAGCTAGTGTTAGTGTTGTCCAGAGATCCAGTTTAAAAGTAGAACCAACGGTTAGCTCGAGTGTAAAGCGTAAAGCTTCACCGAGTGGGTGTTCATCAAAGAAGTTTAGGAAGGGTGATGATGATTCGGATGTTGTTTTTGTAGGTGATGTTTTGAGTAAAGGCCTCCAGTTTAAGCCGCTTTCTGGGGAAGTTGTAGAAACTCTGTGCAATCAGTTAAATGTTGACTCAGAGGAGGCAGATCTAGTTTCTACACAAGTTGGTCCATTGGGTGGTCCTTGTAAAAATGGGAAAATAGTCGGGGATGGTAATTGTTTCTTTAGAGCAGTTAGTCAGTCTGTGTATGGTACACAAAAGAATCATAGGAAAATTAGACTAGCTGTAGTTAGGCATTTGAAAGCTAATGGTGGTGTTTTGAGAAGTGAGTATAGTTCGATGGAGGAATATCTCACAGTTTCAAAAATGGCGTATGTTGGTAGTTGGGCCACTGAAGTGGAGATTCAAGCAGCAGCAGATATGTTGGGAGTTAGTATTTTTACTTACTGTGGTGGTCGCTGGCTTGAATATAGTTGTAAGTTGGAGTTGTTGTCAGATCAGGGAATTTACTTAGAAAATTGTAACGGTAATCATTATGAGAATGTTGTTTGTGTTCAGAAGCCAAACATGCAGTGTTGCTATGGGTATTGCAAAGGGGGTGGGTCTAGTTACAATCTCAGAAAACATAGGGCTTGTGCAGACAATTTAACTTCGGTTGCATCCTCAATTTCAGAAACTAAAGTAGACGTTATTGAACAAAATTTAATAAAACCGTGTATTACATCTCCGTCTAAGCATTTCTTAAATAAACATAAATTAAGAATAAGAATAAAATATCAGGAAAACAGGCAAAAACTTCTAGAAAAGAAGAAAAATAAATATCGTGAAAAAAATTGGTACAAGGAAAAATTGAGAGAAATTAGTAAAATTAAATATCGTAAAAATAAGTCTCACAGGGACACAAAAAAGGAAATGAGTACGTCAAAATATCGTAATAATAAACCTCACAGGGACACATTAAAGGAAATGAGTAAAACTAAATACCGTAATAATAAGTCTCACAGGGACACAGTAAAGGTAATGAGTAAAACTAAATACCGTGATAATAAGTCTCACAGGGACACAGTAAAGGTAATGAGTAAAACTAAATACCGTAATAATAAGTCTCACAGGGACACAGTAAAGGTAATGAGTACGTCAAAATATGGTGATAATGAGTCTCACAGGCAGAATGTGAAATCTATGAGTATAAATAAATATCATGGAAATCCTCAGCATAGGCAGCGTGTAGTTGCAGGTATTAAATTGAGAAGGCAACATATAAAAGCAACATTGAATGATTTTGATTTAGTTATGCAGCAGTTTTTGGCTAAAGTAAATGATGGCCCGGATTTCGTCTGCTGTGTGTGTTTTAGAAAGTTGTTTAGGAATCAAGTTTCACCTTGTAGCATCAAGGATTATAGTAAAAGTGAAAAAATAACAGAAATTGCAGGAAAATGTATTAGTGAAGCATATTTGCATAAATGTAGTGCAGATTGTGTGTTGCCTTGTCAGTGGTTAGATACAGCTAGGGCAAAGTTGTGGATTTGTTCTAGCTGTCACCATAAAATTACTACAGGTCAAATGCCACCAGAGTGTGCTCTAAATAATTTGGAGACGTGTCACATTCCCCCAGAATTGGCATGCCTGAATAATTTAGAGCAACATTTAATCGCACTGCATATTCCGTTTATGAAGATACTAGCATTGCCTAAAGGTGGGCAAAATGGCGTCCATGGGCCTGTGACGTGTGTTCCTGCTAATATTGTGCAGACGAGCAATTTGCTACCACGTTCTGACATGGCTGGGTCTTTGTTACCCGTTAAATTGAAGCGAAAGCTCACATACAAAGGGCATTATGAGTACCAGTATGTTGATAGTATGCGCATCAAGCAGGCTTTGCAGTATCTTAAACGGAATAATGCACATTATAAGGATATAGAATTCAATGAAGTGTGGATAAATGACTTTTGTAGAGAACAAGAGAGTGTGGCAGTAGATGACATAGCAGTACATGGTAATGGAAACAATGCCGAGGAAGATGAGCTTCTGCATGACAGACAACAGCATTGTATGTTTCAAGACACTTGTCTTATGCCTGTTGACATTGGTCAAGAAGCACTTGATCAATATTTAGATAACATATTAAATTTGGCTCCAGCAGAGGGAAACAGTCCTGTCAAGTTGTTGTCTGATCATTCAAATGAAGCAAAATGTTTCCCGGTGTTGTTTCCGACAGGATCTGCGACATACCACGACGGCAGACCTGACCGCCTAACTTTGTGCCGTTATTTTAATAATCGTATTTTACATGCTGATGGTAGGTTTGCACAAAATTTAGATTACATATTTTTTGCTCAGTATATGTCTGAGGTTCAGCAAGTAGTGTCAAATGTCTCCATAGCATTGCGGAAGGGGAAAGGAGGGCAATTTAGAAAGATTAGCACTAGTGTATTGAACGATGAGGAACAGTTGAAGCAGTTGTTACATTTTGACGATGGGTATCGTTTCCTTAAACCTATTAGAGGTACCCCATCATTTTGGCAGGGCGTGCAGCGTGATTTGTTAGCTTGTGTCCGTCAGCTGGGTATCCCGACGTGGTTTTGTTCGTTTTCTTCTGCCGACATGCGGTGGAAGAATCTTTTGACTAGTATTTTGAAGCAGGAAGGTAGGACGGAGACGGCCGAAGAGCTGGAGTGGGCAGATAGGTGTGAGCTTTTGAGGCGTAATCCGGTTACTGCGGCGAGGATGTTTGATTTTAGGTGGCATTGTTTTCTGAAAGAGGTTTTGATGTCTCCGTCTAACCCTATTGGGAAAATTAAGGATTACTTCTATAGGGTTGAATTCCAGCAGCGTGGTTCACCACATGTTCACTGCCTGTTTTGGATCGAAAACGCGCCAATCATTGATAGAAATACAGATGAAGAGGTAATTCAATTTATAGATAATTACATAACATGTGAATTACCCGCACAGGATGAGACACTATTGGACATAGTTTCATCTGTGCAAAAGCATTCCAAACGGCATTCAAAAACATGTAAGAAAAATGGAACTGTTTGTCGTTTTAATTTCCCTAAGCCTCCGTCTGCGAGAACTTTTATATCTCGCCCGCCTATTGAGGAGGAGGAGGACAAAACATGCACATGTCAAGAAGACGGGGCACTGACATTGTCAGAATGTGCATGTCAAATTAGGAAACAGACTAAATTGGAACAAAAAAAAATGGCAGTGCGCACTATAACCAAAATAAAAGAGGCCCTTTCAGATGACAATCTCAGTTTTGACAGTGTAGAGCAGTTGTTTGATCATTTACAGGTAGACCAAAGGGTGTTTGAGTTGGCGTATGGTATTTGTGCTAGGAAGACGAGTGTTGTTTTGAGCAGGGAAACTAGTGAGGTTTGGATCAATCAATATAGCAAACCGGTCTTAAAATGTTGGAATGCGAATATTGATATCCAGTTTGTGGTAGACGCGTATGCGTGTGTAGTGTACATTATTTCTTATATTTCCAAGGCGGAGCGTGAGATAGGATTGTTGTTAGGGAATGCGCAGAGGGAATCTGCTAAGGATAGGAATAGTAGTGCTAAGGATGCCCTTAAAAAGTTAGGAAGTGTGTATTTGCATAATAGAGATGTGTGTGCCCAAGAGTCTGTGTACAGGTTGACAGGAATGCATTTGAGGGAGTGTTCGAGGAAGGTTGTATTTGTTCCAGTTGGGGAGAGTAGTGTTAGAATGAGTTTGCCTTTATCAGTGTTAAAACGGAAGGCATCATCCAATGACCTTAGCACAGAGGACATGTGGATGACTAGTCTTGTGGATAGGTATAGGAATAGGCCAAGAGGTAGTGTGTTTGAGGACATGTGTATGGCTTTGTTTGCCTCGGAGTACCGCATATTGAGTAAATCGGAGCGGTCTCCCAACAGGATAGAACTGGAAAACAATTGTGGATTCATTCTGAAAAGAACGCATTCCGAACCTGCAGTTATTCGTTATGCGCGCTTTTCAGAAACAAAGAATCCAGAATTGTTTTACCAGAGTGTTATGCAGTTGTTTTTACCCTTTCGTTTAGATGTGCACCTGAGGCCAGCAGGTTTTGAAACATTTGAAGAGTTTCATAGTCGTGGTCATGTTAGATTGAGTGATGGATTGTTGTATTCAGTGAAGTCGATAGTGGATTTGAATCGCAGGGGGTTTGAAATGAATGCTGAGGAGTTAGATGACATACGGAATTCGGTAGATAGTGATGTGGTGTTAGAGGACGCCTGGGGTGAGCTCTGCCCGGAGCAAGAGCAGGAGCGTTTAGAGTGTTTGGAAGAGCGTAGGGAGACTGAAGAAGCTTCAGATGGGCCTGTAGAATATATTCCGGATTTAGCGGTTAATAGCAGACAAGTTGGTGATTTGGAGAAGAGACAGAATGTACTGTGCAGGAGTGATGGCTTGGCGTTGATTAGATCTCTTAATGAGACCCAGCTCTCTGTCTTTTACCGGATTAGGCAGTGGTGTTTGAGTAAGGTGAATGGAGATAAGGTAGCAGCGTTGCAGGTTTTTGTCACAGGTGGTGCAGGGACCGGTAAAAGCCACTTAATAAGAGCTGTGCAGTACGAGGCAATGAGGTTGTTGTCACGAGGTTGTCGCAATCCGGACGATGTTTGCGTTTTGCTAACCGCTCCTACGGGGATAGCTGCACACAATTTACACGCAGGTACTATTCACAGTTCATTTAGCATTGGTAAAGATGTGCGGTTGCCTTACATTCCACTGGGTGAGGCGAAGCTCAATTCTTTGCGTGCTAAATATAGTAGCTTGCAGATTTTGATAATCGACGAAATTTCCATGGTTGATCATAACCTATTGGCCTACGTCCATGGACGTTTAAGACAAATTAAACAGTCTGGTGACTATTCCCCGTTTGGAAACGTTAGCATAATTGCAGTTGGGGATTTTTATCAATTGCCTCCAGTGAAAGGGAAAGCGTTGTATTCAGAGGATGTTAGTGTCGGTTTGTGGACTCATTTTCAGGTAGTGGAACTGAAAACTGTTGTCCGTCAAAAAGATGGTGTTTTTGCAGATTTGTTGAACAGGGTTAGATGTCGTGTGAAAGGGACCCCCATGCTGTCTTCGGACATTAAATTATTAAGGCGTTGCGAAACTGGTGAAGTGAGCTCAGCTTTACACATTTTCCCAACGAACCGGCAAGTAAATGAGCATAACATTCAACAGTTATTCAAGAGTTGTCCCGCATATGTTACGATTGAAGCAAAAGATTTTGTAACTAGCAAGAAAACAGGCAAGCTTGAGCTGAGGGAAGGACATCATACCCTATCATACAGTACATGTCTGCAAGAGACCCTGCTTTTGGGAGTGGGTGCTCGTGTCATGCTGCTGAAAAATCTGGATTGCGATGACGGTTTAGTGAATGGTGTGTGTGGAATAGTCACACACATCGTTTATCCACCTAATGATGATAGGTTCCCAAAGACCATTTACGTAAAGTTTGATGATCATGAAATTGGAACCAAAAGGAGGAATTGCTCTTCATTTTCCTCTGCTGTTGAAATGCTCTCCACAGGCATTGAAGCAGAAGAGGAAAGAGTTACCAAACACGGTGGATCGCGCCGGCAATTTCCAATAAGGCTTGCCTGGGCTTGTACAGTCCATAAAGTACAAGGACTTACTGTAGATAAAGCGGTAGTTTCGCTAAAGAAAATCTTTGCAGCTGGTCAAGCATATGTGGCTCTAAGTCGCGTTAGAGATTATTCGGGTTTAGTTATTCAGGACTTTAACGAGAAAGCAATATATTGCAAAGACACAATTCAGGATGCAATTGCAACCATGCCTCCCTTCTTGGTCACTAATATTCCAGGTAGTAATTTCACTACACCACCATTTAATGTGTTTTTGATGAATGTGCAAAGTTTGACTCGACATGTGACAGATTTGGCTTTGTGTACACAGCATCTGCAGCTTAACTGTATTGCTGTTACTGAAACATGGTTGCCAGCAGCTTCCTCATTGGAAACTGTACGACTGGATGGTTATGCTTTTCACAACCATCCAAGGAGTCTGTCGTACGATAGCAGCAACTCCTTATTCAAAGAAATTCAAGACCAACAACATGGTGGAGTTGGCATGTATAGTGCAGACAATTTGGCGTACAGTATTATCCAGGTACCAACTGTAAATTTAGAATGTTTGGTTTACCACTGCACTACACAGGATATATTAATGGCAGTTATTTATCGCCCACCATCATATACCATGACATTGTTCAAAGAAAACCTTGACAAAGTACTTGATTGGCTAAATCACCAAAGTACCACAATTGCTGTCATGGGAGATTTCAATGACGACATTTTGAAATCATCAACTGTCTGCAAATTCATGATCGATAAAGGATTCATCCAAATAGTCAAACAAGCTACAACTGAAAAAGGCACATTAATTGATCATGTGTATGTGAAAACATCACATTATGATGTACAGGCTGTTGTCGTGCCAACATATTTCAGTGACCATGAAGGGATTCTATGTTCATTTACATCTAGGCGTTTAGAGCAGGGACTACTTGAATAACTGTTAATGTGAATGAAATAAGGATACATTTATTTATTTATTTGTATGAATTTATTTATTTGTATGAATGTATTTATTTGTATGAATGTATTTATTTGTATGAATTTATTTATTTGTATGAATTTATTTATTTGTATGAATTTATTTATTTATTTGTATGAATTTATTTATTTGTATGAATTTATTTATTTATTTATGGCTTATGAAATGCAAATGAAACAATGAAATTATGACTTATGAATTACATAAATGCGAATAAAATACGGAAATTATGGCTTATGAATTACTTTAATGCGAATAAAATACGGAAATTATGGCTTATGAATTACTTTAATGCGAATAAAATACGGAAATTATGGCTTATGAATTACTTTAATGTGAATAAAATAAGGAAATTATGGCTAATTAATCACTTTAATGCAAATTAAATAATAAAATTATGGCTTATGGATTACTTAAATGTGAATAAAATATGGAAATTATGGCTCATGAATTACTTAAATGTGAATAAAATAATGAAATTATGGCTTATGAATTACGATAATGTGAATAAAATATGGAAATTATGGCTCATGAATTACTTTAATGCGAATAAAATACGGAAATTATGTCTTGTGAAATACTTAAATGCGAATGAAATTATGGCTTATGAATTACGTTAATGCAAATAAAATACGGAAATTATGGCTTATTAATCACTTTAATGCAAATTAAATAATAAAATTATGGCTTATGGATTACTTAAATGTGAATAAAATACGGAAATTATGGCTTATGAATTACGATAATGTGAATGAAATTATTGCTTATGAATTACGATAATGTGAATAAAATACGGAAATTATGGCTCATGAATTACTTTAATGCGAATAAAATACGGAAATTATGTCTTGTGAAATACTTAAATGCGAATGAAATTATGGCTTATGAATTACGTTAATGCAAATAAAATACGGAAATTATGGCTTATTAATCACTTTAATGCAAATTAAATAATAAAATTATGGCTTACGAATTGTGTTAATGCGAATAAAATACGGAAATTATGGCTTATTAATTACTTTAATGTGAATAAAATAATGAAATTATGGCTTATGAAATACTTAAATGCGAATGAAATTATGGCTTATGAATTACGTTAATGCGAATAAAATAATGAAATTATGGCTTACGAATTACGTTAATGCGAATAAAATAATGAAATTATGGCTTACGAATTGTGTTAATGCGAATAAAATACGGAAATTATGGCTTATTAATTACTTTAATGTGAATAAAATAATGAAATTATGGCTTATGAATTACGTAAATGAGAATAAAATACGGAAATTATGTCTTGTGAAATACCTAAATGCGAATGAAATTATGGCTTATGAATTACGTTAATGCGAATAAAATAATGAAATTATGGCTTACAAATTATGTTAATGCGAATAAAATAATGAAATTATTGCTTATTAATTACTTTAATGTGAATAAAATACGGAAATTATGGCTTATGAATTACTTTAATGCAAATTAATTAATGAAATTATGGCTTATGAATTACATTAATGTGAATAAAATACGGAAATTATGGCTTATGAATTACATTAATGGGAATAAAATTATGGCTAATGAATTACATTACTGCGAATAAAATACAGAAATTATGGCTTATGAATTACTTTAACGGGAATAAAATACGAAAATTATGGCTTGTGAATTACTTTAATGCGGATAAAAAAAAATTATGGCTTGTGAATTACGTTAATGTGAATTTAAAAAAAAAGAAATTATGGCTTATGAATTATCTTAATGAAAATAAAATAATGAAATCATGCTTTATGAATTATTGTAATGTAAAATCATGAAACTATGAATTATCTTAATGTGAATCAAATCATGAAATAATAATGTCTGTAATAAGCCCTGTGTTTTCTGAGATAGTGGGGAGATGGATGGAGAAGAATGAGTGTAGGTGGTGTAAGGTCGGTGGAGGTGCTGAGGTGAGGCATTGATCCAAGGGTATGGTGGTTGTTGTTGATGAGGAGGTTGTATAGAGGTGAGGGGAGAGAGTCCTGGGGTTTGGTGGTATTGTGGAGTAGGGAGAAAAGTGACTTGGAGTTGTATTGATTGGCAGTGATTAAGCTGGAGTAGTGGTGTTTTTTGGTGCAGGAAATTGAGTCGTTATAGTGTAAGATGTGGTTATTGTACATTCCTTTGTGTATAGTGAGAGCAGTTTTTCTATAGAGTTGTTGAAGTTGTGGCGAGGCGTGGTGTTTTAGAGATGGAGTGTGTGGAATAGTGTCATGTTGCTGTCATCCATTGTGTTTTATGAATGTTTATATATTATGTTTATATGTTTTATTAATTATGTAAATGTAAATGAAATGATGTTTTATTAATTATATATGTTATTGTATTGCATGTTAAATATCAAAGGGTTTCGTTTCTGCATTGGCTACAGCATTTGTAACTTAAAAAAAGAATTGATAATTATTTATATTATACAACAGTTATTAATAACTGCAAACATTAAAGTAATCTATATTAAATATCCCAAAAGAAATGCAACTATGGCATATTTTGAATTGTAAACACTTAAATGCTATTGCCGATGCAGTTTTTGCTTTACCTTTCATGTATTATCAAAAAGCAAAAAGACACTAGTAATGGTACTCCTGGTTTACTGGGATGGGGTTCGATTCCCTGTGGTGTCCTGCTGATTGTTTTTACATAACCATGTATGACCATGAAGGGATTCCATGTTCATTTACATCTAGGATGTTGCTGACATCCATTGTGTTTCATGAATGTTTATATATTATGTTTATATCATGTTTTATGAATTATGTTAATGTCAATGAAATGATGTTTTATGAATTATATATAGGTTATTGTACTGCATGTTAAATATCAAAGGGTTTCGTTTCTGCATTGGCAACAGCATTTGTAACTAAAAAAAGTATTGATAATCATTGATATTATACAAGTTATTAATAACTGCAGACATTAAAGTAAGATATATAAAATCTCCCAAAAGAAATGCAACTATGGCATATTTAGAATTGTAAACACTTAAATGCTATTGCTGATGCAGTTTTTGCTTTACCTTTCATGTATTATCAAAAAGCAAAAAGACACTAGTAATGGTACTCCTGGTTTACTGGGATGGGGTTCGATTCCCTGTGGTGTCCTGCTGATTGTTTTTACATAAACATGTATGACCATGAAGGGATTCTATGTTCATTTACATCTAGGAGTTTAGAACAGGGACATTGATAATGTGCATGTCATATGTGTTTTATGTTAATGTGAATAAAATGATGAAACTAATAAAAGGTCTTGCATGCTGTTTGCTCTTGGTGATATAAGTATGAGTAAATGTATGCTATAACTACTACTAACAATGATACAAATAACAATCTCCAACACGTACTGTTACACAAATTTCAGATGAAATTCACATGATTTCTTCTCCATAGTTCGTTCAAAGCCCTTCAACGTACAGTCACGAATAGAACGGCATTCATTCAGCAACATTATTGAAGTGTACTGAGCAATTTGGAAGCAGACCCGAGAAATTCCCTAGGAGGAGTTCATTCAAATACAAGGTGAAAAATACCCAAAATGGGCAACTTTGACGGCACGCCACGGACACGCCCTTCAACGTACAGTCACATATAACACGGCGTTGGTTGAGCTCCATTTCATGACTGTACTGACCAATTGTGAAGCAGATCCGATAAATTCCCTAGGAGGAGTTCGTTCAAATACAAGGCGAAAAAGCGAAATTTGCCGGTAAAAGTGCAAATTTGCCGGTAAAAGTGCAAATTAAAAAAGAAAACAGCCGACTTCCGGTGGGTTTTGGGGCATGGGTCCAAGAGGCTTTTCTGTAGGTATTGTCATGTTGTACGTGCCTACCGAGTTTCATACATATTGGTGAAACGTGGCGCAGGGGCTGGTTTTTAAAGATCCTGTAGGGGGCGCTACAAACATGACAAACACGAATTTTGGTATGTGAGCTACAGGCACCAGTCTACACGTGTCCTGTGAATTTCATATTCATAACTATTACGGTCTCCGCAGTGTGATTTACCCTCCTCTGGCGGCCATGTTGTTTTTCCAATCAACGTCATTTGATTTCAGCAGTTAGAACTTAGGTCCCCAAAGGCCACTGAGTTGGTCCCGCTCAAATCAAACATTGCGTCTATGAACTGTGGCGATTTTAGTGTCAGGCCACGCCCATTTTGAAGCCACGCCCCATAATTATTATTTTTTACTCTATCTTGTTCAGAATTTGATTCTGAACAACTTTTGTATCTGGGTCAACATCATAGGAGTGAAAGTTGATGTTGATATGAGCAATTAACTTTTGAGTAATTTTTAACCACACCCATTTTAGAACTCAAAGGCTCATGGGAGCTTTAAACTTTATTGTACAGACTAATCCTTATGTCAGATTGAAGATAATGGGCCATAGATAATATGTGCCAAAGGATTTTTGTCAAAGTCGAAAAACCTGGGATCCTTGGGGAATTTGCTGTTTTTAACATAATTCAAAATGGCGGAAGATCTGGCAACCCGGAAATTTTCAGTTCAAGAGACTTTTTTGTTCATCATGAGGATATGCATGTGTGTGCAAAGTTTCATGAGTGTAGGTCAAACCAGTGACGCGTGCTGCTAGTGCGAAGTTTGCACTTTTGAACAGTTGGTATAGCGCCACCTTGGGGCGAATGTGAATTTGACGCATAGAATATCTAATTTACAGCAGTCCCCACAAATGCACCAAGTAAAATTGGCTTTTCGTATATGTTCAGGGGGGGAAAAATGCAGTCGAAGACGAAGGAAAAGAATAATAATAATAATAATAATCGGATCAAAAACAATAGGGACCTTGCAGGTTCTGCTCGGTCCCTAATTAAAACTGCGCGCAGTGATGAACGGGACCTCGTAACATGTGCGCTGCCACGAGGTCCCGTTCATCACTGCGCGCAGTTTTAATTTGAATTTTTAGCGAATTCATATAATCTGTAGAAGCAGATGAGATACATTCCCTAGGAGGAGTTTGTTGAAATACAAGGCGAAAAAGTGAAAAAATTCCATTCAAAATGGCCAACTTTGACGGCACGCCACGGACACGCCCTTCAACGTAGAGTCACAAATAACACGGCGTTGGTTCAGCTCCATTTCATGACTGTACTGACCAATTGTGAAGCAGGTCTGATAAATTCCCTAGGAGGAGTTCGTTCAAATACAAGGCGAAAAAAACGAAAATAAGACGACGGAATTCAAAACGGCCAACTTTGACGGCACGCCACGGACACGCCCTTCAACGTACGGTCACAAATAACACGGCGTTGGTTCAGCTCCATTTCATGACTGTACTGACCAATTGTGAAGCAGGTCCGATAAATTCCCTAGGAGGAGTTCGTTCAAATACAAGGTGAAAAAGTGAAATTTGCCGGTAAAAAAGTGAAATTTGCCGGTAAAAGTGCAAATTAAAAAAGAAAACAGCCGACTTCCGGTGGGTTTTGGGGCATGGGTCCAAGAAGATTTTCTGTAGGTATTGTCATGTTGTACGTGCCTACCGAGTTTCATACATATTGGTGAAACGTGGCGCAGGGGCTGCTTTTTAAAGATCCTGTAGGGGGCGCTACAAACATGACAACCACGATTTTTTGTATGTGAGCTACAGGCACCAGTCTACACGTTTCCTGTGAATTTCATATTCATAACTATTACGGTCTCCGCAGAGTGATTTTGAGCCTCTGGCGGCCATGTTGTTTTTCCAATCGACTTAATTTTACTTGAGCAGTTAGAACTTTGGTCCCCAAAGGCCACTGAGTTGGTCCCGCTCAAATGAAACATTGTGTCTATGAACTGTGGCTATTTTAGTAACAGGCCACGCCCATTTTGAAGCCACGCCCCATTCGAAATTTTTTTGACTTTATCTTGTTCAGAATTTGATTCTGAACAACTTTAGTAGAGGGGTCCAAGATCATAGGAGTCCAATTCATGTAGATATGTGCAATTTGCCAATTTTTGGGTAAAAACCACACCCCTTTTCGAACTCAATGGCTCATGGGTACTTGCTACTTTAGTGTACAGACTAATCCTTATGTCAAATTGAAGATAATGGGCCATAGATGATATGTGCCAAAGGATTTTTGTCAAAGTCGAAAAACCTGGGATCCTTGGGGAATTGACTGTTTTTAACTAAATTCAAAATGGCGGGAAATCTGGCTACCGGAAGTGCTAAGTTAGTATCTGCAAATTTGTTCATCATGAGGTTTTGCATGTGTGGCAAAAGTTTCATGGGTGTAGGTCCAACCAGTGACGAGTTATGCTTGTGTAAACGTTGAAATTTTGGCATAGTTGGTATAGCGCCACCTTGGGGCCAATGTGAATTTGACGGCTAGAATATCAAATTTTACAGCAGTCCCACCAAATGTACCAAATAAAAATGAGTTTTCGAATATGTGCAGGGGGGGAAAAATGCAGTCGAGTGTAAAGGAAAAGAAGAATAATTAAAAGTGTGCTTCTTTAAAAGTGTGCTTCTTTAAAACTACAATTCTTTAAAGCTGTGCTTCATTAAAACTGCACGCAGTGATGAACGGGACCTCGTACCGGCTTGCGGCCGCGTCACGTGCCGTCGTAACATGTGCACACTTGTCAGCGCACATGTTACAACGGCACGTGACGCGGCCGCAAGCCGGTGCTCGGTCCCGTTCATCACTGCCCGCTGTTTTAATTTTAATGTTTCGCGAACTTATGTAATTTTAATCTTTTGTGAACTTATGTAATCTGTAGAAGCATATGAGATAAATTTCCTAGGAGGAGTTTGTTGAAATGTGAAAGGTGAAAAAGTGACAAAATTCCATTGAAAACGGGTAAATTTGACGGCACGCCACGGATACGCCCTTCAACGTACAGTCACAAATAACACAGCGTTGGTTGAGCACCATTTTTTGACTGTACTGACCAATTGTGAAGCAGATCCGATAAATTCCCTAGGAGGATTTTGTTTAAATACAAGGTGAAAAAAGCGAAAATAAGCCACCAAATTCTAAACGGCCAGTCACAAATAACACAGCGTTGGTTGAGCACCATTTTTTGACTGTACTGACCAATTGTGAAGCAGATCCGATAAATTCCCTAGGAGGAGTTTGTTCAAATACAAGGTGAAAAAAGCGAAAATAAGCCAACAAATTTTAAACGGCCAGTCACAAATAACACGGCGTTGGTTGAGCACCATTTTTTGACTGTACTGACTAATTGTGAAGCAGATTCGATATATTCCCTAGGAGGAGTTTGTTGAAATACAAGGCGCAAAAGTGAACTTTGCCGCCCAAAGTGAAAAATACAAATGCAATTAGCCGACTTCCGGTGGGTTTTGGGGCATGGGCTTTTCTGTAGGTATTGCCACGTTATACCTGCCCACCGATTTTCATACATATTGGTGAAACGTGGCGCAGGGGCTGCTTTTTAAAGTTCCTGTAGGGGCCGCTACAAACATGACAAATACGAATTTTGGTATGTGAGCTAAAGGCACCAGTTTACACGTGTCCTGTGAATTTCATATTCATAACTATTACGGTCTTTGCTGAGTGATTTTGAGCCTCTGGCTGCGCACAGTGATGAACGGGACCTCGCACCGGCTTGCGGCCGCGTCACGTGCCGTTGTAACATGTGCGCTGACAAGTGTGCACATGTTACGACGGCACGTGACGCGGCCGCAAGCCGGTACGAGGTCCCGTTCATCACTGCGTGCAGTTTTAATGAAGCACAGCTTTAAAGAATTGTAGTTTTAAAGAAGCACACTTTTAAAGAAGCACACTTTTAAACAAGCACATTTTTAAAGAAGCACACTTTTAAAGAAGCACACTTTTAAAAAAAGCACATTTTTAAAAATTTTCGCGAATTGATGTAATTCCAGTTTTGCCTCAGTCCCTAACAAGATGTCGGAGTACGAGGTCCCGTTCATCACTGCGCGCAGTTTTAATGAAGCACAGCTTTAAAGAATTGCAGTTTTAAAGAAGCACACTTTTAAAGAAGCGCATTTTTAAAAATTTTCGCGAATTGATGTAATTCCAGTTTTGCCTCAGTCCCTAACAAGATCTCGGAGCACTGTGCAGCTGTGTATTGTGTGTATGTATTGTGTATCAGTGGCGTTACTAGGCTGTTTGAAAACAATTCAACTTTCCGACGGTCCTTGAACGTCCCCCGTTTACCGCACGACAACAGAGCAACAGGTGAGTCGACGATTCACCATGACGTCACACTATGTTCTTCGTTTTTTGACTATGTGTCTATGTTTACAGCCGGCTGGTTGGCTTCAGGTCAGTGGTAGCCACTCGCGTTCTGCCACCCGAAAGTGTCGGTACGGCTATTGTTTACTAATTCAACTTTCCGACGGTCTTTGAACGCCCCCCGTTCACCGCACGACAGCAACAAGCAACACGTGAGTCAGTACACTTCAGCTGTCGGACTCAGTGTGACAACCGGACTTGCTTGTGTGTGTGTTTCACAAGTTATATTTATATAATATATAATATATAATATATATATATATATATATTGTGGCAACCCCGCGCTGTCTGGCGTGGACGAACAGCGCCAGCACCCCGAGCGGCTCCGGGAGATAGGCTACGTGCCATGGAGGGCTCATCCAGCAAACCAGGGCAATCGGGGACATTGGGATCACCTGGGGGAGCAAGACGGCAGAGGGGTTTTAAGGACCGGGCACGTTGGAGACGAGGAGTAAGTCGAGTGGAAGACAGTCGGGGTAAGGCACCGATATCCACATAGCGCACTGACGCTGGAACTTTTCTCCCACAGCGCTGAGCGGGGGGAAGCCGGGAGCGAGAGCCACGCCACCCTCCCGGACGGACCCGATTCGGAGACGCTTTCCCTTGTTGTTTGGCCCGCTGGGGAATAACCTGTGTTGCTTTATGATTCTCCTTTTTTTGTGAGTTGCATGAAATAAAAACGGTTGCACTGCAACCCTGTTTGTGCGTGTGATTTGAGAACCCCCCCGCCGACTATCGGAGTTGCCAGAATATATATATTATGTAGGCTATGTGTGTATTTATATATAGCCTAATCATATGTTAATTGTTTCTTCAACATATTAAAATAGCTGATTTTACTCGCCCTGTTTCTGCTTCTCTATCATATTTATAGTGTGTGATTTGCTAAACAGCTATCATAGACATTCTAAAGAGTAGACGTCGCATTGGCTCATATATGTATACTGACTAGATATCATAGATAGACGTCGATGGGACAGAAGACCGACATTCATTCATTCAGGTGGGTGGTTAGGCCGCCCCAAGATGGAGGTGGCATTGACGTATTATGTTCCACTGACGCTAGAGTTTAGTTTAGTATTTTTTATTATTATTGTGTCATGCATCAGCATGCCCAGCCCACAAGGGCTAACAAGACACCATTATAAAACAGACAGACCAAAAACCAAAATTAGATGCTAAACAATACTAAGATTAACGATATAAATCATCCTGACTACAAATGCGGCCACCGTCTCAGAGCGGAAGTACTACGAGTCGCGGAGCAGCATACACAAGATGGTGGACAGCGCGAAAACAAGAGCTTGTTGACAGTTTTGTGATTGGCTTATTTGAATCCCTGTGTCGTGATTGGCTGATGTTGTGCTGCGATTGGCTGTTGTGATTCAAATGTGTGTGACGCCAGGTAGGCTATAAAAGGATTGTCCGAACGGCAGTTGTCGCCTTCTTTGAGACTCAGAGCTTCGGAGCTGTGTTTTATTGCAAGGTTTAGAGCGATTGTGCGAAATATTTCTACACAGAGATATTTCAATCGAGAGAGTGTGCTTGATAGTTTAATACCTTTTCAGGTATACTATCACTACTATTAGTACTACTAGTAGTATTCTATCTATCTATTCTATCTATCTATTCTATCCATCTATTCTATCTATCTATCTATTCTCTATCTATCCGTCGATCTATCTATCGATTTACTTGGACGCTTGATCCTCCTTGGAACGACGGTGAGTTTATTTCTCATACTTCATTTATCATTCCATTTAAACGTGTGGTAGTTAAGATGCAAGTATGTTTCATTACAGGTTTCATTCGCTTTTTCTAATCGTATTATCGCATATTCTGTTTATATGTCTTTAGATGCCTCGCGGCAAGTCGTACCGTCTCTCTCAGGCGGCCAAGAGGAGAGAGGCAGCCCTACGTCCCGTCGACGTGGAACTGTCGTTTGACCGTCCCGAGTTTGTTGCACGTAAGTAGGGAGTTGGGTTTTTTCCATTGTCATCAAGTTCTATGTGCACAGTGAAGCTTTTGAAATTGTAAATGAGGTCAATATTTGTGTAATCTAGATGAGTAATATTATTACTAATATAGTATATACTATATTTAAGCAATAGATCACGCCAGGCTGTGGTATACGGTCATTATACCACAGTTAAGGGGCGTTGTCCATCCCGCCGCGCCGCGGAGGGACGGCGACCCCCTTCACTCTGGTGATTTTGCTACCTAGTGGTTCTGCGCATGCGCATGACGACGCTATTGATCCGCGGTGTAGTATTGGTGTAAAATATACATACTGTACCCCTTAACTCTCCAATAAAGACGTTATAATACAGTATCAGAATCTATAGAATCATGCTACCCTATCAAAAAGTGCTACCTTATGTGTTTGGTAGCGTATTTAATCTGTTGACCGACTGCCTCTATCAAGCGATGCTCCCACTACAGAAACATGTTATTTTACACCACTACTCACTCCATGTACACCGTAAGAATACTGGGAGCCTATTTTGATACTGTATTATAACGTCTTTATTGGAGATTTCAGGGGTACAGTATGTGTATTTTACACCAAATACTCAATACTATCGAGCAGTTCACTCACCGTGTGCCTATTGCTTTACAACATTTCGACCCTCTCCAGCAATCAACATGTTTTTAGGCTTCAGTGAACTATTCTATTGCTTTTATATATAAATAAACAACAGTTCAAGTTAGGCGCGGAGTGATACTGAACTCTGTGAACCAAACGGGCGTCATAGCTGTGTGTATATGCTCAATATACAACAGTTGGGAACCAATCAGATTGCTTGATTTAAGCCATCCGTTTTATAAATACTAATATACTTCTTTCTGTGAATAGGCCGTGGTACAGGGACACGCCGTCGTGTGACCCAGTACCCGGTGTCTGTGTCAGGCAAGACACACAAGCTCTTCGTTCCTGCGCATTCGGCTGATAAGAAGGTGATTGATTGTTTAAGAATGTGTTAATAATTTTTTTTTTTTTTAATAATTTTTAATTTTTTTTTTTTTTTTTTAAATTGAAAAACATGATTTCTAAATAGGTTTTTCTATCTTTCAGTTTGTTCTTATCATAGGGGATTCCCATCTGCGCCCCTTTGCCGATGGAACGGTCGGGATTTCCAAGGGAAGGCTTTCCTTTGGGATCATGACGACCCCTGGGGCCAGCGCGTCTCATCTTAGGACGGAGCTGGTCCACGCTACGCTACCCCGGACACCTGATGCAGTCTGCATCCTGGCCCCCGGTAACAACCTGACCACCAGCACTACTCATGAATTGGCTGGTCAAGAGTTTGGGAAGCTCTTGATTAGTGCAAGTCAGCGTTGGCAGAATGTAAGTAATTTAGTTGATTGTGTGTATTTTGTTCAGTTCTTAAAATGCGTTCATGACGTGTTGCAGTACAGCGTACATGTGTTTAAATGGAATGTCATTGTCTTTCAAGGTTTTTGTCGTGGATTTCGTTCCACGCCTGAGTGTCGCTCCAGAGCTGCAGGAGCACATGAGCCGGGAGTTTCGTTCTGTGGCCAAGTCCATGGGTATGTTTCAAACAGATGTTTATGTTACATGCTTACTTTATTTGTTGATATATGTAAGTATATGAATGATTTATATATATTTATCATTTCTTAGGTATGGCGTACTACTCGACGTTCGAACACTTCCCCTTCAGCGACCTGAATCTCTGGGTCAGGGATAGTGTAAGTAGCATATACTGTGTGCAAAGAAGGTTGATGATTTACACTCATTTGTAGTTGAATTGATAGTATTATTTATTGAAAGTTGATGTTATTGTTAGTGAGTGTATTATTCTATCCTTTTCAGGTTCACTTGAGCGACGAGGCTGGCATGGGCATTTTTGCCGAGTTGCTGTGGCATGCTGCCTACACGCAACTGGACGTGCCAGTGCCGGCGCCAGCACCAAAGGCGCCGGATGTTCCCGTGCCTGTGCCAGCACCGGCACAGGCGCGACCAGCATCGCCGGGTCCAATCACCCCTCCAAGGGTGATTGTGAGGGATTCTCCCTCTTCTCCCCCCTGCGATGTCTGGATGGAAGTGGTGAACGGCAAGAAGGTAATATTGGCATACAGTACTTGTGTTTTTCCCCACTCATATTTGCAAAATAGTTGATGGTTGAAATTCAAAAATGTTCACCATGCATTCATTTTAATCAAATAATTGTTATTTGTCATTGCAGAGGATCCAATCTGCGGATCAGCTCTTCAGGCCCTCAAAGAGACGTGTGGTTCGGCATCAGGTTTGTAGTATATATTGTAACGTTAATTGTTAACATATGTATATCGATTTGTATATCTGTGCACATTGATTTACTCAATAGCAATTGTGACTAATATTCTGTTTCTGTGTTTATTTCACAGGAGGACGGACGTGCCATCGTGCTGAAGGATTGTTTCATCCCACTCAATCCTGTCCACTTCAGCACCGCCATGTTGGCTGCGATGGACGCCGTGGTTCCAGCTCATCTTTCGAGCCCTGACTGCCCAGCCGTTCCACAACACACAAAGGTAAGTTGAAAATGTGACGTTTTGATTGAGGTCTTTTAAAACTGTATTGTCTCCCTTAAAACACTCCTTTTATATGTTCTAAAAGTGTGTTTGATTTTCTTTAATCAGACACGGTGTGTGGTGGAGCGACGTCCGAAACGTGTGGCCTGCAAGAGGAGACCTGCATTGTGCCAGGTTTGTCTTTATTTCATTAATGTAATCACTGAATTGCGCAGTACAAATGGTAGGCACCGATAATGCAATAGTTTCTTTGCTTTACTTGTTTAGTACTTTGGCAAGTATTGAAAACAATTAATAAAATACATGGTTTTGTTTCGTGTAAACAGGTCAAGGCGGCACCCAGCGTTGGGGTGTCTCCCAGGCTGACACGTGGCATCGTTGTGGACGTGGTTGCAGAGGAGGAGGTTAGTACGCTTTATCCTTAATCAGTTTAATTCTATGTGCATGTACATATTGTGTAATACACATAGCAAATTATTGCTATGACTAGCAAGTTCTCTCAAATGCAATAATGACACTTTTGTTCATGTATTTTCTTAATTTCTTTAGGGGGATTCGACTGCTAGTGCTGTGGCTGCGGCCGTGTGGGAGGAGCCATCGCCTACCACTGCTGCGGAGGAGGTTGGTACACTATATTCTAAATCAGATCAAACAAATTGTTCCAAATTATTGTATATGATTAGCAAGTTCTCTCAAATGCGATAATGACACTTTTGTTAATGTATTTTCTTAATTATTTTTAGGGGGACGCGACTCCGAGTGCTGTGACGGTGCCGGAGGGGGAGGAGGTCAGCAGAAGATTCATCCAAAGTAAGGTTGACGCTAACCCTCCCTCTTGCAGGTGTGACGAGCGAAAGCCACAGGCTGTTGTGTCTGGTAGTATAGTTAGAGGTGGTGGTAGTGGGAAAGTGGCGGCGACAACGACTGACGTGTCAATTGCGTGCAGTGTTGTCGCCGCACTTAAACATGTCATTGCCCCTGTTTGTACATGGGGTGCGCGAGATGTCGATAGTGTTTGTTTAGAAGGTGAGAAGTTGGCTAGTTCTGTAGGTACATCAAGTAGGGATAGTGGCTTTGATAGTGATCTGTGCGAGTTCTTGAAACAGCACAGTGTTTTTGGCAGAAAGTGGAAAGTAGCCATTGGTCCATCAGTCTACAGAGGTTTCGGCTCAGACGACTCTGTGTTCTTCGAAAAGCTACAGGAACCTTTGTTGACTGATGGATTGTGTCTCTTGAACCTGCACGGTGCGGTGAGTGTTGTCATTGAGCACAATGGTTACTTTGTTGTAGTTGATTGTAGTAGTTGTGACGTATCTGGTGTTCCATGTGGTATTGGTAGGTCTGTAGCGGTTTTTAACACGTGCCTGGCCGACCTGATGTTGCATATTCAAAGTCTTAAGAAGTCTTTGGGTGCAGAGTGGTATGCCATTAGCAGCCTGTCTGTGGGGGTAGATTCAGACATTGACAGTGCGACATTGCTCGTAGATGTTGATGTCTCAACCGTAGTTGAGGGTGGCAGTTCACCGAGTAAATCGAGTTCTGTCAGGGGATCTTTCCATCAGGGAGATTGTCGGTTTCGCCACGCTGGCGTTCAGTGTATGGCTATCAGTTTGGTAGCCATAGCAAAACACTCCATTGATGGCGTGTTTTCGTGGCAGACAGACAATCTCGACAAGGTGGTTTTTTTGGGGGATCAACTTTACAATCGGTTGAGGGACAGCAATGTCACCAGCGATGATTCGCCACTGCTTAGTGTTCCTGATTTGCCCCTACACTCTGTTATCGATGGACACGCTTTCGACTTTGAATATGGGGAACATGTTTGTGGCCATGTTGATGTGGTGACAGGTGAGCTGATTGATTGTGGTTTTGTCATCAGTCTCAGATCTGGTTTGTTAAAGATGTTGGTAAAGTATCAGACGTGTTTTCTTACATTAGGTGGTAGTACATGTGCAGTCATAAGTCAAGGTGGACGTTTTGCTATTGTAGATTCGCATGCGCGCAGTGCAGATGGGATGGTGGACGGGGAAGGGAAGAGTGTTGTACTGTATTTCACGTGCTTAGATGATGTTTTTGAGCACATCTGCAAGTTAGCGACAGGATTAAAACCACCCAAACCGTTTGAGATAGCTAGTGTTAGTGTTTTCCAGAGGTCCAGTTTAAAAGTAGAAGCAACGGTTAGCTCGAGTGTAAAGCGTAAAGCTTCACCGAGTGGGTGTTCATCAAAGAAGTTTAGGAAGGGTGATGATGATTCGGATGTTGTTTTTGTAGGTGATGTTTTGAGTAAAGGCCTCCAATTTAAGCCGCTTTCTGGGGAAGTTGTAGAAACTCTGTGCAATCAGTTAAATGTTGACTCAGAGGAGGCAGATCTAGTTTCTACACAAGTTGGTCCATTGGGTGCTCCTTGTAATAATGGGAAAATAGTCGGGGATGGTAATTGTTTCTTTAGAGCAGTTAGTCAGTCTGTGTGTGGTACACAAAAGAATCATAGGAAAATTAGACTAGCTGTAGTTAGGCATTTGAAAGCTAATGGTGGTGTTTTGAGAAGTGAGTATAGTTCGATGGAGGAATATCTCACAGTTTCAAAAATGGCGTATGTTGGTAGTTGGGCCACTGAAGTGGAGATTCAAGCAGCAGCAGATATGTTGGGAGTTAGTATTTTTACTTACTGTGGTGGTCGCTGGCTTGAATATAGTTGTAAGTTGGAGTCGTTGTCAGATCAGGGAATTTATTTAGAGAATTGTAACGGTAATCATTATGAGAATGTTGTTTGTGTTCATAAGCCAAACATGCAGTGTTGCTATGGGTATTGCAAAGGGGGTGGGTCTAGTTACAATCTCAGAAAACATAGGGCTTGTGCAGACAATTTAACTTCGGTTGCATCCTCAATTTCAGAAACTAAAGTAGACGTTATTGAACAAAATGTAAAATCGGTAAAAGCCCAATCCATAAGTAGGTCTAACCATTTTGTAAATAAAAAGAAATTACAAAATAGAATAAAATATCAGGAAAAGAGGCAAAAATTTATAGAACGGATCAAAATGAATTATCACGGAAAAAATTGGTACAAGGAAAAATTGAGAGTAATTAGTAAAACAAAATATCGTAAAAATAAGACTCACAGGGACACAGTAAAGCAAATGAGTACATCAAAATATCGTAAAAATAAGACTCACAGGGACACAGTAAAGCAAATGAGTACATCAAAATATCGTAAAAATAAGACTCACAGGGACACATTAAAGGAAATTAGTAAAAGTAAATATCGTAAAAATAAGACTCACAGGGACACAAAAAAGGAAATTAGTAAAAGTAAATATCGTATAAATAAGACTCACAGGGACACATTAAAGGAAATTAATAAAACTAAATATCGTATAAATAAGTATCACAGGGACACAAAAAAGGAAATGAGTAAAACTAAATATCATGAAAATAGTCAGCATAGGCAGCGTGTTGTTGCAGATAATAAATTGAGAAGGCAACATATAAAAGCAACATTGAATGATTTTGATTTAGTTATGCAGCACTTTTTGGCTAAAGTAAATGATGGCCCGGATTTCATCTGCTGTGTGTGTTTTAGAAAGTTGTTTAGGAATCAAGTTTCACCTTGTAGCATCAAGGATTATAGTAAAAGTGAAAAAATAACTGAAATTGCAGGAAAATGTATTAGTGAAGCATATTTGCATAAATGTAGTGCAGATTGTGTGTTGCCTTGTCAGTGGTTAGATACAGCTAGGGCAAAGTTGTGGATTTGTTCTAGCTGTCACCATAAAATTACTACAGGTCAAATGCCACCAGAGTGTGCTCTAAATAATTTGGAGACGTGTCACATTCCCCCAGAATTGGCATGCCTGAATAATTTAGAGCAACATTTAATCGCACTGCATATTCCGTTTATGAAGATACTAGCATTGCCTAAAGGTGGGCAAAATGGCGTCCATGGGCCTGTGACGTGTGTTCCTGCTAATATTGTGCAGACGAGCAATTTGCTACCACGTTCTGACATGGCTGGGTCTTTGTTACCCGTTAAATTGAAGCGAAAGCTCACATACAAAGGGCATTATGAGTACCAGTATGTTGATAGTATGCGCATCAAGCAGGCTTTGCAGTATCTTAAACGGAATAATGCACATTATAAGGATATAGAATTCAATGAAGTGTGGATAAATGACTTTTGTAGACAACAAGAGAGTGTGGCAGTAGATGACATAGCAGTACATGGTAATGGAAACAATGCCGAGGAAGATGAGCTTCTGCATGACAGACAACAGCATTGTATGTTTCAAGACACTTGTCTTATGCCTGTTGACATTGGTCAAGAAGCACTTGATCAATATTTAGATAACATATTAAATTTGGCTCCAGCAGAGGGAAACAGTCCTGTCAAGTTGTTGTCTGATCATTCAAATGAAGCAAAATGTTTCCCGGTGTTGTTTCCGACAGGATCTGCGACATACCACGACGGCAGACCTGACCGCCTAACTTTGTGCCGTTATTTTAATAATCGTATTTTACATGCTGATGGTAGGTTTGCACAAAATTTAGATTACATATTTTTTGCTCAGTATATGTCTGAGGTTCAGCAAGTAGTGTCAAATGTCTCCATAGCATTGCGGAAGGGGAAAGGAGGGCAATTTAGAAAGATTAGCACTAGTGTATTGAACGATGAGGAACAGTTGAAGCAGTTGTTACATTTTGACGATGGGTATCGTTTCCTTAAACCTATTAGAGGTACCCCATCATTTTGGCAGGGCGTGCAGCGTGATTTGTTAGCTTGTGTCCGTCAGCTGGGTATCCCGACGTGGTTTTGTTCGTTTTCTTCTGCCGACATGCGGTGGAAGAATCTTTTGACTAGTATTTTGAAGCAGGAAGGTAGGACGGAGACGGCCGAAGAGCTGGAGTGGGCAGATAGGTGTGAGCTTTTGAGGCGTAATCCGGTTACTGCGGCGAGGATGTTTGATTTTAGGTGGCATTGTTTTCTGAAAGAGGTTTTGATGTCTCCGTCTAACCCTATTGGGAAAATTAAGGATTACTTCTATAGGGTTGAATTCCAGCAGCGTGGTTCACCACATGTTCACTGCCTGTTTTGGATCGAAAACGCGCCAATCATTGATAGAAATACAGATGAAGAGGTAATTCAATTTATAGATAATTACATAACATGTGAATTACCCGCACAGGATGAGACACTATTGGACATAGTTTCATCTGTGCAAAAGCATTCCAAACGGCATTCAAAAACATGTAAGAAAAATGGAACTGTTTGTCGTTTTAATTTCCCTAAGCCTCCGTCTGCGAGAACTTTTATATCTCGCCCGCCTATTGAGGAGGAGGAGGACAAAACATGCACATGTCAAGAAGACGGGGCACTGACATTGTCAGAATGTGCATGTCAAATTAGGAAACAGACTAAATTGGAACAAAAAAAAATGGCAGTGCGCACTATAACCAAAATAAAAGAGGCCCTTTCAGATGACAATCTCAGTTTTGACAGTGTAGAGCAGTTGTTTGATCATTTACAGGTAGACCAAAGGGTGTTTGAGTTGGCGTATGGTATTTGTGCTAGGAAGACGAGTGTTGTTTTGAGCAGGGAAACTAGTGAGGTTTGGATCAATCAATATAGCAAACCGGTCTTAAAATGTTGGAATGCGAATATTGATATCCAGTATGTGGTAGACGCGTATGCGTGTGTAGTGTACATTATTTCTTATATTTCCAAGGCGGAGCGTGAGATAGGATTGTTGTTAGGGAATGCGCAGAGGGAATCTGCTAAGGATAGGAATAGTAGTGCTAAGGATGCCCTTAAAAAGTTAGGAAGTGTGTATTTGCATAATAGAGATGTGTGTGCCCAAGAGTCTGTGTATAGGTTGACAGGAATGCATTTGAGGGAGTGTTCGAGGAAGGTTGTATTTGTTCCAGTTGGGGAGAGTAGTGTTAGAATGAGTTTGCCTTTATCAGTGTTAAAACGGAAGGCATCATCCAATGACCTTAGCACAGAGGACATGTGGATGACTAGTCTTGTGGATAGGTATAGGAATAGGCCAAGAGGTAGTTTGTTTGATGACATGTGTATGGCGACATTTGCCTCGGAGTACCGCATATTGAGTAAATCGGAGCGGTCTCCCAATAGGATAGAACTGGAAAACAATTGTGGATTCATTCTGAAAAGAACGCATTCCGAACCTGCAGTTATTCGTTATGCGCGCTTTTCAGAAACAAAGAATCCAGAATTGTTTTACCAGAGTGTTATGCAGTTGTTTTTACCCTTTCGTTTAGATGTGCACCTGAGGCCAGCAGGTTTTGAAACATTTGAAGAGTTTCATAGTCGTGGTCATGTTAGATTGAGTGATGGATTGTTGTATTCAGTGAAGTCGATAGTGGATTTGAATCGCAGGAGGTTTGAAATTAATGCTGAGGAGTTAGATGACATACGGAATTCGGTAGACAGTGATGTGGTTTTAGAGGATGCCTGGGGTGAGCTCTGCCCGGAGCAAGAGCAGGAGCGTTTAGAGTGTTTGGAAGAGCGTAGGGAGACTGAAGAAGCTTCAGATGGGCCTGTAGAATTTATTCCGGATTTAGCGGTTAATAGCAGACAAGTTGGTGATTTGGAGAAGAGACAGAATGTACTGTGCAGGAGTGATGGCTTGGCGTTGATTAGATCTCTTAATGAGACCCAGCTCTCTGTCTTTTACCGGATTAGGCAGTGGTGTTTGAGTAAGGTGAATGGAGATAAGGTAGCAGCGTTGCAGGTTTTTGTCACAGGTGGTGCAGGGACCGGTAAAAGCCACTTAATAAGAGCTGTGCAGTACGAGGCAATGAGGTTGTTGTCACGAGGTTGTCGCAATCCGGACGATGTTTGCGTTTTGCTAACCGCTCCTACGGGGATAGCTGCACACAATTTACACGCAGGTACTATTCACAGTTCATTTAGCATTGGTAAAGATGTGCGGTTGCCTTACATTCCACTGGGTGAGGCGAAGCTCAATTCTTTACGTGCTAAATATAGTAGCTTGCAGATTTTGATAATCGACGAAATTTCCATGGTTGATCATAACCTATTGGCCTACGTCCATGGACGTTTAAGACAAATTAAACAGTCTGGTGACTATTCCCCGTTTGGAAACGTTAGCATAATTGCAGTTGGGGATTTTTATCAATTGCCTCCAGTGAAAGGGAAAGCGTTGTATTCAGAGGATGTTAGTGTCGGTTTGTGGACTCATTTTCAGGTAGTGGAACTGAAAACTGTTGTCCGTCAAAAAGATGGTGTTTTTGCAGATTTGTTGAACAGGGTTAGATGTCGTGTGAAAGGGACCCCCATGCTGTCTTCGGACATTAAATTATTAAGGCGTTGCGAAACTGGTGAAGTGAGCTCAGCTTTACACATTTTCCCAACGAACCGGCAAGTAAATGAGCATAACATTCAACAGTTATTCAAGAGTTGTCCCGCATATGTCACGATCGAAGCAAAAGATTTTGTAACTAGCAAGAAAACAGGCAAGCTTGAGCTGAGGGAAGGACATCATACCCTATCATACAGTACATGTCTGCAAGAGACCCTGCTTTTGGGAGTGGGTGCTCGTGTCATGCTGCTGAAAAATCTGGATTGCGATGACGGTTTAGTGAATGGTGTGTGTGGAATAGTCACACACATCGTTTATCCACCTAATGATGATAGGTTCCCAAAGACCATTTACGTAAAGTTTGATGATCATCAAATTGGAACCAAAAGGAGGAATTGCTCTTCATTTTCCTCTGCTGTTGAAATGCTTTCCACAGGCATTGAAGCAGAAGAGGAAAGAGTTACCAAACACGGTGGATCGCGCCGGCAATTTCCAATAAGGCTTGCCTGGGCTTGTACAGTCCATAAAGTACAAGGACTTACTGTAGATAAAGCGGTAGTTTCGCTAAAGAAAATCTTTGCAGCTGGTCAAGCATATGTGGCTCTAAGTCGCGTTAGAGATTATTCGGGTTTAGTTATTCAGGACTTTAACGAGAAAGCAATATATTGCAAAGACACAATTCAGGATGCAATTGCAACCATGCCTCCCTTCTTGGTCACTAATATTCCAGGTAGTAATTTCACTACACCACCATTTAATGTGTTTTTGATGAATGTGCAAAGTTTGACTCGACATGTGACAGATTTGGCTTTGTGTACACAGCATCTGCAGCTTAACTGTATTGCTGTTACTGAAACATGGTTGCCGGCAGCTTCCTCATTGGAAACTGTACGACTGGATGGTTATGCTTTTCACAACCATCCAAGGAGTCTGTCGTACGATAGCAGCAACTCCTTATTCAAAGAAATTCAAGACCAACAACATGGTGGAGTTGGCATGTATAGTGCAGACAATTTGGCGTACAGTATTATCCAGGTACCAACTGTAAATTTAGAATGTTTGGTTTACCACTGCACTACACAGGATATATTAATGGCAGTTATTTATCGCCCACCATCATATACCATGACATTGTTCAAAGAAAACCTTGACAAAGTACTTGATTGGCTAAATCACCAGAGTACCACAATTGCTGTCATGGGAGATTTCAATGACGACATTTTGAAATCATCAACTGTCTGCAAATTCATGATCGATAAAGGATTCATCCAAATAGTCAAACAAGCTACAACTGAAAAAGGCACATTAATTGATCATGTGTATGTGAAAACATCACATTATGATGTACAGGCTGTTGTCGTGCCGACATATTTCAGTGACCATGAAGGGATTCTATGTTCATTTACATCTAGGCGTTTAGAGCAGGGACTACTTGAATAACTGTTAATGTGAATGAAATAAGGATTAATTAATTAATTTATTTATTTGTATGAATTTATTTATTTGTATGAATTTATTTATTTGTATGAATGTATTTATTTGTATGAATGTATTTATTTGTATGAATTTATTTATTTATTTGTATGAATTTATTTATTTATTTGTATGAATTTATGACTTATGAATTACATAAATGCGAATAAAATAATGAAATTATGGCTTATGAACTACGTTAATGAGATTAAAATAATGAAATTATGGCTTATGAATTACGTAAATGCGAATAAAAAACGGAAATTATGGCTTATGAATTACGTTAATGCGAGTAAAATAATTTAATCATGGATTATTAATTATGTAAATGTGAATAAAAAACGGAAATTATTGCTTATTAATTACTTTAATGCTAATAAAATAATGAAATTATGGCTTATGAATTACGTAAATGCGAATAAAATACGGAAATTATGTCTTGTGAAATACTTAAATGCGAATGAAATTATGGCTTATGAATTACGTTAATGCGAATAAAATAATGAAATTATGGCTTATGAATTACGTTTATGCGAATAAAATAATGAAATTATGCCTTATGAATTACGTTAAGCGAATAAAATAATGAAATTATGGCTTATGAATTACGTTAATGCGAATAAAATAATGAAATCATGGCTTATTAATTATGTTAATGCGAATAAAAAACGGAAATTATTGCTTATTAATTACTTTAATGCGAATAAAATAATGAAATTATGGCTTATGAATTACGTTAATGCGAATAAAATACGGAAATTATGTCTTGTGAAATACTTAAATGCGAATAAAATTATGGCTAATGAATTACGTTACTGCGAATGAAATTATGGCTTATGAATTACGTTAATGCGAATAAAATAATGAAATTATGGCTTATTAATTATGTTAATGCGAATAAAAAACGGAAATTATTTCTTATTAATTACTTTAATGCGAATAAAATAATGAAATTATGGCTTACGAATTATGTTAATGCGAATAAAATACGGAAATTATGGCTTATGAATTACGTTAATGCGAATAAAATATGGAAATTATGTCTTATGAATTACTTTAATGCGATTAAATTAATGAAATTATGGTTTATTAATTACTTTAATGCAAATTAATTAATGAAATTATGGCTTATGAATTACATTAATGTGAATAAAATACGGAAATTATGGCTTATGAATTACATTAATGGGAATAAAATATGAAAATTATGGTTTATGAATGACTTTAATGCGAATGAAATTATGGCTTATGAATTACGTTAATGCGAATAAATGAATGAAATTATGGCTTATGAATTACATTAATGGGAATAAAATTATGGCTAATGAATTACGTTACTGCGAATAAAATACAGAAATTATGGCTTATGAATTACGTTAACGGGAATAAAATACGAAAATTATGGCTTGTGAATTACTTTAATGTGGATTTTAAAAAAATTATGGCTCGTGAATTACGTTAATATGAATTAAAAAAAAGAAATTATGGCTTATGAATTATCTTAATGAAAATAAAATAATGAAATCATGCTTTATGAATTATTGTAATGTAAAATCATGAAACTATGAATTATCTTAATGTGAATCAAATCATGAAATAATAATGTCTGTAATAAGCCCTATGTTTTCTGAGATAGTGGGGAGATGGATGGAGAAGAATGAGTGTAGGTGGTGTAAGGTCGGTGGAGGTGCTGAGGTGAGGCATTGATCCAAGGGTATGGTGGATGTTGTTGATGAGGAGGTTGTATAGAGGTGAGGGGAGAGAGTCCTGGGGTTTGGTGGTATTGTGGAGTAGGGAGAAAAGTGACTTGGAGTTGTATTGATTGGCAGTGATTAAGCTGGAGTAGTGGTGTTTTTTGGTGCAGGAAATTGAGTTGTTATAGTGTAAGATGTGGTTATTGTACATTCCTTTGTGTATAGTGAGAGCAGTTTTTCTATAGAGTTGTTGAAGTTGTGGCGAGGCGTGGTGTTTTAGAGATGGAGTGTGTGGAATAGTGTCATGTTGCTGTCATCCATTGTGTTTTATGAATGTTTATATATAATGTATATATGTTTTATTAATTATGTAAATGTAAATGAAATGATGTTTTATGAATTATATATTTTGTTGTATTGCATGTTAAATATCAAAGGGTTTCGTTTCTGCATTGGCTACAGCATTTGTAACTTAAAAAAAGAATTGATAATTATTTATATTATACAACAGTTATTAATAACTGCAGACATTAAAGTAATCTATATTAAATATCCCAAAAGAAATGCAACTATGGCATATTTAGAATTGTAAACACTTAAATGCTATTGCCGATGCAGTTTTTGCTTTACCTTTCATGTATTATCAAAAAGCAAAAAGACACTAGTAATGGTACTCCTGGTTTACTGGGATGGGGTTCGATTCCCTGTGGTGTCCTGCTGATTGTTTTTACATAACCATGTATGACCATGAAGGGATTCCATGTTCATTTACATCTAGGATGTTGCTGACATCCATTGTGTTTCATGAATGTTTATATATTATGTTTATATCATGTTTTATGAATTATGTTAATGTAAATGAAATGATGTTTTATGAATTATATATAGGTTATTTTACTGCATGTTAAATATCAAAGGGTTTCGTTTCTGCATTGGCAACAGCATTTGTAACTAAAAAAAGTATTGATAATCATTGATATCTGCAGACATTAAAGTAAGATATATAAAATATCCCAAAATAAATGCAACTATGGCATATTTAGAATTGTAAACACTTAAATGCTATTGCTGATGCAGTTTTTGCTTTACCTTTCATGTATTATCAAAAAGCAAAAAGACACTAGTAATGGTACTCCTGGTTTACTGGGATGGGGTTCGATTCCCTGTGGTGTCCTGCTGATTGTTTTTACATAAACATGTATGACCATGAAGGGATTCTATGTTCATTTACATCTAGGAGTTTAGAACAGGGACATTGATAATGTGCATGTCATATGTGTTTTATGTTAATGTGAATAAAATGATGAAACTAATAAAAGGTCTTGCATGCTGTTTGCTCTTGGTGATATTAGTATGAGTAAATGTATGCTATAACTACTACTAACAATGATACAAATAACAATCTCAAACACGTACTGTTACACAAATTTCAGATGAAATTCACATGATTTCTTCTCCATAGTTCGTTCAAAGCCCTTCAACGTACAGTCACAAATAGAACGGCAACATTATTGAAGTGTAGTGAGCAATTTGGAAGCAGACCTGAGAAATTCCCTAGGAGGAGTTCATTGAAATACAAGGTGAAAAATACCCAAAATGGGCAACTTTGATGGCACGCCACGGACACGACCTTCAACGTACAGTCACATATAACACGGCGTTGGTTGAGCTCCATTTCATGACTGTACTGACCAATTGTGAAGCAGATCCGATAAATTCCCTAGGAGGAGTTCGTTCAAATACAAGGCGAAAAAGCGAAATTTGCCGGAAAAAGTGCAAATTAAAAAAGAGAACAGCCGACTTCCGGTGAGTTTTGGGGCATGGTTCCAAGAGGCTTTTCTGTAGGTATTGTCATGTTGTACGGGCCTACCGAGTTTCATACATATTGGTGAAACGTGGCGCAGGGGCTGGTTTTTAAAGTTCCTGTAGGGGGCGCTACAAACATGAAAAACACGAATTTTGGTATGTGAGCTACAGGCACCAGTTTACACGTGTCCTGTGAATTTCATATTCATAACTATTACGGTCTCCGCAGAGTGATTTTGAGCCTCTGGCGGCCATGTTGTTTTTCCAATCGACTTAATTTTACTTGAGCAGTTAGAACTTTGTTCCCCAAAGGCCACTGAGTTGGTCCCGCTGAAATGAAACATAGCGTCTATGAACTGTGGCTATTTTAGTATCAGGCCACGCCCATTTTGAAGCCACGCCCCATTTGAAAAAATGTTGACTTTATCTTGTTCAGAATTTGATTCTGAACAACTTTAGTAGAGGGGTCCAACATCATAGGAGTGAAATTCATGTAGATATGTGCAATTTACCAATTTTTTGGTAAAAACCACACCCCTTTTAGAACTAAATGGCTCATGGGTACTTGCTACTTTAGTGTACAGACTAATCCTTATGTCAAATTGAAGATAATGGGCCATAGATGATATATGCCAAAGGATTTTTGTCAAAGTCGAAAAACCTGGGATCCTTGGGGAATTTACTTTTTTTAACTAAATTCAAAATGGCGGGAAATGTGGCTACCGGAAGTGCTAAGTTAGTATCTGCAAATTTGTTCATCATGAGGTTTTGCATGTGTGGCAAAAGTTTCATGAGTGTAGGTCCAACCAGTGACGAGTTATGCTTGTGCAAAGGTTGAAATTTTGGCATAGTTGGTATAGCGCCACCTTGAGGCCAATCTGAATTAGACGGCTAGAATCTCTAATTTACAGCAGTCCCACCAAATGTGGCAAATAAAAATGAGTTTTCGTAAATGTTCAGGGGGGGGGAAATGCAATCAAAGTGCCTGAAAAATAATAATAAGAATAAGAATAATCGGATCAAAAACAATAGGGACCTTGCAGGTTCTGCTCGGTCCCTAATAATAATCGGACCAAAAACAATAGGGACCTTGCCAGTTCTGGCTCGGTCCCTAATTAAAACTGCGCGCAGTGATGAACGGGACCTCGTAACATGTGCGCTTTTTTAAAACTGCGCGCAGTGATGAACGGGACCTCGTAACATGTGCGCTTTTTTAAAACTGCGCGCAGTGATGAACGGGACCTCGTAACATGTGCGCTGCCACGAGGTCCCGTTCATCACTGCGCGCAGTTTTAATTTAAATTTTTAGCGAATTCATGTAATCTGTAGAAGCAGATGAGATACATTCTCTAGGAGGAGTTTGTTGAAATACAAGGCGAAAAAGTGAAAAAATTCCATGAAAAACGGCCAAATTTGAAGGCACGCCACGGACACGCCCTTAAACGTACAGTCACAAATAACACGGCGTTGGTTGAGCCCCATTTTTTGACTGTACTGACCAATTGTGAAGCAGATCTGATAAATTCCCTAGGAGGAGTTCGTTCAAATACAAGGCGAAAAAAACGAAAATAAGACGACGGAATTCAAAACGGCCAACTTTGACGGCACGCCACGGACACGACCTTACACGTACAGTCACAAATAACACGGCGTTGGTTCAGCTCCATTTCATGACTGTACTGACCAATTGTGAAGCAGATCCGATAAATTCCCTAGGAGGAGTTCGTTCAAATACAAGGCGAAAAAGTGAAATTTGCCGCCGAGAGTGAAAATGGAAAAAATAAAATTTCCGACTTCCGGTAGGTTTTTGGGCATGGGTCCAAGAGGCTTTTCTGTAGGTATTGGCATGTTGTACGTGCATACCGAGTTTCATACATATTGGTGAAACGTGGCGCAGGGGCTGTTTTTTAAAGATCCTGTAGGGGGCGCTACAAACATGACAACCACGATTTTTGGTATGTGAGCTACAGGCAACAGTCTACACGTGTCCTGTGAATTTCATATTCATAACTATGACGGTCTCCGCAGTGTGATTTACCCTCCTCTGGCGGCCATGTTGTTTTTCCAATTGACGTCATTTTACTTGAGCAGTTAGAACTTTGGTCCCCGAAGGCCACTGAGTTGGTCCCGCTCAAATCAAACATTGCGTCTATGAACTGTGGCTATTTTAGTAACAGGCCACGCCCATTTTGAAGCCACGCCCCATAATTATTTTTTTTTACTCTATCTTGTTCAGAATTTGATTCGGAACAACTTTTGCATCTGGGTCAACATCATAGGAGTGAAAGTTGGTGTTGATATGAGCAATTAACTTTTGAGTAATTTTTAACCACACCCATTTTAGAACTCAAAGGCTCATGGGAGCTTTAAACTTTATTGTACAGACTAATCCTTATGTCAGATTGAAGATAATGGGCCATAGATGATATGTGCCAAAGGATTTTTGTGAAAGTCGAAAAACCTGGGATCCTTGGGGAATTTGCTGTTTTTAACATAATTCAAAATGGCGGAAAATCTGGCAACCCGGAAATTTTCAGTTCAAGAGACTTTTTTGTTCATCATGAGGATTTGCATGTGTGTGCAAAGTTTCATGAGTGTAGGTCAAACCGGTGACGCGTGCTGCTTGTGCAAAGTTTTCACTTTTGAACAGTTGGTATAGCGCCACCTTGGGGCCAATGTGAATTTGACGGCTAGAATATCAAATTTTTCACCAGTCCCCACAAATGTACCAAATAAAAATGAGTTTTCGTATATGTTCAGGGGGGGAAAAATGCAGTCAAAGTGCTGAAAAATAAGAAGAAGAATAATCGGACCAAAAACAATAGGGACCTTGCCATGTTTGGCTCGGTCCCTAAAAAACTGCGCGCAGTGATGAACGGGACCTCGTAACATGTGCGCTTTTTTAAAACTGCGCGCAGTGATGAACGGGACCTCGTAACATGTGCGCTTTTTTAAAACTGCGCGCAGTGATGAACGGGACCTCGTAACATGTGCGCTTTTTTAAAACTGCGCGCAGTGATGAACGGGACCTCGTAACATGTGCGCTGCCACAAGGTCCCGTTCATCACTGCGCGCAGTTTTAATTTTAATTTTTAGCGAATTCATGTAATCTGTAGAAGCAGATGAGATACATTCCCTAGGAGGAGTTTGTTGAAATACAAGGCGAAAAAGTGAAAAAATTCCATTCAAAATGGCCAACTTTGACGGCACGCCACGGACACGCCCTTCAACGTACAGTCACAAATAACACGGCGTTGGTTCAGCTCCATTTCATGACTGTACTGACCAATTGTGAAGCAGGTCCGATAAATTCCATAGGAGGAGTTCGTTCAAATACAAGGCAAAAAAGTGAAATTTGCCGGTAAAAAAGTGAAATTTGCCGGTAAAAGTGCAAATTAAAAAAGAGAACAGCCGACTTCCGGTGGGTTTTGGGGCATGGTTCCAAGAGGCTTTTCTGTAGGTATTGGCATGTTGTACATGCATACCGAGTTTCATACATATTGGTGATACGTGGCGCAGGGGCTGGTTTTTAAAGTTCCTGTAGGGGGCGCTACAAACATGACAATCACGAAATTTGGTATATGAGCTACAGGCAGCAGTTTACACGTGTCCTATGAATTTCATATTCATAACTATTACGGTCTCCGCAGAGTGATTTTGAGCCTCTGGCGGCCATGTTGTTTTTCCAATCGACTTAATTTTACTTGAGCAGTTAGAACTTTTGTCCCCAAAGGCTACTGAGTTGGTCCCGCTCAAATCAAACATTGCGTCTATGAACTGTGGCTATTTTAGTAACAGGCCACGCCCATTTTGAAGCCACGCCCCATTTGAATTTTTTTTTACTTTATCTTGTTCAGAATTTGATTCTGAACAACTTTAGTAGAGGGGTCCAAGATCATAGGAGTCCAATTCATGTAGATATGTGCAATTTACCAATTTTTTGGTAAAAACCACACCCCTTTTCGAACTCAATGGCTCATGGGTACTTGCTACTTTAGTGTACAGACTAATCCTTATGTCAAATTGAAGATAATGGGCCATAGATGATATCTGCTAAAGGATTTTTGTGAAAGTCGAAAAACCTGGGATCCTTGGGGAATTTACTGTTTTTAACTAAATTCAAAATGGCGGGAAATGTGGCTACCGGAAGTGCTAAGTTAGTATCTGCAAATTTGTTCATCATGAGGTTTTGCATGTGTGGCAAAAGTTTCATGAGTGTAGGTCCAACCAGTGACGAGTTATGCTTGTGTAAACGTTGAAATTTTGGCATAGTTGGTATAGCGCCACCTTGGGGCCAATGTGAATTTGACGGCTAGAATCTCAAATTTTACAGCAGTCCCACCAAACGTGCCAAGAAAATATGAGTTTTCGTATATGTTCAGGGGGGGAAAAATGCAGTCGAAGACGGTTAAAAAGAATAAGAATAATAATAATCGGATCAAAAACAATAGGGACCTTGCAGGTTCTGCTCGGTCCCTAATTAAAACTGCGCGCAGTGATGAACGGGACCTCGCGCCGGCTTGCAGCCGCCACTACGAGGTCCCGTTCATCACTGCGCGCAGTTTTAAAAAAAAATCGCGCCGGCTTGCGGCCGCGTCACGTGCCGTCGTAACATGTGTGCTGGCAAGATGTGCACATGTTAGGACCGCACGTGACGCAGCCGCAAGCCGGCACGAGGTCCCGTTCATCACTGCGCGCAGTTTTAAAAAAGCGCAGTTTTAAAAAAAATTCGCAAATTTATGTAATCTGTAGAAGCAGAGGTGCCCTGTGGTGTCCTACTGATTGTTTTGACATTAACATGTAAGACCACATTTAACTGAATTACATGTTGTAACAACTTTAACTAACATTATTAACCCTACATCAATGATCCGATAAATTCCCTAGGAGGAGTTAGTTGAAATACAAGGCGAAAAAGTGAAAGTATTCCATTCAAAATGGCCAACTTTGACAGCACGCCACGGCCATGCCCTTCAATGTACAGTCACAAATAGCACGATTTTGTTTCAGCACCACTTCATGACTGTACTGACCAATTTTGAAGCAGATCCGATAAATTCCCTAGGAGGAGTTAGTTCAAATACAAATTCCCTAGGAGGAGTAAGTTTAATACAAGGCGACGGATTTCAAAAATGGCCAACTTTGACGGCACGCCACGGACACGCCCTTCAACGTACAGTCACAAATAGCACGATTTTGGTTCAGCACCACTTCATGACTGTACTGACCAATTGTGAAGCAGATGCGATAAATTCCCTAGGAGGAGTTCGTTCAAATACAATGCGAAAAAGTGAAATTCCATTCAAAATGGCCAACTTTGACATCACGCCACGGACACGCCCTTCAACGTACAGTCCCAAATAGCACGATTTTGTTTCAGCACCACTTCATGACTGTACTGACCAATTTTGAAGCAGATCCGATAAATTCCCTAGGAGGAGTTAGTTCAAATACAAATTCCCTAGGAGGAGTAAGTTTAATACAAGGCGACGGATTTCAAAAATGGCCAACTTTGACGGCACGCCACGGACACGCCCTTCAACGTACAGTCACAAATAGCACGATTTTGGTTCAGCACCACTTCATGACTGTACTGACCAATTGTGAAGCAGATGCGATAAATTCCCTAGGAGGAGTTCGTTCAAATACAATGCGAAAAAGTGAAATTCCATTCAAAATGGCCAACTTTGACATCACGCCACGGACACGCCCTTCAACGTACAGTCCCAAATAGCACGATTTTGGTTCAGCACCACTTCATGACTGTACTGACCAAATTTGAAGCAGATCCGATAAATTCCCTAGGAGGAGTTAGTTCAAATACAACGCGACGGAATTCAAAAATGGCCAACTTTGACGGCATGCCACGGACACGCCCTTCAACGTACAGTCACAAATAGCACGATTTTGGTTTAGCACCACTTCATGACTGTACTGACCAATTTTGAAGCAAATCCGATAAATTCCCTAGGAGGAGTTCATTCAAATACAAGGCAAAAAAGTGAAAAAAATTCAAAATGGCCGCCAAAATTGAAAATTAGAAATGCAAATAGCCGACTTCCTGTGGAGTTTGGGGCATGGGTCCAAGAGGCTTTTCTGTAGGTATGGGCACATTGTACGTGAATACTGAGTTTCATACATATTGGTGAAATGTGACGTAGGGGCTGCATTTTAAAGTTCCTGTAGGGGGCGCTACAAAAAATAGAAACACGAATTTTGGTATGTGAGCTATCGGCATCAGTTTACACGTGTCCTGTGAATTTCATATTCATAACTATTACGGTGTCCGCAGAGTGATTTTGAGCCTCTGGCGGCCATGTTGTTTTTTAAATCGACTTAATTTTAATTGAGCAGTTAGAACTTTGGTACCTAACGGCCATTGAGTTGGTCGCGCTCAAATCAAACATTGCGTCTATGAACTGTGGCTATTTTAGTAACAGGCCACGCCCATTTCGAAGCCACGCCCCATTTGAAAATTTTTTGAATTAATCTTGTTCAGAATTTGATTCTGAACAACTTTAGTAGAGAGGTCCAACACCATAGGAGTACAATTAATGTAGATATGTGTAATTTACTATTTTTGGGGTGAAAAACACACAGCTTTTTGAACTCAATGGCTCATGGGTACTTTGAAATTTATCCTACAGACTAATCCTTATGTCAGATTGAAGATAATGGGCCATAGATGATATGTGCCAAAGGAATTTTGTCAAAGTCGAAAAACCTGGGATCCTTGGGGAATTTACTGTTTTTAACTAAATTCAAAATGGCGGGAAATCTGGCTACCGGAAGTGCTAAGTTAGTATCTGCAAATTTCTTCATTATGAGGATTTGCATATGTGTGCAAAGTTTCATGAGTTTAGGTCCAACCGGTGACGAGTTATGCTTGTGCAAACGTTGAAATTTTGGCATAGTTGGTATAGCGCCACCTAGGGGCGAATGTGAATTTGAGGGCTAGAATATCAAATTTTTCACCAGTCCCGCAAAATGTGCCAAATAAAAATGAGTTTTCGAATATGTGCAGGGGGGGAAAAATGCAGTCGAAGATGAGGGAAAATAAGAAGAAGAAGAATAATCACGAGGGTTTCAATAGGGTCCTTGCCAAGTTTGGCTCGGTCCCTAATTAAATCTGCGCGCAGTGATGAACGGGACCTCGTAACATGTGCGCTGCCACGAGGTCCCGTTCATCACTGCGCGCAGTTTTAATTTTTCCCGAACTTATGTAATTCTAACTTTTTGCGAACTTCTGTAATCTGTAGAAGCAGATGAGATTGATTCCCTAGGAGGAGTTTGTTGAAATACAAGGCGAAAAAGTGAAAAAATTCCATGAAAAAGGGCCAACTTTGACGGCACGCCACGGACACGCCCTTCAACGTACAGTCACAAATAACACGGCGTTGGTTCAGCTCCATTTCATGACTGTACTGACCAATTGTGAAGCAGGTCCGATAAATTCACTAGGAGGAGTTCGTTCAAATACAAGGCGAAAAAGTGAAATTTGCCGGTAAAAAAGTGAAATTTGCCGGTAAAAGTGCAAAGTAAAAAAGAAAACAGCCGACTTCCGGTGGGTTTTGGGGCATGGTTCCAAGAGGCTTTTCTGTAGGTATTGGCATGTTGTACGTGCATACCGAGTTTCATACATATTGGTGAAACGTGGCGCAGGGGCTGGTTTTTAAAGTTCCTGTAGGGGGCGCTACAAACATGACAACCACGATTTTTGGTATGTGAGCTACAGGCAACAGTCTACACGTGTCCTGTGAATTTCATATTCATAACTATGACGGTCTCCGTAGTGTGATTTACCCTCCTCTGGCGGCCATGTTGTTTTTCCAATCGACGTCATTTTACTTGAGCAGTTAGAACTTTGGTCCCCAAAGGCCACTGAGTTGGTCCCGCTCAAATCAAACATTGCGTCTATGAACTGTGGCTATTTTAGTAACAGGCCACGCCCATTTTGAAGCCACGCCACATAATTTTTTTTTTTTACTCTATCTTGTTCAGAATTTGATTCGGAACAACTTTTGTATCTGGGTCAACATCATAGGAGTGAAAGTTGGTGTTGATATGAGCAATTAACTTTTGAGTAATTTTTAACCACACCCATTTTAGAACTGAAAGGCTCATGGGAGCTTTAAACTTTATTGTACAGACTAATCCTTATGTCAGATTGAAGATAATGGGCCATAGATTATATCTGCCAAAGGATTTTTGTCAAAGTCGAAAAACCTGGGATCCTTGGGGAATTTGCTGTTTTTAACATAATTGAAAATGGCGGAAAATCTGGCAACCCGGAAATGTTCAGTTCAAGAGACTTTTTTGTTCATCATGAGGATTTGCATGTGTGTGCAAAGTTTCATGAGTGTAGGTGAAACCGGTGATGCGTGCTGCTAGTGCGAAGTTAGCACTTTTGAACAGTTGGTATAGCGCCACCTTGGGGCGAATGTGAATTTGACGGCTAGAATATGAAAATTTTCACCAGTCCCCACAAATGCACCAAGTAAAATTGGCTTTTCGTATATGTTCAGGGGGGGAAAAATGCAGTCAAAGAGGCCTAAAAAAAGAATAATAATAATAATTAAAGCTGTGCTTCATTAAAACTGCACGCAGTGATGAACGGGACCTCGTACCGGCTTGCGGCCGCGTCACGTGCCGTCGTAACATGTGCACACTTGTCAGCGCACATGTTACAACGGCACGTGACGCGGCCGCAAGCCGGTGCGAGGTCCCGTTCATCACTGCGCGCCGTTTAAATTTTAATGTTTCGCGAACTTATGTAATTTTATTTTTTTGTGAACTTATGTAATCTGTAGAAGCATATGAGATAAATTTCCTAGGAGGAGTTTGTTGAAATGTGAAAGTTGAAAAAGTGAAAAAATTCCATTCAAAACGGGCAAATTTGACGGCACGCCACGGATACGCCCTTCAACGTACAGTCACAAATAACACAGCGTTGGTTGAGCACCATTTTTTGACTGTACTGACCAATTGTGAAGCAGATCCGATAAATTCCCTAGGAGGAGTTTGTTCAAATACAAGGTGAAAAAAGCGAAAATAAGCCACCAAATTCTAAACGGCCAGTCACAAATAACACAGCGTTGGTTGAGCACCATTTTTTGACTGTACTGACTAATTGTGAAGCAGATTCGATATATTCCCTAGGAGGAGTTTGTTGAAATACAAGGCGCAAAAGTGAACTTTGCCGCCCAAAGTGAAAAATACAAATGCAATTAGCCGACTTTCGGTGGGTTTTGGGGCATGGGCTTTTCTGTAGGTATTGCCACGTTATACCTGCCTACCGATTTTCACACATATTGGTGAAACGTGGCGCAGGGGCTGCTTTTTAAAGTTCCTGTAGGGGCCGCTACAAACATGACAAATACGAATTTTGGTATGTGAGCTACAGCACCAGTGTCCTGTGAATTTCATATTCATAACTATTACGGTCTTTGCTGAGTGATTTTGAGCCTCTGGCTGCGCACAGTGATGAACGGGACCTCGCACCGGCTTGCGGCCGCGTCACGTGCCGTTGTAACATGTGCGCTGACAAGTGTGCACATGTTACGACGGCACGTGACGCGGCCGCAAGCCGGTACGAGGTCCCGTTCATCACTGCGTGCAGTTTTAATGAAGCACAGCTTTAAAGAATTGTAGTTTTAAAGAAGCACACTTTTAAAGAAGCACACTTTTAAACAAGCACACTTTTAAAGAAGCACACTTTTAAAGAAGCACATTTTTAAAGAAGCACACTTTTAAAGAAGCACACTTTTAAAAAAAGCACATTTTTAAAAATTTTCGCGAATTGATGTAATTCCAGTTTTGCCTCAGTCCCTAACAAGATGTCGGAGTACGAGGTCCCGTTCATCACTGTGCGCAGTTTTAATGAAGCACAGCTTTAAAGAATTGCAGTTTTAAAGAAGCACACTTTTAAAGAAGCGCATTTTTAAAAATGTTCGCGAATTGATGTAATTCCAGTTTTGCCTCAGTCCCTAACAAGATGTCGGAGCACTGTGCAGCTGTGTATTGTGTGTATGTATTGTGTATCAGTGGCGTTACTATGCTGTTTGAAAACAATTCAACTTTCCGACGGTCCTTGAACGTCCCCCGTTTACCGCACGACAACAGAGCAACAGGTGAGTCGACGATTCACCATGACGTCACACTATGTTCTTCGTTTTTTGACTATGTGTCTATGTTTACAGCCGGCTGGATGGCTTCAGGTCAGTGGTAGCCACTCGCGTTCTGCCACCCGAAAGTGTCGGTACGGCTATTGTTTACTAATTCAACTTTCCGACGGTCTTTGAACGCCCCCCGTTCACCGCACGACAGCAACAAGCAACACGTGAGTCAGTACACTTCAGCTGTCGGACTCAGTGTGACAACCGGACTTGCTTGTGTGTGTGTTTCACAAGTTATATTTATATTATATATAATATATAATATATATATATATATATATATATATTGTGGCAACCCCGCGCTGTCTGGCGTGGACGAACAGCGCCAGCACCCCGAGCGGCTCAGGTAGTCCGCGGGAGATAGGCTACGTGCCATGGAGGGCTCATCCAGCAAACCAGGGCAATCGGGGACATTGGGATCACCTGGGGGAGCAAGACGGCAGAGGGGTTTTAAGGACCGGGCACGTTGGAGACGAGGAGTAAGTCGAGTGGAAGACAGTCGGGGTAAGGCACCGATATCCACATAGCGCACTGACGCTGGAACTTTTCCCCCACAGCGCTGAGCGGGGGGAAGCCGGGAGCGAGAGCCACGCCACCCTCCCGGACGGACCCGATTCGGAGACGCTTTCCCTTGTTGTTTGGCCCGCTGGGGAATAACCTGTGTTGCTTTATGATTCTCCTTTTTTTGTGAGTTGCATGAAATAAAAACGGTTGCACTGCAACCCTGTTTGTGCGTGTGATTTGAGAACCCCCCCGCCGACTATCGGAGTTGCCAGAATATATATATTATGTAGGCTATGTGTGTATTTATATATAGCCTAATCATATGTTAATTGTTTCTTCAACATATTAAAATAGCTGATTTTACTCGCCCTGTTTCTGCTTCTCTATCATATTTATAGTGTGTGATTTGCTAAACAGCTATCATAGACATTCTAAAGAGTAGACGTCGCATTGGCTCATATATGTATACTGACTAGATATCATAGATAGACGTCGATGGGACAGAAGACCGACATTCATTCATTCAGGTGGGTGGTTAGGCCGCCCCAAGATGGAGGTGGCATTGACGTATTATGTTCCACTGACGCTAGAGTTTAGTTTAGTATTTTTTATTATTATTGTGTCATGCATCAGCATGCCCAGCCCACAAGGGCTAACAAGACACCATTATAAAACAGACAGACCAAAAACCAAAATTAGATGCTAAACAATACTAAGATTAACGATATAAACCATCCTGACTACAAATGCGGCCACCGTCTCAGAGCGGAAGTACTACGAGTCGCGGAGCAGCATACACAAGATGGTGGACAGCGCGAAATCAAGAGCTTGTTGACAGTTTTGTGATTGGCTTATTTGAATCCCTGTGTCGTGATTGGCTGATGTTGTGCTGCGATTGGCTGTTGTGATTCAAATGTGTGTGACGCCAGGTAGGCTATAAAAGGATTGTCCGAACGGCAGTTGTCGCCTTCTTTGAGACTCAGAGCTTCGGAGCTGTGTTTTATTGCAAGGTTTAGAGCGATTGTGCGAAATATTTCTACACAGAGATATTTCAATCGAGAGAGTGTGCTTGATAGTTTAATACCTTTTCAGGTATACTATCACTACTATTAGTACTACTAGTAGTATTCTATCTATCTATTCTATCTATCTATTCTATCCATCTATTCTATCTATCTATCTATTCTCTATCTATCCGTCGATCTATCTATCGATTTACTTGGACGCTTGATCCTCCTTGGAACGACGGTGAGTTTATTTCTCATACTTCATTTATCATTCCATTTAAACGTGTGGTAGTTAAGATGCAAGTATGTTTCATTACAGGTTCCATTCGCTTTTTCTAATCGTATTATCGCATATTCTGTTTATATGTCTTTAGATGCCTCGCGGCAAGTCGTACCGTCTCTCTCAGGCGGCCAAGAGGAGAGAGGCAGCCCTACGTCCCGTCGACGTGGAACTGTCGTTTGACCGTCCCGAGTTTGTTGCACGTAAGTAGGGAGTTGGGTTTTTTCCATTGTCATCAAGTTCTATGTGCACAGTGAAGCTTTTGAAATTGTAAATGAGGTCAATATTTGTGTAATCTAGATGAGTAATATTATTACTAATATAGTATATACTATATTTAAGCAATAGATCACGCCAGGCTGTGGTATACGGTCATTATACCACAGTTAAGGGGCGTTGTCCATCCCGCCGCGCCGCGGAGGGACGGCGACCCCCTTCACTCTGGTGATTTTGCTACCTAGTGGTTCTGCGCATGCGCATGACGACGCTATTGATCCGCGGTGTAGTATTGGTGTAAAATATACATACTGTACCCCTTAACTCTCCAATAAAGACGTTATAATACAGTATCAGAATCTATAGAATCATGCTACCCTATCAAAAAGTGCTACCTTATGTGTTTGGTAGCGTATTTAATCTGTTGACCGACTGCCTCTATCAAGCGATGCTCCCACTACAGAAACATGTTATTTTACACCACTACTCACTCCATGTACACCGTAAGAATACTGGGAGCCTATTTTGATACTGTATTATAACGTCTTTATTGGAGATTTCAGGGGTACAGTATGTGTATTTTACACCAAATACTCAATACTATCGAGCAGTTCACTCACCGTGTGCCTATTGCTTTACAACATTTCGACCCTCTCCAGCAATCAACATGTTTTTAGGCTTCAGTGAACTATTCTATTGCTTTTATATATAAATAAACAACAGTTCAAGTTAGGCGCGGAGTGATACTGAACTCTGTGAACCAAACGGGCGTCGTAGCTGTGTGTATATGCTCAATATACAACAGTTGGGAACCAATCAGATTGCTTGATTTAAGCCATCCGTTTTATAAATACTAATATACTTCTTTCTGTGAATAGGCCGTGGTACAGGGACACGCCGTCGTGTGACCCAGTACCCGGTGTCTGTGTCAGGCAAGACACACAAGCTCTTCGTTCCTGCGCATTCGGCTGATAAGAAGGTGATTGATTGTTTAAGAATGTGTTAATAATTTTTTTTTTTTAAATAATTTTTAATTTTTTTTTTTTTTTTTTTTAAATTGAAAAACATGATTTCTAAATAGGTTTTTCTATCTTTCAGTTTGTTCTTATCATAGGGGATTCCCATCTGCGCCCCTTTGCCGATGGAACGGTCGGGATTTCCAAGGGAAGGCTTTCCTTTGGGATCATGACGACCCCTGGGGCCAGCGCGTCTCATCTTAGGACGGAGCTGGTCCACGCTACGCTACCCCGGACACCTGATGCAGTCTGCATCCTGGCCCCCGGTAACAACCTGACCACCAGCACTACTCATGAATTGGCTGGTCAAGAGTTTGGGAAGCTCTTGATTAGTGCAAGTCAGCGTTGGCAGAATGTAAGTAATTTAGTTGATTGTGTGTATTTTGTTCAGTTCTTAAAATGCGTTAATGACGTGTTGCAGTACAGCGTACATGTGTTTAAATGGAATGTCATTGTCTTTCAAGGTTTTTGTCGTGGATTTCGTTCCACGCCTGAGTGTCGCTCCAGAGCTGCAGGAGCACATGAGCCGGGAGTTTCGTTCTGTGGCCAAGTCCATGGGTATGTTTCAAACAGATGTTTATGTTACATGCTTACTTTATTTGTCGATATATGTAAGTATATGAATGATTTATATATATTTATCATTTCTTAGGTATGGCGTACTACTCGACGTTCGAACACTTCCCCTTCAGCGACCTGAATCTCTGGGTCAGGGATAGTGTAAGTAGCATATACTGTGTGCAAAGAAGGTTGATGATTTACACTCATTTGTAGTTGAATTGATAGTATTATTTATTGAAAGTTGATGTTATTGTTAGTGAGTGTATTATTCTATCCTTTTCAGGTTCACTTGAGCGACGAGGCTGGCATGGGCATTTTTGCCGAGTTGCTGTGGCATGCTGCCTACACGCAACTGGACGTGCCAGTGCCGGCGCCAGCACCAAAGGCGCCGGATGTTCCCGTGCCTGTGCCAGCACCGGCACAGGCGCGACCAGCATCGCCGGGTCCAATCACCCCTCCAAGGGTGATTGTGAGGGATTCTCCCTCTTCTCCCCCCTGCGATGTCTGGATGGAAGTGGTGAACGGCAAGAAGGTAATATTGGCATACAGTACTTGTGTTTTTCCCCACTCATATTTGCAAAATAGTTGATGGTTGAAATTCAAAAATGTTCACCATGCATTCATTTTAATCAAATAATTGTTATTTGTCATTGCAGAGGATCCAATCTGCGGATCAGCTCTTCAGGCCCTCAAAGAGACGTGTGGTTCGGCATCAGGTTTGTAGTATATATTGTAACGTTAATTGTTAACATATGTATATCGATTTGTATATCTGTGCACATTGATTTACTCAATAGCAATTGTGACTAATATTCTGTTTCTGTGTTTATTTCACAGGAGGACGGACGTGCCATCGTGCTGAAGGATTGTTTCATCCCACTCAATCCTGTCCACTTCAGCACCGCCATGTTGGCTGCGATGGACGCCGTGGTTCCAGCTCATCTTTCGAGCCCTGACTGCCCAGCCGTTCCACAACACACAAAGGTAAGTTGAAAATGTGACGTTTTGATTGAGGTCTTTTAAAACTGTATTGTCTCCCTTAAAACACTCCTTTTATATGTTCTAAAAGTGTGTTTGATTTTCTTTAATCAGACACGGTGTGTGGTGGAGCGACGTCCGAAACGTGTGGCCTGCAAGAGGAGACCTGCATTGTGCCAGGTTTGTCTTTATTTCATTAATGTAATCACTGAATTGCGCAGTACAAATGGTAGGCACCGATAATGCAATAGTTTCTTTGCTTTACTTGTTTAGTACTTTGGCAAGTATTGAAAACAATTAAGAAAATACATGGTTTTGTTTCGTGTAAACAGGTCAAGGCGGCACCCAGCGTTGGGGTGTCTCCCAGGCTGACACGTGGCATCGTTGTGGACGTGGTTGCAGAGGAGGAGGTTAGTACGCTTTATCCTTAATCAGTTTAATTCTATGTGCATGTACATATTGTGTAATACACATAGCAAATTATTGCTATGACTAGCAAGTTCTCTCAAATGCAATAATGACACTTTTGTTCATGTATTTTCTTTAGGGGGATTCGACTGCTAGTGCTGTGGCTGCGGCCGTGTGGGAGGAGCCATCACCTACCACTGCTGCGGAGGAGGTTGGTACACTATTCTAAATCAGATCAAACAAATTGTTCCAAATTATTGTATATGATTAGCAAGTTCTCTCAAATGCGATAATGACACTTTTGTTAATGTATTTTCTTAATTATTTTTAGGGGGACGCGACTCCGAGTGCTGTGACGGTGCCGGAGGGGGAGGAGGTCAGCAGAAGATTCATCCAAAGTAAGGTTGACGCTAACCCTCCCTCCTGCAGGTGTGGCGAGCGAAAGCCACAGGCTGTTGTGTCTGGTAGTGTAGTTAGAGGTGGTGGTAGTGGGAAAGTGTCGGCGACAACGACTGACGTGTCAATTGCGTGCAGTGTTGTCGCCGCACTTAAACATGTCATTGCCCCTGTTTGTACATGGGGTGCGCGAGATGTCGATAGTGTTTGTTTAGAAGGTGAGAAGTTGGCTAGTTCTGTAGGTACATCAAGTAGGGATAGTGGCTTTGATAGTGATCTGTGCGAGTTCTTGAAACAGCACAGTGTTTTTGGCAGAAAGTGGAAAGTAGCCATTGGTCCATCAGTCTACAGAGGTTTCGGCTCAGACGACTCTGTGTTCTTCGAAAAGCTACAGGAACCTTTGTTGACTGATGGATTGTGTCTCTTGAACCTGCACGGTGCGGTGAGTGTTGTCATTGAGCACAATGGTTACTTTGTTGTAGTTGATTGTAGTAGTTGTGACGTATCTGGTTTTCCATGTGGTATTGGTAGGTCTGTAGCGGTTTTTAACACGTGCCTGGCCGACCTGATGTTACATATTCAAAGTCTTAAGAAGTCTTTGGGTGCAGAGTGGTATGCCATTAGCAGCCTGTCTGTGGGGGTAGATTCAGACATTGACAGTGCGACATTGCTTGTAGATGTTGATGTCACAACCGTAGTTGAGGGTGGCAGTTCACCGAGTAAATCGAGTTCTGTCAGGGGATCTTTCCATCAGGGAGATTGTCGGTTTCGCCACGCTGGCGTTCAGTGTATGGCTATCAGTTTGGTAGCCATAGCAAAACACTCCATTGATGGCGTGTTTTCGTGGCAGACAGACAATCTCGACAAGGTGGTTTTTTTGGGGGATCAACTTTACAATCGGTTGAGGGACAGCAATGTCACCAGCGATGATTCGCCACTGCTTAGTGTTCCTGATTTGCCCCTACACTCTGTTATCGATGGACACGCTTTCGACTTTGAATATGGGGAACATGTTTGTGGCCATGTTGATGTGGTGACAGGTGAGCTGATTGATTGTGGTTTTGTCATCAGTCTCAGATCTGGTTTGTTAAAGATGTTGGTAAAGTATCAGACGTGTTTTCTTACATTAGGTGGTAGTACATGTGCAGTCATTAGTCAAGGTGGACGTTTTGCTATTGTAGATTCGCATGCGCGCAGTGCAGATGGGATGGTGGACGGGGAAGGGAAGAGTGTTGTACTGTATTTCACGTGCTTAGATGATGTTTTTGAGCACATCTGCAAGTTAGCGACAGGATTAAAACCACCCAAACCGTTTGAGATAGCTAGTGTTAGTGTTTTCCAGAGGTCCAGTTTAAAAGTAGAACCAACGGTTAGCTCGAGTGTAAAGCGTAAAGCTTCACCGAGTGGGTGTTCATCAAAGAAGTTTAGGAAGGGTGATGATGATTCGGATGTTGTTTTTGTAGGTGATGTTTTGAGTAAAGGCCTCCAATTTAAGCCGCTTTCTGGGGAAGTTGTAGAAACTCTGTGCAATCAGTTAAATGTTGACTCAGAGGAGGCAGATCTAGTTTCTACACAAGTTGGTCCATTGGGTGCTCCTTGTAATAATGGGAAAATAGTCGGGGATGGTAATTGTTTCTTTAGAGCAGTTAGTCAGTCTGTGTGTGGTACACAAAAGAATCATAGGAAAATTAGACTAGCTGTAGTTAGGCATTTGAAAGCTAATGGTGGTGTTTTGAGAAGTGAGTATAGTTCGATGGAGGAATATCTCACAGTTTCAAAAATGGCGTATGTTGGTAGTTGGGCCACTGAAGTGGAGATTCAAGCAGCAGCAGATATGTTGGGAGTTAGTATTTTTACTTACTGTGGTGGTCGCTGGCTTGAATATAGTTGTAAGTTGGAGTTGTTGTCAGATCAGGGAATTTACTTAGAAAATTGTAATGGTAATCATTATGAGAATGTTGTTTGTGTTCAGAAGCCAAACATGCAGTGTTGCTATGGGTATTGCAAAGTGGGTGGGTCTAGTTACAATCTCAGAAAACATAGGGTTTGTGCAGACAATTTAACTTCGGTCGCGTCCTCAATTTTAGAAGCTAAAGTAGACCTTATTGAACAAAATGTAAAATCGGTAAAAGCCAAATCCATAAGTAGGTTGTCTCTGTCTAACCATTCGGTAAATAAAAATTATTTACAAAAAAGAATAAAATATTCAGAAAACAGGCGAAAATATCTAGAAAAGATGAAAAGAAATTATCGGGAAAGAAATTGGTATAAGGTAAAATTGAGAGAAATTAGTAAAACTAAATATCGTAAAAATAAGACTCATAGGGACACAAAAAAGGAAATTAGTAAAACTAAATATCGTAAAAATAAGACTCACAGGGATGCATTAAAGGAAATTAGTAAAACTAAATATCGTAAAGATCAGCTTCACAGGGACACAAAAAAGGAAATTAGTAAAACTAAATATCGTAAAAATAAGACTCACAGGGACGCATTAAAGGAAATTAGTAAAATTAAATATCGTAAAAATAAGTGTCATAGGCAGAATGTGAAATTTATGAGTATAAATAAATATCACGGAAATCCACAGCATAGGCAGCGTGTTGTTGCAGATAATAAATTGAGGAGGCAACATATAAAAGCAACATTGAATGATTTTGATTTAGTTATGCAGCAGTTTTTGGCTAAAGTAACTGATGGCCCAGATTTCGTCTGCTGTGTGTGTTTTAGAAAGTTGTTTAGGAATCAAGTTTCACCTTGTAGCATCAAGGATTATAGTAAAAGTGAAAAAATAACTGAAATTGCAGGAAAATGTATTAGTGAAGCATATTTGCATAAATGTAGTGCAGATTGTGTGTTGCCTTGTCAGTGGTTAGATACAGCTAGGGCAAAGTTGTGGATTTGTTCTAGCTGTCACCATAAAATTACTACAGGTCAAACGCCACCAGAGTGTGCTCTAAATAATTTGGAGACGTGTCACATTCCCCCAGAATTGGCATGCCTGAATAATTTAGAGCAACATTTAATCGCACTGCATATTCCGTTTATGAAGATACTAGCATTGCCTAAAGGTGGGCAAAATGGCGTCCATGGGCCTGTGACGTGTGTTCCTGCTAATATTGTGCAGACAAGCAATTTGCTACCACGTTCTGACATGGCTGGGTCTTTGTTACCCGTTAAATTGAAGCGAAAGCTCACATACAAAGGGCATTATGAGTACCAGTATGTTGATAGTATGCGCATCAAGCAGGCTTTGCAGTATCTTAAACGGAATAATGCACATTATAAGGATATAGAATTCAATGAAGTGTGGATAAATGACTTTTGTAGACAACAAGAGAGTGTGGCAGTAGATGACATAGCAGTACATGGTAATGGAAACAATGCCGAGGAAGATGAGCTTCTGCATGACAGACAACAGCATTGTATGTTTCAAGACACTTGTCTTATGCCTGTTGACATTGGTCAAGAAGCACTTGATCAATATTTAGATAACATATTAAATTTGGCTCCAGCAGAGGGAAACAGTCCTGTCAAGTTGTTGTCTGATCATTCAAATGAAGCAAAATGTTTCCCGGTGTTGTTTCCGACAGGATCTGCGACATACCACGACGGCAGACCTGACCGCCTAACTTTGTGCCGTTATTTTAATAATCGTATTTTACATGCTGATGGTAGGTTTGCACAAAATTTAGATTACATATTTTTTGCTCAGTATATGTCTGAGGTTCAGCAAGTAGTGTCAAATGTCTCCATAGCATTGCGGAAGGGTAAAGGAGGGCAATTTAGAAAGATTAGCACTAGTGTATTGAACGATGAGGAACAGTTGAAGCAGTTGTTACATTTTGACGATGGGTATCGTTTCCTTAAACCTATTAGAGGTACCCCATCATTTTGGCAGGGTGTGCAGCGTGATTTGTTAGCTTGTGTCCGTCAGCTGGGTATCCCGACGTGGTTTTGTTCGTTTTCTTCTGCCGACATGCGGTGGAAGAATCTTTTGACTAGTATTTTGAAGCAGGAAGGTAGGACGGAGACGGCCGAAGAGCTGGAGTGGGCAGATAGGTGTGAGCTTTTGAGGCGTAATCCGGTTACTGCGGCGAGGATGTTTGATTTTAGGTGGCATTGTTTTCTGAAAGAGGTTTTGATGTCTCCGTCTAACCCTATTGGGAAAATTAAGGATTACTTCTATAGGGTTGAATTCCAGCAGCGTGGTTCACCACATGTTCACTGCCTGTTTTGGATCGAAAACGCGCCAATCATTGATAGAAATACAGATGAAGAGGTAATTCAATTTATAGATAATTACATAACATGTGAATTACCCGCACAGGATGAGACACTATTGGACATAGTTTCATCTGTGCAAAAGCATTCCAAACGGCATTCAAAAACATGTAAGAAAAATGGAACTGTTTGTCGTTTTAATTTCCCTAAGCCTCCGTCTGCGAGAACTTTTATATCTCGCCCGCCTATTGAGGAGGAGGAGGACAAAACATGCACATGTCAAGAAGACGGGGCACTGACATTGTCAGAATGTGCATGTCAAATTAGGAAACAGACTAAATTGGAACAAAAAAAAATGGCAGTGCGCACTATAACCAAAATAAAAGAGGCCCTTTCAGATGACAATCTCAGTTTTGACAGTGTAGAGCAGTTGTTTGATCATTTACAGGTAGACCAAAGGGTGTTTGAGTTGGCGTATGGTATTTGTGCTAGGAAGACGAGTGTTGTTTTGAGCAGGGAAACTAGTGAGGTTTGGATCAATCAATATAGCAAACCGGTCTTAAAATGTTGGAATGCGAATATTGATATCCAGTTTGTGGTAGACGCGTATGCGTGTGTAGTGTACATTATTTCTTATATTTCCAAGGCGGAGCGTGAGATAGGATTGTTGTTAGGGAATGCGCAGAGGGAATCTGCTAAGGATAGGAATAGTAGTGCTAAGGATGCCCTTAAAAAGTTAGGAAGTGTGTATTTGCATAATAGAGATGTGTGTGCCCAAGAGTCTGTGTACAGGTTGACAGGAATGCATTTGAGGGAGTGTTCGAGGAAGGTTGTATTTGTTCCAGTTGGGGAGAGTAGTGTTAGAATGAGTTTGCCTTTATCAGTGTTAAAACGGAAGGCATCATCCAATGACCTTAGCACAGAGGACATGTGGATGACTAGTCTTGTGGATAGGTATAGGAATAGGCCAAGAGGTAGTGTGTTTGAGGACATGTGTATGGCTTTGTTTGCCTCGGAGTACCGCATATTGAGTAAATCGGAGCGGTCTCCCAACAGGATAGAACTGGAAAACAATTGTGGATTCATTCTGAAAAGAACGCATTCCGAACCTGCAGTTATTCGTTATGCGCGCTTTTCAGAAACAAAGAATCCAGAATTGTTTTACCAGAGTGTTATGCAGTTGTTTTTACCCTTTCGTTTAGATGTGCACCTGAGGCCAGCAGGTTTTGAAACATTTGAAGAGTTTCATAGTCGTGGTCATGTTAGATTGAGTGATGGATTGTTGTATTCAGTGAAGTCGATAGTGGATTTGAATCGCAGGGGGTTTGAAATGAATGCTGAGGAGTTAGATGACATAAGGAATTCGGTAGATAGTGATGTGGTGTTAGAGGACGCCTGGGGTGAGCTCTGCCCGGAGCAAGAGCAGGAGCGTTTAGAGTGTTTGGAAGAGCGTAGGGAGACTGAAGAAGCTTCAGATGGGCCTGTAGAATATATTCCGGATTTAGCGGTTAATAGCAGACAAGTTGGTGATTTGGAGAAGAGACAGAATGTACTGTGCAGGAGTGATGGCTTGGCGTTGATTAGATCTCTTAATGAGACCCAGCTCTCTGTCTTTTACCGGATTAGGCAGTGGTGTTTGAGTAAGGTGAATGGAGATAAGGTAGCAGCGTTGCAGGTTTTTGTCACAGGTGGTGCAGGGACCGGTAAAAGCCACTTAATAAGAGCTGTGCAGTACGAGGCAATGAGGTTGTTGTCACGAGGTTGTCGCAATCCGGACGATGTTTGCGTTTTGCTAACCGCTCCTACGGGGATAGCTGCACACAATTTACACGCAGGTACTATTCACAGTTCATTTAGCATTGGTAAAGATGTGCGGTTGCCTTACATTCCACTGGGTGAGGCGAAGCTCAATTCTTTGCGTGCTAAATATAGTAGCTTGCAGATTTTGATAATCGACGAAATTTCCATGGTTGATCATAACCTATTGGCCTACGTCCATGGACGTTTAAGACAAATTAAACAGTCTGGTGACTATTCCCCGTTTGGAAACGTTAGCATAATTGCAGTTGGGGATTTTTATCAATTGCCTCCAGTGAAAGGGAAAGCGTTGTATTCAGAGGATGTTAGTGTCGGTTTGTGGACTCATTTTCAGGTAGTGGAACTGAAAACTGTTGTCCGTCAAAAAGATGGTGTTTTTGCAGATTTGTTGAACAGGGTTAGATGTCGTGTGAAAGGGACCCCCATGCTGTCTTCGGACATTAAATTATTAAGGCGTTGCGAAACTGGTGAAGTGAGCTCAGCTTTACACATTTTCCCAACGAACCGGCAAGTAAATGAGCATAACATTCAACAGTTATTCAAGAGTTGTCCCGCATATGTCACGATCGAAGCAAAAGATTTTGTAACTAGCAAGAAAACAGGCAAGCTTGAGCTGAGGGAAGGACATCATACCCTATCATACAGTACATGTCTGCAAGAGACCCTGCTTTTGGGAGTGGGTGCTCGTGTCATGCTGCTGAAAAATCTGGATTGCGATGACGGTTTAGTGAATGGTGTGTGTGGAATAGTCACACACATCGTTTATCCACCTAATGATGATAGGTTCCCAAAGACCATTTACGTAAAGTTTGATGATCATCAAATTGGAACCAAAAGGAGGAATTGCTCTTCATTTTCCTCTGCTGTTGAAATGCTATCCACAGGCATTGAAGCAGAAGAGGAAAGAGTTACCAAACACGGTGGATCGCGCCGGCAATTTCCAATAAGGCTTGCCTGGGCTTGTACAGTCCATAAAGTACAAGGACTTACTGTAGATAAAGCGGTAGTTTCGCTAAAGAAAATCTTTGCAGCTGGTCAAGCATATGTGGCTCTAAGTCGCGTTAGAGATTATTCGGGTTTAGTTATTCAGGACTTTAACGAGAAAGCAATATATTGCAAAGACACAATTCAGGATGCAATTGCAAGCATGCCTCCCTTCTTGGTCACTAATATTCCAGGTAGTAATTTCACTACACCACCATTTAATGTGTTTTTGATGAATGTGCAAAGTTTGACTCGACATGTGACAGATTTGGCTTTGTGTACACAGCATCTGCAGCTTAACTGTATTGCTGTTACTGAAACATGGTTGCCGGCAGCTTCCTCATTGGAAACTGTACGACTGGATGGTTATGCTTTTCACAACCATCCAAGGAGTCTGTCGTACGATAGCAGCAACTCCTTATTCAAAGAAATTCAAGACCAACAACATGGTGGAGTTGGCATGTATAGTGCAGACAATTTGGCGTACAGTATTATCCAGGTACCAACTGTAAATTTAGAATGTTTGGTTTACCACTGCACTACACAGGATATATTAATGGCAGTTATTTATCGCCCACCATCATATACCATGACATTGTTCAAAGAAAACCTTGACAAAGTACTTGATTGGCTAAATCACCAAAGTACCACAATTGCTGTCATGGGAGATTTCAATGACGACATTTTGAAATCATCAACTGTCTGCAAATTCATGATCGATAAAGGATTCATCCAAATGGTCAAACAAGCTACAACTGAAAAAGGCACATTAATTGATCATGTGTATGTGAAAACATCACATTATGATGTACAGGCTGTTGTCGTGCCGACATATTTCAGTGACCATGAAGGGATTCTATGTTCATTTACATCTAGGCGTTTAGAGCAGGGACTACTTGAATAACTGTTAATGTGAATGAAATAAGGATTAATTAATTTATTTATTTGTATGAATTTATTTATTTGTATGAATGTATTTATTTGTATGAATGTATTTATTTGTATGAATTTATTTATTTGTATGAATTTATTTATTTATTTGTATGAATTTATTTATTTATTTATTTATGGCTTATGAAATGCGAATGAAAAAATGAAATTATGAATTACATAAATGCGAATAAAATACGGAAATTATGGCTTATGAATTGCGTTAGTGCGAATAAAATAATGAAATTATGGCTTATGAACTACGTTAATGAGATTAAAATAATGAAATTATGGCTTATGAATTACGTAAATGCGAATAAAAAACGGAAATTATTGCTTATTAATTACTTTAATGTGAATAAAATAATGAAATTATGGCTTATGAATTACGTTAATGCGAATAAAATAATGAAATTATTGCTTATGAATTACGTTAATGCGAATAAAATAATTTAATCATGGCTTATGAATTATGTAAATGAATAAAAAACGGAAATTATGGCTTATTAATTACTTTAATGTGAATAAAATAATGAAATTATGGCTTATGAATTACGTAAATGCGAATAAAAAACGGAAATTATTGCTTATTAATTACTTTAATGTGAATAAAATAATGAAATTATGGCTTATGAATTACGTTAATGCGAATAAAATAATGAAATTATTGCTTATGAATTACGTTAATGCGAATAAAATAATTTAATCATGGCTTATTAATTATGTAAATGTGAATAAAAAACGGAAATTATGGCTTATTAATTACTTTAATGCTAATAAAATAATGAAATTATGGCTAATGAATTACGTTACTGCGAATAAAATACGGAAATTATGTCTTGTGAAATACTTAAATGCGAATGAAATTATGGCTTATGAATTACGTTAATGCGAATAAAATAATGAAATTATGGCTTATGAATTACGTTAATGCGAATAAAATAATGAAATTATGGCTTATGAATTACGTTAATGCGAATAAAATAATGAAATCATGGCTTATTAATTATGTTAATGCGAATAAAAAACGGAAATTATTGCTTATTAATTACTTTAATGCGAATAAAATAATGAAATTATGGCTTATGAATTACGTAAATGCGAATAATATACGGAAATTATGTCTTGTGAAATACTTAAATGCGAATGAAATTATGGCTTATGAATTACATTAATGGGAATAAAATTATGGCTAATGAATTACGTTACTGCGAATAAAATAATGAAATTATGGCTTATGAATTACGTTAATGCGAATAAAATACGGAAATTATGGCTTATGAATTACGTTAACGGGAATAAAATACGAAAATTATGGCTTGTGAATTACTTTAATGTGGATTTAAAAAAGATTATGGCTCGTGAATTACGTTAATATGAATTTAAAAAAAGAAATTATGGCTTATGAATTATCTTAATGAAAATAAAATAATGAAATCATGCTTTATGAATTATTGTAATGTAAAATCATGAAACTATGAATTATCTTAATGTGAATCAAATCATGAAATAATAATGTCTGTAATAAGCCCTATGTTTTCTGAGATAGTGGGGAGATGGATGGAGAAGAATGAGTGTAGGTGGTGTAAGGTTGGTGGAGGTGCTGAGGTGAGGCATTGATCCAAGGGTATGGTGGATGTTGTTGATGAGGAGGTTGTATAGAGGTGAGGGGAGAGAGTCCTGGGGTTTGGTGGTATTGTGGAGTAGGGAGAAAAGTGACTTGGAGTTGTATTGATTGGCAGTGATTAAGCTGGAGTAGTGGTGTTTTTTGGTGCAGGAAATTGAGTTGTTATAGTGTAAGATGTGGTTATTGTACATTCCTTTGTGTATAGTGAGAGCAGTTTTTCTATAGAGTTGTTGAAGTTGTGGCGAGGCGTGGTGTTTGAGAGATGGAGTGTGTGGAATAGTGTCATGTTGCTGTCATCCATTGTGTTTTATGAATGTTTATATATAATGTATATATGTTTTATTAATTATGTAAATGTAAATGAAATGATGTTTTATGAATTATATATTTTGTTGTATTGCATGTTAAATATCAAAGGGTTTCGTTTCTGCATTGGCTACAGCATTTGTAACTTAAAAAAAGAATTGATAATTATTTATATTATACAACAGTTATTAATAACTGCAGACATTAAAGTAATCTATATTAAATATCCCAAAATAAATGCAACTATGGCATATTTAGAATTGTAAACACTTAAATGCTATTGCCGATGCAGTTTTTGCTTTACCTTTCATGTATTATCAAAAAGCAAAAAGACACTAGTAATGGTACTCCTGGTTTACTGGGATGGGGTTCGATTCCCTGTGGTGTCCTGCTGATTGTTTTTACATAACCATGTATGACCATGAAGGGATTCCATGTTCATTTACATCTAGGATGTTGCTGACATCCATTGTGTTTTATGAATGTTTATATATTATGTTTATATCATGTTTTATGAATTATGTTAATGTCAATGAAATGTTGTTTTATGAATTATATATAGGTTATTGTACTGCATGTTAAATATCAAAGGGTTTCGTTTCTGCATTGGCAACAGCATTTGTAACTAAAAAAAGTATTGATAATCATTGATATCTGCAGACATTAAAGTAAGATATATAAAATATCCCAAAATAAATGCAACTATGGCATATTTAGAATTGTAAACACTTAAATGCTATTGCTGATGCAGTTTTTGCTTTACCTTTCATGTATTATCAAAAAGCAAAAAGACACTAGTAATGGTACTCCTGGTTTACTGGGATGGGGTTCGATTCCCTGTGGTGTCCTGCTGATTGTTTTTACATAAACATGTATGACCATGAAGGGATTCTATGTTCATTTACATCTAGGAGTTTAGAACAGGGACATTGATAATGTGCATGTCATATGTGTTTTATGTTAATGTGAATAAAATGATGAAACTAATAAAAGGTCTTGCATGCTGTTTGCTCTTGGTGATATTAGTATGAGTAAATGTATGCTATAACTACTACTAACAATGATACAAATAACAATCTCAAACACGTACTGTTAGACAAATTTCAGATGAAATTCACATGATTTCTTCTCCATAGTTCGTTCAAAGCCCTTCAACGTACAGTCACAAATAGAACGGCATTCATTCAGCAACATTATTGAAGTGTACTGAGCAATTTGGAAGCAGACCCGAGAAATTCCCTAGGAGGAGTTTGTTGAAATACAAGGCGAAAAAGTGAAAAAATTCCATTCAAAATGGCCAACTTTGACGGCACGCCACGGACACGCCCTTCAACGTACAGTCACAAATAACACGGCGTTGGTTCAGCTCCATTTCATGACTGTACTGACCAATTGTGAAGCAGGTCCGATAAATCCCCTAGGAGGAGTTCGTTGAAATACAAGGCGAAAAAGTGAAATTTGCCGGTAAAAAAGTGAAATTTGCCGGTAAAAGTGCAAATTAAAAAAGAAAACAGCCGACTTCCGGTGGGTTTTGGGGCATGGGTCCAAGAGGCTTTCCTGTAGGTATTGTCATGTTGTACGTGCCTACCGAGTTTCATACATATTGGTGAAACGTGGCGCAGGGGCTGCTTTTTAAAGATCCTGTAGGGGGCGCTACAAACATGACAACCACGATTTTTGGTATGTGAGCTACAGGCACCAGTCTACACGTGTCCTGTGAATTTCATATTCATAACTATTACGGTCTCCGCAGAGTGATTTTGAGCCTCTGGCGGCCATGTTGTTTTTCCAATCGACTTAATTTTACTTGAGCAGTTAGAACTTTTGTCCCCAAAGGCTACTGAGTTGGTCCCGCTCAAATCAAACATTGCGTCTATGAACTGTGGCTATTTTAGTAACAGGCCACGCCCATTTTGAAGCCACGCCCCATTTGAATTTTTTTTGACTTTATCTTGTTCAGAATTTGATTCTGAACAACTTTAGTAGAGGGGTCCAAGATCATAGGAGTCCAATTCATGTAGATATGTGCAATTTACTATTTTTGGGGTGAAAAACACACCCCTTTTAGAACGCAATGGCTAATGGGTACTTGATACTTTAGTGTACAGACTAATCCTTATGTCAAATTGAAGATAATGGGCCATAGATGATATGTGCCATAGGATTTTTGTGAAAGTCGAAAAACCTGGGATCCTTGGGGAATTTACTGTTTTTAACTAAATTCAAAATGGCGGGAAATGTGGCTACCGGAAGTGCTAAGTTAGTATCTGCAAATTTGTTCATCATGAGGTTTTGCATGTGTGGCAAAAGTTTCATGAGTGTAGGTCCAACCAGTGACGAGTTATGCTTGTGTAAACGTTGAAATTTTGGCATAGTTGGTATAGCGCCACCTTGGGGCCAATGTGAATTTGACGGCTAGAATCTCAAATTTTACAGCAGTCCCACCAAACGTGCCAAGAAAATATGAGTTTTCGTATATGTTCAGGGGGGGAAAAATGCAGTCGAAGACGGTTAAAAAGAATAAGAATAATAATAATCGGATCAAAAACAATAGGGACCTTGCAGGTTCTGCTCGGTCCCTAATTAAAACTGCGCGCAGTGATGAACGGGACCTCGTAACATGTGCGCTTTTTTAAAACTGCGCGCAGTGATGAACGGGACCTCGTAACGTGCGCTGCCACGAGGTCCCGTTCAGCACTGCGCGCAGTTTTAATTTTAATTTTTAGCGAATTCATGTCATCTGAGATACATTCCCTAGGAGGAGTTTGTTGAAATACAAGGCGAAAAAGTGAAAAAAATCCATGAAAAACGGCCAACTTTGAAGGCACGCCACGGACACGCCCTTCAACGTACAGTCACAAATAACACGGCGTTGGTTGAGCCCCATTTTTTGACTGTACTGAGCAATTGTGAAGCATATCCGATAAATTCCCTAGGAGGAGTTCGTTGAAATACAAGGCGAAAAAGCGAAATTTGCCGGTAAAAGTGCAAATTTAAAAAGAGAACAGCCGACTTCCGGTGGGTTTTGGGGAATGGTTCCAAGAGGCTTTTCTGTAGGTATTGGCATGTTGTACGGGCCTACCGAGTTTCATACATATTGGTGAAACGTGACGCAGGGGCTGGTTTTTAAAGTTCCTGTAGGGGGCGCTACAAACATGAAAACCACGATTTTTGGTATGTGAGGTACAGGCAACAGTCTACACGTGTCCTGTGAATTTCATATTCATAACTATGACGGTCTCCGCAGTGTGATTTACCCTCCTCTGGCGGCCATGTTGTTTTTCCAATCGACGTCATTTTACTTGAGCAGTTAGAACTTTGGTCCCCAAAGGCCACTGAGTTGGTCCCGCTCAAATCAAACATTGCGTCTATGAACTGTGGCTATTTTAGTAACAGGCCACGCCCATTTTGAAGCCACGCCCCATAATTTTTTTTTTTTACTCTATCTTGTTCAGAATCTGATTCTGAACAACTTTTGTATCTGGGTCAACATCATAGGAGTGAAACTTGATGTTGATATGAGCAATTAACTTTTGAGTAATTTTTAACCACACCCATTTTAGAACTGAAAGGGTCATGGGAGCTTTAAACTTTATTGTACAGACTAATCCTTATGGCAGATTGAAGATAATGGGCCATAGATGATATGTGCCAAAGGATTTTTGTCAAAGTCAAAAAACCTGGGATCCTTGGGGAATTTTCTGTTTTTAACATAATTCAAAATGGCGGAAAATCTGGCAACCCGGAAATGTTCAGTTCAAGAGACTTTTTTGTTCATCATGAGGATTTGCATGTGTGTGCAAAGTTTCATGAGTGTACGTCAAACCGGTGGCGTGTGCTGCTTGTTTCCGTTTGAATTTTTGGACAGTTGCTATAGCGCCACCTTGGGGCCAATCAGAATTTGACGGCTAGAATATCTAAGTTACAGCAGTCCCCGCAAATGTGCCAAATAAAAATGAGTTTTCGTATATGTTCAGGGGGGGAAAAATGCAGTCGAAGTGGACTAAAAAGAATAATAAGAATAATCGGACCAAAAACAATAGGGACCTTGCCAGTTTTGGCTCGGTCCCTAATTAAAACTGCGCGCAGTGATGAACGGGACCTCGTAACATGTGCGCTTTTTTAAAACTGCGCGCAGTGATGAACGGGACCTCGTAACATGTGCGCTTTTTAAAAACTACTAAAACTTAATTAACTTATTAAAACTTTCTAAAACGAGGTCCCGTTCATCACTGCGCGCAGTTTTAATTTGAATTTTAGCGAAATTATGTAATTTTTAACTTTTAGCGAATTTATGTAATCTGTAGAAGCAGATGAGATACATTCCCTAGGAGGAGTTTGTTGAAATACAAGGCGAAAAAGTGAAAAAATTCCATGAAAAATGGCCAACTTTGAAGGCACGCCACGGACACACCCTTCAACGTACAGTCACAAATAACACGGCGTTGGTTGAGCCCCATTTTTTGACTGTACTGACCAATTGTGAAGAAGATCAGATAAATTCCGCAGGAGGAGTTCGTTCAAATACAAGGCGAAAAAAACGAAAATAAGACGACGGAATTCAAAACGGCCAAATTTGACGGCACACCACGGACACGACCTTCAACGTACAGTCACAAATAACACGGCGTTGGTTCAGCTCCATTTCATGACTGTACTGACCAATTGTGAAGCAGGTCCGATAAATTCCCTAGGAGGAGTTTGTTGAAATACAAGGCGAAAAAGTGAAAAAATTCCATGAAAAATGGCCAACTTTGAAGGCACGCCACGGACACACCCTTCAACGTACAGTCACAAATAACACGGCGTTGGTTGAGCCCCATTTTTTGACTGTACAGACCAATTGTGAAGCAGATCCGATAAATTCCCTAGGAGGAGTTCGTTCAAATACAAGGCGAAAAAAACGAAAATAAGACGACGGAATTCAAAATGGCCAACTTTGACGGCACGCCACGGACACGCCCTTCAACGTACAGTCACAAATAACACGGCGTTGGTTCAGCTCCATTTCATGACTGTACTGACCAATTGTAAAGCAGGTCCGATAAATTCCCTAGGAGGAGTTCGTTCAAATACAAGGCAAAAAAGTGAAATTTGCCGGTAAAAAAGCGAAATTTGCCGGTAAAAGTGCAAATTAAAAAAGAGAACAGCCGACTTCCGGTGGGTTTTGGGGCATGGTTCCAAGAGGCTTTTCTGTAGGTATTGTCATGTTGTACGGGCCTACCGAGTTTCATACATATTGGTGAAACGTGGCGCAGGGGCTGCTTTTTAAAGATCCTGTAGGGGGCGCTACAAACATGACAACCACGATTTTTGGTATGTGAGGTACAGGCAACAGTCTACACGTGTCCTGTGAATTTCATATTCATAACTATTACGTTCTCCACAGAGTGATTTTGAGCCTCTGGCGGCCATGTTGTTTTTCCAATCGACTTAATTTTACTTGAGCAGTTAGAACTTTGTTCCCCAAAGGCCACTGAGTTGGTCCCGCTCAAATGAAACATTGCGTCTATGAACTGTGGCTATTTTAGTAACAGGCCACGCCCATTTTGAAGCCACGCCCCATAATTTTTTTTTTTTACTCTATCTTGTTCAGAATTTGATTCTGAACAACTTTAGTAGAGAGGTCCAAGATCATAGGAGTCCAATTCATGTAGATATGTGCAATTTACCAATTTTTTGGTAAAAACCACACCCCTTTTCGAACTCAATGGCTCATGGGTACTTGCTACTTTAGTGTACAGACTAATCATTATGTGAAATTGAAGATAATGGGCCATAGATGATATGTGCCAAAGGATTTTTGTCAAAGTCGAAAAACCTGGGATCCTTGGGGAATTTACTGTTTTTAACTAAATTCAAAATGGCGGGAAATCTGGCTACCGGAAGTGCTAAGTTAGTATCTGCAAATTTCTTCATTATGAGGATTTGCATATGTGTGCAAAGTTTCATGAGTTTAGGTCCGACCGGTGACGAGTTATGCTTGTGCAAAGGTTGAAATTTTGGCATAGTTGCTATAGCGCCACCTTGGGGCCAATCTGAATTAGACGGCTAGAATCTCTAATTTACAGCAGTCCCACCAAATGCGCCAAACAAAAATGAGTTTTCGTAAATGTTTAGGGGGGGGAAAATGCAGTCAAAGTTCCTGAAAAATAATAAGAATTAAAACTGCGCGCAGTGATGAACGGGACCTCGCGCCGGCTTGCAGCCGCCACTACGAGGTCCCGTTCATCACTGCGCGCAGTTTTAAAAAAAAATCGCGCCGGCTTGCGGCCGCGTCACGTGCCGTCGTAACATGTGTGCTGGCAAGATGTGCACATGTTAGGACCGCACGTGACGCAGCCGCAAGCCGGCACGAGGTCCCGTTCATCACTGCGCTCAGTTTTAAAAGAGCGCAGTTTTAAAAAAAATTCGCAAATTTATGTAATCTGTAGAAGCAGAGGTGCCCTGTGGTGTCCTACTGATTGTTTTGACATTAACATGTAAGACCACATTTAACTGAATTACATGTTCATTAACCCTACATCAATGATGCGATAAATTGCCTAGGAGGAGTTAGTTCAAATACAAGGCGACGGAATTCAAAAATGGCCAACTTTAATGGCATGCCACGGACACGCCCTTCAACGTACAATCACAAATAGCATGATTTTGGTTCAGCACCACTTCATGACTGCACTGACCAATTTTGAAGCAGATCTGATAAATTCCCTAGGAGGAGTAAGTTTAATACAAGGCGACGGAATTCAAAAATGGCCAACTTTGACGGCATGCCACCGACACGCCCTTCAACGTACAATCACAAATAGCATGATTTTGGTTCAGCACCACTTCATGACTGTACCGACCAATTTTGAAGCAGATCCGATAAAATCCCTAGGAGGAGTTCATTCAAATACAAGGCAAAAAAGTGAAAAAAAATCAAAATGGCCGCCAAAAGTGAAAATTAGAAATGCAAATAGCCGACTTCCTGTGGGGTTTGGGGCATGGGTCCAAGAGGCTTTTCTGTAGGTATGGGCACATTGTACGTGAATACTGAGTTTCATACATATTGGTGAAACGTGGCGCAGGGGCTGCTTTTTAAAGTTCCTGTAGGGGGCGCTACAAAAAATAGAAACACGAATTTTGGTATGTGAGTTATCGGCACCAGTCTACACGTGTCCTGTGAATTTCATATTCATAACTATTACGGTCTCCGCACAGTGATTTACCCTGACACCAGAGCCTGTGGCGGCCATGTTGTTTTTTCAATCGACTTAATTTTAATTGAGCAGTTAGAACTTTGGTACCTTACGGCCACTGAGTGGCTCCCGCTCAAATCAAACATTGCGTCTATGAACTGTGGCGATTTTAGTGTCAGGCCACGCCCATTTCGATGCCACGCCCCATTTGAAAATATGTTGACTTTATCTTGTTTAGAATTTGATTCTGAACAACTTTTGTATTGGGGCCAACATCATAGGCGTCCAACTTGACGTTGATATGAGCAATTAAATATTTTCGAGGTTTCAACCACACCCCTTTTAGAACTCATTGGTGCTCTAAACTTTATTGTACAGACTAATCTTTAAGTCAGATTGAAGATAATGGGCCATATATGATATGTGCCAAAGGCTTTTTGTCAAAGTCGAAAAACCTGGGATCCTTGGGGAATTTACTGTTTTTAACTAAATTCAAAATGGCGGAAAATATGGCTACCGGAAGTGTTCAGTTCAAGAGACTTTTTTGTTCATCATGAGGATATGCATGTTTGTGCAAAGTTTCATGAATGTAGGTCAAACCGGTGGCGAGATATGCTTGTGCAAAGTTTGCACTTTTGAACAGTTGCTATAGCGCCACCTAGGGGCGAATGTGAATTTGAGGGCTAGATTATCAAATTTTTCACCAGTCCCCACAATTGCACCAAGAAAAAATGAGTTTTAGAATATGTGCAGGGGGGGAAAAATGCAGTCGAAGTGTTTAAAAATAATAATAATAAGAAGAAGAAGAAGAAGAATAATCATGAGGGTTTCAATAGGGACCTTGCCATGTTTGGCTCGGTCCCTAATTAAAACTGCGCGCAGTGATGAACGGGACCTCGCGCCGGCTTGCAGCCGCCACTACGAGGTCCCGTTCATCACTGCGCGCAGTTTTAAAAAAAAATCGCGCCGGCTTGCGGCCGCGTCACGTGCCGTCGTAACATGTGTGCTGGCAAGATGTGCACATGTTAGGACCGCACGTGACGCAGCCGCAAGCCGGCACGAGGTCCCGTTCATCACTGCGCTCAGTTTTAAAAAAGCGCAGTTTTAAAAAAAATTCGCAAATTTATGTAATCTGTAGAAGCAGAGGTGCCCTGTGGTGTCCTACTGATTGTTTTGACATTAACATGTAAGACCACATTTAACTGAATTACATGTTGTAACAACTTTAACTAACATTATTAACCCTACATCAACGATCCGATAAATTCCCTAGGAGGAGTTCGTTCAAATACAATGCGAAAAAGTGAAATTCCATTCAAAATGGCCAACTTTGACATCACGCCACGGACACGCCCTTCAACGTACAGTCACAAATAGCACGGCGTTGGTTCAGCACCACTTCATGACTGTACTGACCAATTTTGAAGCAGATCCGATAAATTCCCTAGGAGGAGTTCATTCAAATACAAGGCAAAAAAGTGAAAAAAATTCAAAATGGCCGCCAAAAGTGAAAATTAGAAATGCAAATAGCCGACTTCCTGTGGGGTTTGGGGCATGGGTCCAAGAGGCTTTTCTGTAGGTATGGGCACATTGTACGTGAATACTGAGTTTCATACATATAGGTGAAACGTGGCGCAGGGGCTGCTTTTTAAAGTTCCTGTAGGGGGCGCTACAAAAAATAGAAACACGAATTTTGGTATGTGAGCTATCGGCACCAGTTTACACGTGTCCTGTGAATTTCATATTCATAACTATTACGGTGTCCGCAGAGTGATTTTGAGCCTCTGGCGGCCATGTTGTATTTTAAATCGACTTAATTTTTGGTGAGCAGTTAGAACTTTGGTACCTAATGGCCATTGAGTTGGTCCCGCTCAAATCAAACATTGCGTCTATGAACTGTGGCTATTTTAGTATCGGGCCACGCCCACTTCGATGCCACGCCCCATTTGAAAAATTGTTGACTCAATCTTGTTCAGAATTTGATTCTGAACAACTTTAGTAGAGAGGTCCAACACCATAGGAGTCCAATTAATGTAGATATGTGCAATTTACTATTTTTGGGGTGAAAAACACACCCCTTTTTGAACTCAATGGCTCATGGGTACTTTGAAATTTATCCTACAGACTAATCCTTATGTCAGATTGAAGATAATGGGCCATAGATGATATGTGCCAAAGGATTTATGTCAAAGTCGAAAAACCTGGGATCCTTGGGGAATTTACTGTTTTTAACTAAATTCAAAATGGCGGGAAATCTGGCTACCGGAAGTGCTAAGTTAGTATCTGCAAATTTGTTCATTATGAGGATTTGCATATGTGTGCAAAGTTTCATGAGTTTAGGTCCAACCGGTGACGAGTTATGCTTGTGCAAACGTTGAAATTTTGGCATAGTTGGTATAGCGCCACCTAGGGGCGAATGTGAATTTGAGGGCTAGAATATCAAATTTTTCACCAGTCCCACAAAATGCACCAAGAAAAATTGAGTTTTAGAATATGTTCAGGGGGGGAAAAATGCAGTCGAAGATGAGGGAAAATAAGAAGAAGAATAATAATAATCATGAGGGTTTCAATAGGGTCCTTGCCATGTTTGGCTCGGTCCCTAATAATCACGAGGGTTTCAATAGGGTCCTTGCCAAGTTTGGCTCGGTCCCTAATTAAAACTGCGCGCAGTGATGAACGGGACCTCGTAACATGTGCGCTGGCACGAGGTCCCGTTCATCACTGCGCGCAGTTTTAATTTTAATTTTTCCTGAACTTATGTAATTTTAACTTTTTGCGAACTTATGTAATCTGTAGAAGCAGATGAGATACATTCCCTAGGAGGAGTTTGTTGAAATACAAGGCGAAAAAGTGAAAAAATTCCATTCAAAATGGCCAACTTTGACGGCACGCCACGGACACGCCCTTCAACGTACAGTCACAAATAACACGGCGTTGGTTGAGCCCCATCTCTTGACTGTACTGACCAATTGTGAAGAAGATCCGATAAATTCCCTAGGAGGAGTTCGTTCAAATACAAGGCGAAAAAAGCGAAAATAAGAGCACGGAATTCAAAACGGCCAACTTTGAAGGCACGCCACGGACACGCCCTTCAACGTACAGTCACAAATAACACGGCGTTGGTTGAGCCCCATTTTTTGACTGTAGTGACCAATCGTGAAGCAGATCCGATAAATTCCCTAGGAGGAGTTCGTTCAAATACAAGGCGAAAAAGTGAAATTTGCCGCCGAGAGTGCAAATGAAAAAAATAAAATTTCCGACTTCCGGTAGGGTTTGGGGCATGGTTCCAAGAGGCTTTTCTGTAGGTATTGTCATGTTGTACGTGCATACCGAGTTTCATACATATTGGTGAAACGTGGCGCAGGGGCTGCTTTTTAAAGTTCCTGTAGGGGGCGCTGAAAATACGACAACCACTATTTTTGGTATGTGAGCTACAGGCACTACTCTACACGTGTCCTGTGAATTTCATATTAATAACTATTACGGTCTCCGCAGTGTGATTTACCCTCCTCTGGCGGCCATGTTGTTTTTCCAATCGACGTCATTTTACTTGAGCAGTTAGAACTTTGGTCCCCAAAGGCCACTGAGTTGGTCCCGCTCAAATCAAACATTTCGTCTATGAACTGTGGCTATTTTAGTAACAGGCCACGCCCATTTTGAAGCCACGCCCCATAATTATTTTTTTTAACTCTATCTTGTTCAGAATTTGATTCTGAACAACTTTTGTATCTGGATGAACATCATAGGAGTGAAAGTTGATGTTGATATGAGCAATTAAAGATTTTAGCGTTTTTAACCACACACCTTTTGGCTCATGGGTGCTTTAAACTTTTTTGTACAGACTAATCCTCATGGCAGATTGAAGATAATGGGCCATAGATGATATGTGCCAAAGGATTTTTGTGAACGTCGAAAAACCTGGGATCCTTGGGGAATTTGCTGTTTTTAACAAAATTCAAAATGGCGGAAAATCTGGCAACCCGGAAATTTTCAGTTCAAGAGACTTTTTTGTTCATCATGAGGATTTGCATGTGTGTGCAAAGTTTCATGAGTGTAGGTCAAACCGGTGACGTGTGCTGCTAGTGCAAAGTTTGCACTTTTGAACAGTTGGTATAGCGCCACCTTGGGGCCAATGTGAATTTGACGGCTAGAATATAAAATTTTTCACCAGTCCCCACAAATGTGCAAAATAAAAATGAGTTTTCGTATATGTTCAGGGGGGGAAAAATGCAGTCAAAGAGGCTTAAAAATAAGAATAAGAAAAAGCGGACCAATAACAATAGGGACCTTGCAGGTTCTGCTCGGTCCCTAATAAAACTGCGCGCAGTGATGAACGGGACCTCGCGCCGGCTTGCAGCCGCCACTACGAGGTCCCGTTCATCACTGCGCGCAGTTTTAAAAAAAAATCGCGCCGGCTTGCGGCCGCGTCACGTGCCGTCGTAACATGTGTGCTGGCAAGATGTGCACATGTTAGGACCGCACGTGACGCAGCCGCAAGCCGGCACGAGGTCCCGTTCATCACTGCGCGCAGTTTTAAAAAAGCGCAGTTTTAAAAAAAATTCGCAAATTTATGTAATCTGTAGAAGCAGAGGTGCCCTGTGGTGTCCTACTGATTGTTTTGACATTAACATGTAAGACCACATTTAACTGAATTACATGTTGTAACAACTTTAACTAACATTATTAACCCTACATCAATGATCCGATAAATTCCCTAGGAGGAGTTAGTTGAAATACAAGGCGAAAAAGTGAAAGTATTCCATTCAAAATGGCCAACTTTGACAGCACGCCACGGCCATGCCCTTCAATGTACAGTCACAAATAGCACGATTTTGGTTCAGCACCACTTCATGACTGTACTGACCAAATTTGAAGCAGATCCGATAAATTCCCTAGGAGGAGTTAGTTTAATACAAGGCGACGGATTTCAAAAATGGCCAACTTTGACGGCACGCCACGGACACGCCCTTCAACGTACAGTCACAAATAGCACGATTTTGGTTCAGCACCACTTCATGACTGTACTGACCAATTGTGAAGCAGATGCGATAAATTCCCTAGGAGGAGTTCGTTCAAATACAATGCGAAAAAGTGAAATTCCATTCAAAATGGCCAACTTTGACATCACGCCACGGACACGCCCTTCAACGTACAGTCCCAAATAGCACGATTTTGGTTCAGCACCACTTCATGACTGTACTGACCAAATTTGAAGCAGATCCGATAAATTCCCTAGGAGGAGTTAGTTCAAATACAACGCGACGGAATTCAAAAATGGCCAACTTTGACGGCATGCCACGGACACGCCCTTCAACGTACGGTCACAAATAGCACGATTTTGGTTTAGCAACACTTCATGACTGTACTGACCAATTTTGAAGCAGATCCGATAAATTCCCTAGGAGGAGTTCATTCAAATACAAGGCAAAAAAGTGAAAAAAATTCAAAATGGCCGCCGAGAGTGAAAATGAAAAAATTAAAATTTCCGACTTCCGGTGGGTTTTGGGGCATGGGTCCAAGAGGCTTTTCTGTAGGTATGGGCACATTGCACGTGAATACTGAGTTTCATACATATTGGTGAAACGTGGCGAAGGGGCTGCTTTTTAAAGTTCCTGTAGGGGGCGCTACAAAAAATAGAAACACGAATTTTGGTATGTGAGCTACAGGCACCAGTTTACACGTGTCCTGTGAATTTCATATTCATAACTATTACGGTGTCCGCAGAGTGATCGACCCTCCTCTGGCGGCCATGTTGTTTTTTCAATCGACTTAATTTTAATTGAGCAGTTAGAACTTTGGTACTTAACGGCCACTGAGTTGGTCCCGCTCAAATCAAACATTGCGTCTATGAACTGTGGCTATTTTAGTAACAGGCCACGCCCATTTCGAAGCCACGCCCCATTTGAAAAATTGTTGACTTTATCTTGTTCATAATTTGATTCTGAACAACTTTAGTAGAGGGGTCCAAAGTCTTAGGAGTCCAACTTCATGTAGATATGTGCAATTTACTATTTTCGGGGTGAAAAACACACCCATTTCAGAACTCAATGGCTCATGGGTACTTTGAAATTTATCCTACAGACTAATCCTTATGTCAGATTGAAGATAATGGGCCATAGATGATATGTGCCAAAGGAATTTTGTCAAAGTCGAAAAACCTGGGATCCTTGGGGAATTTACTGTTTTTAACTAAATTCAAAATGGCGGGAAATCTGGCTACCGGAAGTGCTAAGTTAGTATCTGCAAATTTGTTCAGCATGAGGATTTGCATATGTGTGCAAAGTTTCATGAGTTTAGGTCCAACCGGTGACGAGTTATGCTTGTGCAAACGTTGGAATTTTGGCATAGTTGGTATAGCGCCACCTAGGGGCGAATGTGAATTTGAGGGCTAGAATATCAAATTTTTCACCAGTCCCACAAAATGTGCCAAATAAAAATGAGTTTTCGAATATGTGCAGGGGGGGAAAAATGCAGTCGAAGTGGCTAAAAATAATAAGAAGAAGAATTAAAAATGTGCTTCTTTAAAAGTGTGCTTCTTTAAAAGTGTGCTTGTTTAAAAGTGTGCTTCTTTAAAAGTGTGCTTCTTTAAAACTACAATTCTTTAAAGCTGTGCTTCATTAAAACTGCACGCAGTGATGAACGGGACCTCGTACCGGCTTGCGGCCGCGTCACGTGCCGTCGTAACATGTGCACACTTGTCAGCGCACATGTTACAACGGCACGTGACGCGGCCGCAAGCCGGTGCTCGGTCCCGTTCATCACTGCCCGCTGTTTTAATTTTAATGTTTCGCGAACTTATGTAATTTTAATCTTTTGTGAACTTATGTAATCTGTAGAAGCATATGAGATAAATTTCCTAGGAGGAGTTTGTTGAAATGTGAAAGGTGAAAAAGTGACAAAATTCCATTGAAAACGGGTAAATTTGACGGCACGCCACGGATACGCCCTTCAACGTACAGTCACAAATAACACAGCGTTGGTTGAGCACCATTTTTTGACTGTACTGACCAATTGTGAAGCAGATCCGATAAATTCCCTAGGAGGATTTTGTTTAAATACAAGGTGAAAAAAGCGAAAATAAGCCACCAAATTCTAAACGGCCAGTCACAAATAACACAGCGTTGGTTGAGCACCATTTTTTGACTGTACTGACCAATTGTGAAGCAGATCCGATAAATTCCCTAGGAGGAGTTTGTTCAAATACAAGGTGAAAAAAGCGAAAATAAGCCAACAAATTTTAAACGGCCAGTCACAAATAACACGGCGTTGGTTGAGCACCATTTTTTGACTGTACTGACTAATTGTGAAGCAGATTCGATATATTCCCTAGGAGGAGTTTGTTGAAATACAAGGCGCAAAAGTGAACTTTGCCGCCCAAAGTGAAAAATACAAATGCAATTAGCCGACTTCCGGTGGGTTTTGGGGCATGGGCTTTTCTGTAGGTATTGCCACGTTATACCTGCCCACCGATTTTCATACATATTGGTGAAACGTGGCGCAGGGGCTGCTTTTTAAAGTTCCTGTAGGGGCCGCTACAAACATGACAAATACGAATTTTGGTATGTGAGCTAAAGGCACCAGTTTACACGTGTCCTGTGAATTTCATATTCATAACTATTACGGTCTTTGCTGAGTGATTTTGAGCCTCTGGCTGCGCACAGTGATGAACGGGACCTCGCACCGGCTTGCGGCCGCGTCACGTGCCGTTGTAACATGTGCGCTGACAAGTGTGCACATGTTACGACGGCACGTGACGCGGCCGCAAGCCGGTACGAGGTCCCGTTCATCACTGCGTGCAGTTTTAATGAAGCACAGCTTTAAAGAATTGTAGTTTTAAAGAAGCACACTTTTAAAGAAGCACACTTTTAAACAAGCACACTTTTAAAGAAGCACACTTTTAAAGAAGCACATTTTTAAAGAAGCACACTTTTAAAGAAGCACACTTTTAAAAAAAGCACATTTTTAAAAATTTTCGCGAATTGATGTAATTCCAGTTTTGCCTCAGTCCCTAACAAGATGTCGGAGTACGAGGTCCCGTTCATCACTGCGCGCAGTTTTAATGAAGCACAGCTTTAAAGAATTGCAGTTTTAAAGAAGCACACTTTTAAAGAAGCGCATTTTTAAAAATTTTCGCGAATTGATGTAATTCCAGTTTTGCCTCAGTCCCTAACAAGATCTCGGAGCACTGTGCAGCTGTGTATTGTGTGTATGTATTGTGTATCAGTGGCGTTACTAGGCTGTTTGAAAACAATTCAACTTTCCGACGGTCCTTGAACGTCCCCCGTTTACCGCACGACAACAGAGCAACAGGTGAGTCGACGATTCACCATGACGTCACACTATGTTCTTCGTTTTTTGACTATGTGTCTATGTTTACAGCCGGCTGGTTGGCTTCAGGTCAGTGGTAGCCACTCGCGTTCTGCCACCCGAAAGTGTCGGTACGGCTATTGTTTACTATTTCAACTTTCCGACGGTCTTTGAACGCCCCCCGTTCACCGCACGACAGCAACAAGCAACACGTGAGTCAGTACACTTCAGCTGTCGGACTCAGTGTGACAACCGGACTTGCTTGTGTGTGTGTTTCACAAGTTATATTTATATTATATATAATATATAATATATATATATATATATATATATTGTGGCAACCCCGCGCTGTCTGGCGTGGACGAACAGCGCCAGCACCCCGAGCGGCTCCGGGAGATAGGCTACGTGCCATGGAGGGCTCATCCAGCAAACCAGGGCAATCGGGGACATTGGGATCACCTGGGGGAGCAAGACGGCAGAGGGGTTTTAAGGACCGGGCACGTTGGAGACGAGGAGTAAGTCGAGTGGAAGACAGTCGGGGTAAGGCACCGATATCCACATAGCGCACTGACGCTGGAACTTTTCTCCCACAGCGCTGAGCGGGGGGAAGCCGGGAGCGAGAGCCACGCCACCCTCCCGGACGGACCCGATTCGGAGACGCTTTCCCTTGTTGTTTGGCCCGCTGGGGAATAACCTGTGTTGCTTTATGATTCTCCTTTTTTTGTGAGTTGCATGAAATAAAAACGGTTGCACTGCAACCCTGTTTGTGCGTGTGATTTGAGAACCCCCCCGCCGACTATCGGAGTTGCCAGAATATATATATTATGTAGGCTATGTGTGTATTTATATATAGCCTAATCATATGTTAATTGTTTCTTCAACATATTAAAATAGCTGATTTTACTCGCCCTGTTTCTGCTTCTCTATCATATTTATAGTGTGTGATTTGCTAAACAGCTATCATAGACATTCTAAAGAGTAGACGTCGCATTGGCTCATATATGTATACTGACTAGATATCATAGATAGACGTCGATGGGACAGAAGACCGACATTCATTCATTCAGGTGGGTGGTTAGGCCGCCCCAAGATGGAGGTGGCATTGACGTATTATGTTCCACTGACGCTAGAGTTTAGTTTAGTATTTTTTATTATTATTGTGTCATGCATCAGCATGCCCAGCCCACAAGGGCTAACAAGACACCATTATAAAACAGACAGACCAAAAACCAAAATTAGATGCTAAACATTACTAAGATTAACGATATAAACCATCCTGACTACAAATGCGGCCACCGTCTCAGAGCGGAAGTACTACGAGTCGCGGAGCAGCATACACAAGATGGTGGACAGCGCGAAAACAAGAGCTTGTTGACAGTTTTGTGATTGGCTTATTTGAATCCCTGTGTCGTGATTGGCTGATGTTGTGCTGCGATTGGCTGTTGTGATTCAAATGTGTGTGACGCCAGGTAGGCTATAAAAGGATTGTCCGAACGGCAGTTGTCGCCTTCTTTGAGACTCAGAGCTTCGGAGCTGTGTTTTATTGCAAGGTTTAGAGCGATTGTGCGAAATATTTCTACACAGAGATATTTCAATCGAGAGAGTGTGCTTGATAGTTTAATACCTTTTCAGGTATACTATCACTACTATTAGTACTACTAGTAGTATTCTATCTATCTATCTATTCTATCTATCTATTCTATCCATCTATTCTATCTATCTATCTATTCTCTATCTATCTATCCGTCGATCTATCTATCGATTTACTTGGACGCTTGATCCTCCTTGGAACGACGGTGAGTTTATTTCTCATACTTCATTTATCATTCCATTTAAACGTGTGGTAGTAAAGATGCAAGTATGTTTCATTACAGGTTTCGTTCGCTTTTTCTAATCTCATTCTGTTTATATGTCTTTAGATGCCTCGCGGCAAGTCGTACCGTCTCTCTCAGGCGGCCAAGAGGAGAGAGGCAGCCCTACGTCCCGTCGACGTGGAACTGTCGTTTGACCGTCCCGAGTTTGTTGCACGTAAGTAGGGAGTTGGGTTTTTTCCATTGTCATCAAGTTCTATGTGCACAGTGAAGCTTTTGAAATTGTAAATGAGGTCAATATTTGTGTAATCTAGACGAGTAATATTATTACTAATATAGTATTTACTATATTTAAGCAATAGATCACGCCAGGCTGTGGTATACGGTCATTATACCACAGTTAAGGGGCGTTGTCCATCCCGCCGCGCAGCGGAGGGACGGCGACCCCCTTCACTCTGGTGATTTTGCTACCTAGTGGTTCTGCGCATGCGCATGACGACGCTATTGATCCGCGGTGTAGTATTGGTGTAAAATATACATACTGTACCCCTTAACTCTCCAATATAGACGTTATAATACAGTATCAGAGTCTATAGAATCATGCTACCCTATCAAAAAGTGCTACCTTATGTGTTTGGTAGCGTATTTAATCTGTTGACCGACTGCCTCTATCAAGCGATGCTCCCACTACAGAAACATGTTAATTTACACCACTACTCACTCCATGTACACTGTAAGAATACTGGGAGCATATTTTGATACTGTATTATAACGTCTTTATTGGAGATTTCAGGGGTACAGTATGTGTATTTTACACCAAATACTCAATACTATCGAGCAGTTCACTCACCGTGTGCCTATTGCTTTACAACATTTCCACCCTCTCCAGCAATCAACATGTTTTTAGGCTTCAGTGAACTATTCTATTGCTTTTATATATAAATAAACAACAGTTCAAGTTAGGCGCGGAGTGATACTGAACTCTGTGAACCAAACGGGCGTCATAGCTGTGTGTGTATATGCTCATTATACAACAGTTGGGAACCAATCAGATTGCTTGATTTAAGCCATCCGTTTTATAAATACTAATATACTTCTTTCTGTGAATAGGCCGTGGTACAGGGACACGCCGTCGTGTGACCCAGTACCCGGTGTCTGTGTCAGGCAAGACACACAAGCTCTTCGTTCCTGCGCATTCGGCTGATAAGAAGGTGATTGATTGTTTAAGAATGTGTTAATAATTTTTTTTTTTTTTTTAATAATTTTTTTTTTTTTTTTTTTTTTTTTTAAATTGAAAAACATGATTTCTAAATAGGTTTTTCTATCTTTCAGTTTGTTCTTATCATAGGGGATTCCCATCTGCGCCCCTTTGCCGATGGAACGGTCGGGATTTCCAAGGGAAGGCTTTCCTTTGGGATCATGACGACCCCTGGGGCCAGCGCGTCTCATCTTAGGACGGAGCTGGTCCACGCTACGCTACCCCGGACACCTGATGCAGTCTGCATCCTGGCCCCCGGTAACAACCTGACCACCAGCACTACTCATGAATTGGCTGGTCAAGAGTTTGGGAAGCTCTTGATTAGTGCAAGTCAGCGTTGGCAGAATGTAAGTAATTTAGTTGATTGTGTGTATTTTGTTCAGTTCTTAAAATGCGTTAATGACTTGTTGCAGTACAGCGTACATGTGTTTAAATGGAATGTCATTGTCTTTCAAGGTTTTTGTCGTGGATTTCGTTCCACGCCTGAGTGTCGCTCCAGAGCTGCAGGAGCACATGAGCCGGGAGTTTCGTTCTGTGGCCAAGTCCATGGGTATGTTTCAAACACATGTTTATGTTACATGCTTACTTTATTTGTTGATATATGTAAGTATATGAATGATTTATATATATTTATCATTTCTTAGGTATGGCGTACTACTCGACGTTCGAACACTTCCCCTTCAGCGACCTGAATCTCTGGGTCAGGGATAGTGTAAGTAGCATATACTGTGTGCAAAGAAGGTTGATGATTTACACTCATTTGTAGTTGAATTGATAGTATTATTTATTGAAAGTTGATGTTATTGTTAGTGAGTGTATTATTCTATCCTTTTCAGGTTCACTTGAGCGACGAGGCTGGCATGGGCATTTTTGCCGAGTTGCTGTGGCATGCTGCCTACACGCAACTGGACGTGCCAGTGCCGGCGCCAGCACCAAAGGCGCCGGATGTTCCCGTGCCTGTGCCAGCACCGGCACAGGCGCGACCAGCATCGCCGGGTCCAATCACCCCTCCAAGGGTGATTGTGAGGGATTCTCCCTCTTCTCCCCCCTGCGATGTCTGGATGGAAGTGGTGAACGGCAAGAAGGTAATATTGGCATACAGTACTTCCCACTCATATTTGCAAAATAGTTGATGGTTGAAATTCAAAAATGTTCACCATGCATTCATTTTAATCAAATAATTGTTATTTGTCATTGCAGAGGATCCAATCTGCGGATCAGCTCTTCAGGCCCTCAAAGAGACGTGTGGTTCGGCATCAGGTTTGTAGTATATTGTAACGTTAATTGTTAACATATGTATATCGATTGTATATCTGTGCACATTGATTTACTCAATAGCAATTGTGACTAATATTCTGTTTCTGTGTTTATTTCACAGGAGGACGGACGTGCCATCGTGCTGAAGGATTGTTTCATCCCACTCAATCCTGTCCACTTCAGCACCGCCATGTTGGCTGCGATGGACGCCGTGGTTCCAGCTCATCTTTCGAGCCCTGACTGCCCAGCCGTTCCACAACACACAAAGGTAAGTTGAAAATGTGACGTTTTGATTGAGGTCTTTTAAAACTGTATTGTCTCCCTTAAAACACTCCTTTTATATGTTCTAAAAGTGTGTTTGATTTTCTTTAATCAGACACGGTGTGTGGTGGAGCGACGTCCGAAACGTGTGGCCTGCAAGAGGAGACCTGCATTGTGCCAGGTTTGTCTTTATTTCATTAATGTAATCACTGAATTGCGCAGTACAAATGGTAGGCACCGATAATGCAATAGTTTCTTTGCTTTACTTGTTTAGTACTTTGGCAAGTATTGAAAACAATTAATAAAATACATGGTTTTGTTTCGTGTAAACAGGTCACGGTGGCACCCAGCGTTGGGGTGTCTCCCAGGCTGACACGTGGCATCGTTGTGGACGTGGTTGCAGAGGAGGAGGTTAGTACGCTTTATTCTTAATCAGTTTAATTCTATGTGCATGTACATATTGTGTAATACACATAGCAAATTATTGCTATGACTAGCAAGTTCTCTCAAATGCAATAATGACACTTTTGTTCATGTATTTTCTTTAGGGGGATTCGACTGCTAGTGCTGTGGCTGCGGCCGTGTGGGAGGAGCCATCACCTACCACTGCTGCGGAGGAGGTTGGTACACTATTCTAAATCAGATCTAACAAATTGTTCCAAATTATTGTATATGATTAGCAAGTTCTCTCAAATGCGATAATGACACTTTTGTTAATGTATTTTCTTAATTATTTTTAGGGGGACGCGACTCCGAGTGCTGTGACGGTGCCGGAGGGGGAGGAGGTCAGCAGAAGATTCATCCAAAGTAAGGTTGACGCTAACCCTCCCTCTTGCAGGTGTGGCGAGCGAAAGCCACAGGCTGTTGTGTCTGGTAGTGTAGTTAGAGGTGGTGGTAGTGGGAAAGTGTCGGCGACAACGACTGACGTGTCAATTGCGTGCAGTGTTGTCGCCGCACTTAAACATGTCATTGCCCCTGTTTGTACATGGGGTGCGCGAGATGTCGATAGTGTTTGTTTAGAAGGTGAGAAGTTGGCTAGTTCTGTAGGTACATCAAGTAGGGATAGTGGCTTTGATAGTGATCTGTGCGAGTTCTTGAAACAGCACAGTGTTTTTGGCAGAAAGTGGAAAGTAGCCATTGGTCCATCAGTCTACAGAGGTTTCGGCTCAGACGACTCTGTGTTCTTCGAAAAGCTACAGGAACCTTTGTTGACTGATGGATTGTGTCTCTTGAACCTGCACGGTGCGGTGAGTGTTGTCATTGAGCACAATGGTTACTTTGTTGTAGTTGATTGTAGTAGTTGTGACGTATCTGGTGTTCCATGTGGTATTGGTAGGTCTGTAGCGGTTTTTAACACGTGCCTGGCCGACCTGATGTTGCATATTCAAAGTCTTAAGAAGTCTTTGGGTGCAGAGTGGTATGCCATTAGCAGCCTGTCTGTGGGGGTAGATTCAGACATTGACAGTGCGACATTGCTCGTAGATGTTGATGTCTCAACCGTAGTTGAGGGTGGCAGTTCACCGAGTAAATCGAGTTCTGTCAGGGGATCTTTCCATCAGGGAGATTGTCGGTTTCGCCATGCTGGCGTTCAGTGTATGGCTATCAGTTTGGTAGCCATAGCAAAACACTCCATTGATGGCGTGTTTTCGTGGCAGACAGACAATCTCGACAAGGTGGTTTTTTTGGGGGATCAACTTTACAATCGGTTGAGGGACAGCAATGTCACCAGTGATGATTCGCCACTGCTTAGTGTTCCTGATTTGCCCCTACACTCTGTTATCGATGGACACGCTTTCGACTTTGAATATGGGGAACATGTTTGTGGCCATGTTGATGTGGTGACAGGTGAGCTGATTGATTGTGGTTTTGTCATCAGTCTCAGATCTGGTTTGTTAAAGATGTTGGTAAAGTATCAGACGTGTTTTCTTACATTAGGTGGTAGTACATGTGCAGTCATAAGTCAAGGTGGACGTTTTGCTATTGTAGATTCGCATGCACGCAGTGCAGATGGGATGGTGGACGGGGAAGGGAAGAGTGTTGTACTGTATTTCACGTGCTTAGATGATGTTTTTGAGCACATTTGCAAGTTAGCGACAGGATTAAAACCACCCAAACCGTTTGAGATAGCTAGTGTTAGTGTTTTCCAGAGGTCCAGTTTAAAAGTAGAACCAACGGTTAGCTCGAGTGTAAAGCGTAAAGCTTCACCGAGTGGGTGTTCATCAAAGAAGTTTAGGAAGGGTGATGATGATTCGGATGTTGTTTTTGTAGGTGATGTTTTGAGTAAAGGCCTCCAGTTTAAGCCGCTTTCTGGGGAAGTTGTAGAAACTCTGTGCAATCAGTTAAATGTTGACTCAGAGGAGGCAGATCTAGTTTCTACACAAGTTGGTACATTGGGTGCTCCTTGTAAAAATGGGAAAATAGTCGGGGATGGTAATTGTTTCTTTAGAGCAGTTAGTCAGTCTGTGTGTGGTACACAAAAGAATCATAGGAAAATTAGACTAGCTGTAGTTAGGCATTTGAAAGCTAATGGTGGTGTTTTGAGAAGTGAGTATAGTTCGATGGAGGAATATCTCACAGTCTCAAAAATGGCGTATGTTGGTAGTTGGGCCACTGAAGTGGAGATTCAAGCAGCAGCAGATATGTTGGGAGTTAGTATTTTTACTTACTGTGGTGGTCGCTGGCTTGAATATAGTTGTAAGTTGGAGTCGTTGTCAGATCAGGGAATTTACTTAGAAAATTGTAACGGTAATCATTATGAGAATGTGGTTTGTGTTCAGAAGCCAAACATGCAGTGTTGCTATGGGTATTGCAAAGGGGGTGGGTCTAGTTACAATCTCAGAAAACATAGGGTTTGTGCAGACAGTTTAACCTCGGTCGCATCCTCAATTTTAGAAGCTAAAGTAGACCTTATTGAACAAAATGTAAAATCGGTAAAAGCCCAGTCCATAAGTAAGTTGTTTCTTTCTAACCATTTGGTAAATAAAAATAAATTACAAAATAGAATGAAATATCAGGAAAACAGGCAAAAATTTCTAGAAAAGAGGAAAATTAATTATCAGGGAAAAAATTGGTATAAGGAAAAATTGATAGAAATGAGTAAAACTAAATACCAGAAAAATAAGTCTCACAGGGACACAGTAAAGCAAATGAGTACATCAAAATATCGTAATAATAAGACTCACAGGGACACATTAAAGGAAATTAGTAAAAGTAAATATAAAAATCAGTCTCACAGAGACACAAAAAAGGAAAAGAGTAAAACTAAATATCGTAAAAATAAATCTCACAGACAGAATGTGATATCCAAGAGTAGTAATAAATATCATGGAAATTGTCAGCATAGGCAGCGTGCTATAGCAGATAATAAATTGAGAAGGCAACATATAAAAGCAACATTGAATGATTTTGATTTAGTTATGCAGCAGTTTTTGGCTAAAGTAAATGATGGCCCGGATTTCGTCTGCTGTGTGTGTTTTAGAAAGTTGTTTAGGAATCAAGTTTCACCTTGTAGCATCAAGGATTATAGTAAAAGTGAAAAAATAACTGAAATTGCAGGAAAATGTATTAGTGAAGCATATTTGCATAAATGTAGTGCAGATTGTGTGTTGCCTTGTCAGTGGTTAGATACAGCTAGGGCAAAGTTGTGGATTTGTTCTAGCTGTCACCATAAAATTACTACAGGTCAAATGCCACCAGAGTGTGCTCTAAATAATTTGGAGACGTGTCACATTCCCCCAGAATTGGCATGCCTGAATAATTTAGAGCAACATTTAATCGCACTGCATATTCCGTTTATGAAGATACTAGCATTGCCTAAAGGTGGGCAAAATGGCGTCCATGGGCCTGTGACGTGTGTTCCTGCTAATATTGTGCAGACGAGCAATTTGCTACCACGTTCTGACATGGCTGGGTCTTTGTTACCTGTTAAATTGAAGCGAAAGCTCACATACAAAGGGCATTATGAGTACCAGTATGTTGATAGTATGCGCATCAAGCAGGCTTTGCAGTATCTTAAACGGAATAATGCACATTATAAGGATATAGAATTCAATGAAGTGTGGATTAATGACTTTTGTAGAGAACAAGAGAGTGTGGCAGTAGATGACATAGCAGTACATGGTAATGGAAACAATGCTGCCGAGGAAGATGAGCTTCTGCATGACAGACAACAGCATTGTATGTTTCAAGACACTTGTCTTATGCCTGTTGACATTGGTCAAGAAGCCCTTGATCAATATTTAGATAACATATTAAATTTGGCTCCAGCAGAGGGAAACAGTCCTGTCAAGTTGTTGTCTGATCATTCAAATGAAGCAAAATGTTTCCCGGTGTTGTTTCCGACAGGATCTGCAACGTACCACGACGGCAGACCTGACCGGTTAACTTTGTGCCGTTATTTTAACAATCGTATTTTACATGCTGATGGTAGGTTTGCACAAAATGTAGATTACATATTTTTTGCTCAGTACATGTCTGAGGTTCAGCAAGTAGTGTCTAATGTCTCCATAGCATTGCGGAAGGGGAAAGGAGGGCAATTTAGAAAGATTAGCACTAGTGTATTGAACGATGAGGAACAGTTGAAGCAGTTGTTGCATTTTGACGATGGGTATCGTTTCCTTAAACCTATTAGAGGTACCCCATCATTTTGGCAGGGAGTGCAGCGTGATTTGTTAGCTTGTGTCCGTCAGCTGGGTATCCCGACGTGGTTTTGTTCGTTTTCTTCTGCCGACATGCGGTGGAAGAATCTTTTGACTAGTATTTTGAAGCAGGAAGGTAGGACGGAGACGGCCGAAGAGCTGGAGTGGGCAGATAGGTGTGCGCTTTTGAGGCGTAATCCGGTTACTGCGGCGAGGATGTTTGATTTTAGGTGGCATTGTTTTCTGAAAGAGGTTTTGATGTCTCCGTCTAACCCTATTGGGAAAATTAAGGATTACTTCTATAGGGTTGAATTCCAGCAGCGTGGTTCACCACATGTTCACTGCCTGTTTTGGATCGAAAACGCGCCAATCATTGATAGAAATACAGATGAAGAGGTAATTCAATTTATAGATAATTACATAACATGTGAATTACCCGCACAGGATGAGACACTATTGGACATAGTTTCATCTGTGCAAAAGCATTCCAAACGGCATTCAAAAACATGTAAGAAAAATGGAACTGTTTGTCGTTTTAATTTCCCTAAGCCTCCGTCTGCGAGAACTTTTATATCTCGCCCGCCTATTGAGGAGGAGGAGGACAAAACATGCACATGTCAAGAAGACGGGGCACTGACATTGTCAGAATGTGCATGTGAAATTAGGAAACGGACTAAATTGGAACAAAAAAAAATGGCAGTGCGCACTATAACCAAAATAAAAGAGGCCCTTTCAGATGACAATCTCAGTTTTGACAGTGTAGAGCAGTTGTTTGATCATTTACAGGTAGACCAAAGGGTGTTTGAGTTGGCGTATGGTATTTGTGCTAGGAAGACGAGTGTTGTTTTGAGCAGGGAAACTAGTGAGGTTTGGATCAATCAATATAGCAAACCGGTCTTAAAATGTTGGAATGCGAATATTGATATCCAGTATGTGGTAGACGCGTATGCGTGTGTAGTGTACATTATTTCTTATATTTCCAAGGCGGAGCGTGAGATAGGATTGTTGTTGGGGAATGCGCAGAGGGAATCTGCTAAGGATAGGAATAGTAGTGCTAAGGATGCCCTTAAAAAGTTAGGTAGTGTGTATTTGCATAATAGAGATGTTTGTGCCCAAGAGTCTGTGTACAGGTTGACAGGAATGCATTTGAGGGAGTGTTCGAGGAAGGTTGTATTTGTTCCAGTTGGGGAGAGTAGTGTTAGAATGAGTTTGCCTTTATCAGTGTTAAAACGGAAGGCATCATCCAATGACCTTAGCACAGAGGACATGTGGATGACTAGTCTTGTGGATAGGTATAGGAATAGGCCAAGAGGTAGTGTGTTTGAGGACATGTGTATGGCTTTGTTTGCCTCGGAGTACCGCATATTGAGTAAATCGGAGCGGTCTCCCAACAGGATAGAACTGGAAAACAATTGTGGATTCATTCTGAAAAGAACGCATTCCGAACCTGCAGTTATTCGTTATGCGCGCTTTTCAGAAACAAAGAATCCAGAATTGTTTTACCAGAGTGTTATGCAGTTGTTTTTACCCTTTCGTTTAGATGTGCACCTGAGGCCAGCAGGTTTTGAAACATTTGAAGAGTTTCATAGTCGTGGTCATGTTAGATTGAGTGATGGATTGTTGTATTCGGTGAAGTTGATAGTGGATTCAAATCGCAGGGGGTTTGAAATGAATGCTGAGGAGTTAGATGACATAAGGAATTCGGTAGATAGTGATGTGGTTTTAGAGGACGCCTGGGGTGAGCTCTGCCCGGAGCAAGAGCAGGAGCGTTTAGAGTGTTTGGAAGAGCGTAGGGAGACTGAAGAAGCTTCAGATGGGCCTGTAGAATTTATTCCGGATTTAGCGGTTAATAGCAGACAAGTTGGTGATTTGGAGAAGAGACAGAATGTACTGTGCAGGAGTGATGGCTTGGCGTTGATTAGATCTCTTAATGAGACCCAGCTCTCTGTCTTTTACCGGATTAGGCAGTGGTGTTTGAGTAAGGTGAATGGAGATAAGGTAGCAGCGTTGCAGGTTTTTGTCACAGGTGGTGCAGGGACCGGTAAAAGCCACTTAATAAGAGCTGTGCAGTACGAGGCAATGAGGTTGTTGTCACGAGGCTGTCGAAATCCGGACGACGTTTGCGTTTTGCTAACCGCTCCTACGGGGATAGCTGCACACAATTTACACGCAGGTACTATTCACAGTTCATTTGGCATTGGTAAAGATGTGCGGTTGCCTTACATTCCACTGGGTGAGGCGAAGCTCAATTCTTTGCGTGCTAAATATAGTAGCTTGCAGATTTTGATAATCGACGAAATTTCCATGGTTGATCATAACCTATTGGCCTACGTCCATGGACGTTTAAGACAAATTAAACAGTCTGGTGACTATTCCCCGTTTGGAAACGTTAGCATAATTGCAGTTGGGGATTTTTATCAATTGCCTCCAGTGAAAGGGAAAGCGTTGTATTCAGAGGATGTTAGTGTCGGTTTGTGGACTCATTTTCAGGTAGTGGAACTGAAAACTGTTGTCCGTCAAAAAGATGGTGTTTTTGCAGATTTGTTGAACAGGGTTAGATGTCGTGTGAAAGGGACCCCCATGCTGTCTTCGGACATTAAATTATTAAGGCGTTGCGAAACTGGTGAAGTGAGCTCAGCTTTACACATTTTCCCAACGAACCGGCAAGTAAATGAGCATAACATTCAACAGTTATTCAAGAGTTGTCCCGCATATGTTACGATCGAAGCAAAAGATTTTGTAACTAGCAAGAAAACAGGCAAGCTTGAGCTGAGGGAAGGACATCATACCCTATCATACAGTACATGTCTGCAAGAGACCCTGCTTTTGGGAGTGGGTGCTCGTGTCATGCTGCTGAAAAATCTGGATTGCGATGACGGTTTAGTGAATGGTGTGTGTGGAATAGTCACACACATTGTTTATCCACCTAATGATGATAGGTTCCCAAAGACCATTTACGTAAAGTTTGATGATCATCAAATTGGAACCAAAAGGAGGAATTGCTCTTCATTTTCCTCTGCTGTTGAAATGCTTTCCACAGGCATTGAAGCAGAAGAGGAAAGAGTTACCAAACACGGTGGATCGCGCCGGCAATTTCCAATAAGGCTTGCCTGGGCTTGTACAGTCCATAAAGTACAAGGACTTACTGTAGATAAAGCGGTAGTTTCGCTAAAGAAAATCTTTGCAGCTGGTCAAGCATATGTGGCTCTAAGTCGCGTTAGAGATTATTCGGGTTTAGTTATTCAGGACTTTAACGAGAAAGCAATATATTGCAAAGACACAATTCAGGATGCAATTGCAACCATGCCTCCCTTCTTGGTCACTAATATTCCAGGTAGTAATTTCACTACACCACCATTTAATGTGTTTTTGATGAATGTGCAAAGTTTGACTCGACATGTGACAGATTTGGCTTTGTGTACACAGCATCTGCAGCTTAACTGTATTGCTGTTACTGAAACATGGTTGCCGGCAGCTTCCTCATTGGAAACTGTACGACTGGATGGTTATGCTTTTCACAACCATCCAAGGAGTCTGTCGTACGATAGCAGCAACTCCTTATTCAAAGAAATTCAAGACCAACAACATGGTGGAGTTGGCATGTATAGTGCAGACAATTTGGCGTACAGTATTATCCAGGTACCAACTGTAAATTTAGAATGTTTGGTTTACCACTGCACTACACAGGATATATTAATGGCAGTTATTTATCGCCCACCATCATATACCATGACATTGTTCAAAGAAAACCTTGACAAAGTACTTGATTGGCTAAATCACCAGAGTACCACAATTGCTGTCATGGGAGATTTCAATGATGACATTTTGAAATCATCAACTGTCTGCAAATTCATGATCGATAAAGGATTCATCCAAATAGTTAAACAAGCTACAACTGAAAAAGGCACATTAATTGATCATGTGTATGTGAAAACATCACATTATGATGTACAGGCTGTTGTCGTGCCGACATATTTCAGTGACCATGAAGGGATTCTATGTTCATTTACATCTAGGCGTTTAGAGCAGGGACTACTTGAACAACTGTTAATGTGAATGAAATAAGGATTAATTAATTAATTTATTTGTATGAATTTATTTATTTGTATGAATTTATTTATTTGTATGAATTTATTTATTTGTATGAATGTATTTATTTGTATGAATGTATTTATTTGTATGAATTTATTTATTTATTTGTATGAATTTATTTATTTATGGCTTATGAAATGCGAATGAAAAAATGAAATTATGACTTATGAATTACATAAATGCGAATAAAATAATGAAATTATGGCTTATGAACTACGTTAATGCGAATAAAATAAAGAAATTATGGCTTATGAATTACGTTAATGCGAGTAAAATAATTTAATCATGGCTTATTAATTATGTAAATGTGAATAAAAAACGGAAATTATTGCTTATTAATTACTTTAATGTGAATAAAATAATGAAATTATGGCTTATGAATTACGTAAATGCGAATAAAATACGGAAATTATGTCTTGTGAAATACTTAAATGCGAATGAAATTATGGCTTATGAATTACGTTAATGCAAATAAAATAATGAAATTATGGCTTATGAATTACGTTAATGCGAATAAAATAATGAAATCATGGCTTATTAATTATGTTAATGCAAATAAAAAACGGAAATTATTGCTTATTAATTACTTTAATGCGAATAAAATAATGAAATTATGGCTTATGAATTACGTTAATGCGAATAAAATACGGAAATGATGTCTTAATTATGTTAATGCGAATAAAAAACGGAAATTATTTCTTATTAATTACTTTAATGCGAATAAAATAATGAAATTATGGCTTATGAATTACGTAAATGCGAATAAAATACGGAAATTATGTCTTGTGAAATACTTAAATGCGAATGAAATTATGGCTTATGAATTACGTTAATGCGAATAAAATAATGAAATTATGGCTTACGAATTATGTTAATGCGAATAAAATACGGAAATTATGGCTTATGAATTACGTTAATGCGAATAAAAAACGGAAATTATTGCTTATTAATTACTTTAATGCGAATAAAATAATGAAATTATGGCTTATGAATTACGTTAATGCGAATAAAATACGGAAATGATGTCTTAATTATGTTAATGCGAATAAAAAACGGAAATTATTTCTTATTAATTACTTTAATGCGAATAAAATAATGAAATTATGGCTTATGAATTACGTAAATGCGAATAAAATACGGAAATTATGTCTTGTGAAATACTTAAATGCGAATGAAATTATGGCTTATGAATTACGTTAATGCGAATAAAATAATGAAATTATGGCTTACGAATTATGTTAATGCGAATAAAATACGGAAATTATGGCTTATGAATTACGTTAATGCGAATAAAATATGGAAATTATGGTTTATTAATTACTTTAATGCAAATTAATTAATGAAATTATGTCTTATGAATTACATTAATGTGAATAAAATACGGAAATTATGGCTCATGAATTACGTTAATGTGAATAAAATACGGAAATTATGGCTTATGAATTACATTAATGGGAATAAAATATGAAAATTATGGTTTATGAATGACATTATGGCTTATGAATTACGTTAATGCGAATAAATGAATGAAATTATGGCTTATGAATTACATTAATGGGAATAAAATTATGGCTAATGAATTACGTTACTGCGAATAAAATACAGAAATTATGGCTTATTAATTACGTTAACGGGAATAAAATACGAAAATTATGGCTTGTGAATTACTTTAATGTGGATTTAAAAAAATATATGGCTCGTGAATTACGTTAATATGAATTAAAAAAAAAGAAATTATGGCTTATGAATTATCTTAATGAAAATAAAATAATGAAATCATGCTTTATGAATTATTGTAATGTAAAATCATGAAACTATGAATTATCTTAATGTGAATCAAATCATGAAATAATAATGTCTGTAATAAGCCCTATGTTTTCTGAGATAGTGGGGAGATGGATGGAGAAGAATGAGTGTAGGTGGTGTAAGGTCGGTGGAGGTGCTGAGGTGAGGCATTGATCCAAGGGTATGGTGGATGTTGTTGATGAGGAGGTTGTATAGAGGTGAGGGGAGAGAGTCCTGGGGTTTGGTGGTATTGTGGAGTAGGGAGAAAAGTGACTTGGAGTTGTATTGATTGGAGTTGTATTGATTGGCAGTGATTAAGCTGGAGTAGTGGTGTTTTTTGGTGCAGGAAATTGAGTTGTTATAGTGTAAGATGTGGTTATTGTACATTCCTTTGTGTATAGTGAGAGCAGTTTTTCTATAGAGTTGTTGAAGTTGTGGCGAGGCGTGGTGTTTTAGAGATGGAGTGTGTGGAATAGTGTCATGTTGCTGTCATCCATTGTGTTTTATGAATGTTTATATATATATAATGTATATATGTTTTATTAATTATGTAAATGTAAATGAAATGATGTTTTATGAATTATATATTTTGTTGTATTGCATGTTAAATATCAAAGGGTTTCGTTTCTGCATTGGCTACAGCATTTGTAACTTAAAAAAAGAATTGATAATTATTTATATTATACAACAGTTATTAATAACTGCAGACATTAAAGTAATCTATATTAAATATCCCAAAAGAAATGCAACTATGGCATATTTAGAATTGTAAACACTTAAATGCTATTGCCGATGCAGTTTTTGCTTTACCTTTCATGTATTATCAAAAAGCAAAAAGACACTAGTAATGGTACTCCTGGTTTACTGGGATGGGGTTCGATTCCCTGTGGTGTCCTGCTGATTGTTTTTACATAAACATGTATGACCATGAAGGGATTCTATGTTAATTTACATGTAAGAGTTTAGAACATGGACATTGATAATGTGCATGTCATATGTGTTTTATGAATTATGTTAATGTGAATGAAATGATGAAACTAATAAAAGTTATTGCATGCTGTTTGCTGTTGGTCATGGTGGTTTGGCTTCTTTCTATCATGATAACATAAAATGTTATAATATGCATGTTTTTTATAGGTTCTTGTACTGCACGTTAAATATCATCAAAGGGTTTTGTTTCTGCATTGCAACAGCATTTGAAACAAAAAAAAGAATTGATAATCATTGATATTATACAACAGTTATGAATAACTGCAGACATTAAAGTTATCTATATTAAATATCCCAAATGAAATGCAACTATGGCATATTTTGAATTGTAAACACTTAAATGCTATTGCTGATGCAGTTTTTGCTTTACCTTTCATGTATTGTGAAAAAGCAAAAAGACACTAGTAATGGTACTCCTGGTTTACTGGGATGGGGTTCGATTCCCTGTGGTGTCCTGCTAATTGTTTTGACATTAACATGTAAGACCAGATTTAACAGAATTACATGTTGTAACAACTTTAACTAACATTATTAACCCTACATCAACTTTTTATAATTCCATACATGAAGCCATATCATCACACTTACACGGACATACCCTTCAACGTACTGTCACAAATACCACGGTGTTCATTCAGCAACATTGTTTAAGTGTACTGACCAATTTTGAAGCTGATCCAATAAATTCCCTAGGCGGAGTTCATTCAAATACAAGGTGAAAAAGACCGAAAATGGCCAACTTTGACGGCACACCACGGACACGCCCTTCAACGTACAGTCACAAATAACACAGCGTTGGTTCAGCTCCATTTCTTGACTGTACTGACCAATTGTGAAGCAGATCTGATAAATTCCCTAGGAGGAGTTCGTTCAAATACAAGGCGAAAAAAGCGCAAATAAAACCACCAAATTCAAAACGGCCAACTTTGACGGCATGCCACGGACACGCCCTTCAACGTACAGTCACAAATAACACGGCGTTGGTTCAGCTCCATTTTATGACTGTACTGACCAATTGTGAAGCAGATCTTATAAATTCCCTAGGAGGAGTTCGTTCAAATACAAGGCGAAAAAGCGAAATTTGCCGGTAAAAGTGCAAATTAAAAAAGAGAACAGCCGACTTCCGGTGGGTTTTGGGGCATGGTTCCAAGAGGCTTTTCTGTAGGTACGGGCACATTGTACGTGAATACTGAGTTTCATACATATTGGTGAAACGTGGCGCAGGGGCTGCTTTTTAAAGTTCCTGTAGGGGGCGCTACAAAAAATAGAAACAAGAATTTTGGTATGTGAGCTATCGGCACCAGTTTACACGTGTCCTGTGAATTTCATATTCATAACTATTACGGTCTCCGCACAGTGATTTTGAGCCTCTGGCGGCCATGTTGTATTTTAAATCGACTTAATTTTTGGTGAGCAGTTAGAACTTTGGTACCTAATGGCCATTGAGTTGGTCCCGCTCAAATCAAACATTGCGTCTATGAACTGTGGCGATTTTAGTGTCAGGCCACGCCCATTTCGATGCCACGCCCCATTTGAAAATATGTTGACTTTATCTTGTTCAGAATTTGATTCTGAACAACTTTTGTATTGGGGCCAACATCATAGGCGTCCAACTTGACGTTGATATGAGCAATTAACTATTTTCGAGGTTTCAACCACACCACTTTTAGAACTCATTGGTGCTCTAAACTTTATTGTACAGACTAATCCTTAAGTCAGATTGAAGATAATGGGCCATAGATGATATGTGCCAAAGGAATTTTGTCAAAGTCGAAAAACCTGGGATCCTTGGGGAATTTACTGTTTTTAACTAAATTCAAAATGGCGGAAAATATGGCTACCGGAAGTGTTCAGTTCAAGAGACTTTTTTGTTCATCATGAGGATATGCATGTGTGTGCAAAGTTTCATGAGTGTAGGTCAAACCGGTGGCGAGATATGCTTGTGCAAAGTTTGCACTTTTGAACAGTTGCTATAGCGCCACCTAGGGGCGAATGTGAATTTGAGGGCTAGAATATCAAATTTTTCACCAGTCCCCACAATTGCACCAAAAAATTTTGAGTTTTAGAATATGTGCAGGGGGGGAAAAATGCAGTCGAAGTCGTGGAAAATAATAATAATAATAATAATAATAATAATAATAATTAAAACTGCGCGCAGTGATGAACGGGACCTCGCGCCGGCTTGCAGCCGCCACTACGAGGTCCCGTTCATCACTGCGCGCAGTTTTAAAAAAAAATCGCGCCGGCTTGCGGCCGCGTCACGTGCCGTCGTAACATGTGTGCTGGCAAGATGTGCACATGTTAGGACGGCACGTGACGCGGCCGCAAGCCGGCACGAGGTCCCGTTCATGACTGCGCGCAGTTTTAAAAAAGCGCAGTTTTAAAAAAAATTCGCGAATTTATGTAATCTGTAGAAGCAGAGGTGCCCTGTGGTGTCCTACTGATTGTTTTGACATTAACATGTAAGACCACATTTAACTGAATTACATGTTGTAACAACTTTAACTAACATTATTAACCCTACATCAATGATCCGATAAATTCCCTAGGAGGAGTTAGTTTAAATACAAGGAGGAGTTAGTTTAAATACAAGGCGAAAAAGTGAAAGAATTCCATTCAAAATGGCCAACTTTGATAGCACGCCACGGCCACACCCTTCAACGTACAGTCCCAAATAACACGGCGTTGGTTGAGCACCATTTTTTGACTGTACTGACTAATTGTGAAGCAGATCCGATAAATACCCTAGGAGGAGTTAGTTCAAATACAAGGGGAAAAAAGCGAAAATAAGACCACGGAATTCAAAACGGCCAACTTTGACGGCACGCCACGGACACGTCCTTCAACGTACAGTCACAAATAGCACGGCGTTGGTTCAGCACCATTTTTTGACTTTACTGACCAATTTGGAAGCAGATGCGATAAATTCCCTAGGAGGAGTTCGTTCAAATACAATGCGAAAAAGTGAAATTCCATTCAAAATGGCCAACTTTGACATCACGCCACGGACACGCCCTTCAACGTCCAGTCCCAAATAGCACAGCGTTTATTCAGCACCATTTCATGACTGTACTGACCAATTTGGAAGCAGATCCGATAAATTCCCTAGGAGGAGTTAGTTCAAATACAAGACGACGGAATTCCAAAATGGCCAACTTTGACGGCACGCCACGGACACGCCCTTCAACGTACAGTCACAAATAGCACGGCGTTGGTTCGGCACCATTTATTGACTGTACTGACCAATTTTGAAGCAGATCCGATAAATTCCCTAGGAGGAGTTCATTCAAATACAAGGCAAAAAAGTGAAAAAAATTCAAAATGGCCGCCAAAAGTGAAAATTAGAAATGCAAATAGCCGACTTCCTGTGGGGTTTGGGGCATGGGTCCAAGAGGCTTTTCTGTAGGTATGGGCACATTGTACGTGGATACTGAGTTTCATACATATTGGTGAAACGTGGTGCAGGGGCTGCTTTTTAAAGTTCCTGTAGGGGGCGCTACAAAAAATAGAAACACGAATTTTGGTATGTGAGCTAGAGGCACCAGTCTACACGTGTCCTGTGAATTTCATATTCATAACTATTACGGTCTCCGCTGAGTGATTTACCCACCTCTGGCGGCCATGTTGTTTTTTCAATCGACTTAATTTTAATTGAGCAGTTAGAACTTTGGTACCTAATGGCCACTGAGTGGGTCCCGCTCAAATCAAACATTGCGTCTATGAACTGTGGCGATTTTAGTGTCAGGCCACGCCCATGTCGATGCCACGCCCCATTTGAAAATATGTTGACTTTATCTTGTTCAGAATTTGATTCTGAACAACTTTTGTATTGGGGCCAACATCATAGGCGTCCAACTTGACGTTGATATGAGCAATTAACTATTTTCGAGGTTTCAACCACACCACTTTTAGAACTCATTGGTGCTCTAAACTTTATTGTACAGACTAATCCTTGAGTCAGATTGAAGATAATGGGCCATGTATGATATGTGCCAAAGGATTTTGGTCAAAGTCCAAAAACCTGGGATCCTTGGGGAATTTACTGTTTTTAACTAAATTCAAAATGGCGGAAAATATGGCTACCGGAAGTGTTCAGTTCAAGAGACTTTTTTGTTCATCATGAGGATTTTCATGTGTGTGCAAAGTTTCATGAGTGTAGGTCAAACCGGTGACGCGTGCTGCTTGTGCAAAGTTTGCACTTTTGAACAGTTGCTATTGCGCCACCTAGGGGCGAATGTGAATTTGAGGGCTAGAATATCAAAATTTTCACCAGTCCCCACAAATGTGCCAAATAAAAATGAGTTTTCGAATATGTGCAGGGGGGGAAAAATGCAGTCGAAGTTCTGAAAAATAATAATAAGAAGAAGAATAAACATGAGGGTTTCAATAGGGTCCTTGCCAAGTTTGGCTCGGTCCCTAATTAAAACTGCGCGCAGTGATGAACGGGACCTCGCGCCGGCTTGCAGCCGCCACTACGAGGTCCCGTTCATCACTGCGCGCAGTTTTAAAAAAAAATCGCGCCGGCTTGCGGCCGCGTCACGTGCCGTCGTAACATGTGTGCTGGCAAGATGTGCACATGTTAGGACCGCACGTGACGCAGCCGCAAGCCGGCACGAGGTCCCGTTCATCACTGCGCTCAGTTTTAAAAAAGCGCAGTTTTAAAAAAAATTCGCAAATTTATGTAATCTGTAGAAGCAGAGGTGCCCTGTGGTGTCCTACTGATTGTTTTGACATTAACATGTAAGAGCACATTTAACTGAATTACATGTTCATTAACCCTACATCAATGATCCCATAAATTCCCTAGGAGGAGTTAGTTCAAATACAAGGCGACGGAATTCAAAAATGGCCAACTTTGACGGCACGCCACGGCCACGCCCTTCAACGTACAGTCACAAATAGCACGGCGTTTATTCAGCACCATTTCATGACTGTACTGACCAATTTGGAAGCAGATTCGATAAATTCCCTAGGAGGAGTTAGTTCAAATACAAGGCGACGGAATTCAAAAATGGCCAACTTTGACGGCACGCCACGGACACGCCCTTCAACGTACAGTCACAAATAGCACGGCGTTGGTTCGGCACCACTTCATGACTGTACTGACCAATTTTGAAGCAGATCCGATAAATTCCCTAGGAGGAGTTCATTCAAATACAAGGCCAAAAAGTGAAAAAAATTCAAAATGGCCGCCGAGAGTGAAAAAAAAAAAAATTAAATTTCCGACTTCCGGTGGGTTTTGGGGCATGGGTCCAAGAGGCTTTTCTGTAGGTATTGGCACGTTATACGTGCCTACCAATTTTCATACATATTGGTGAAACGTGGCGCAGGGGCTGCTTTTTAAAGTTCCTGTAGGGGGCGCTACACACATGAGAAACACGATTTTTGGTATGTGAGCTACCGGCACCAGTCTACACGTGTCCTGTGAATTTCATATTCATAACTATTACGGTCTCCGCACAGTGATTTTGCAAAAAAGTGAAAAAAATTCAAAATGGCCGCCAAAAGTGAAAATTAGAAATGCAAATAGCCGACTTCCTGTGGGGTTTGGGGCATGGGTCCAAGAGGCTTTTCTGTAGGTATGGGCACATTGTACGTGAATACTGAGTTTCATACATATCGGTGAAACGTGGCGCAGGGGCTGCTTTTTAAAGTTCCTGTAGGGGGCGCTACACACATGAGAAACACGAATTTTGGTATGTGAGCTAGAGGCACCAGTTTACACGTGTCCTGTGAATTTCATATTCATAACTATTACGGTCTCCGCACAGTGATTTTGAGGCTCTGGCGGCCATGTTGTTTTTTAAATCGACTTAATTTTTGGTGAGCAGTTAGAACTTTGGTACTTAACGGCCATTGAGTTGGTCCCGCTCAAATCAAACATTGCGTCTATGAACTGTGGCTATTTTAGTAACGGGCCACGCCCACTTCGATGCCACGCCCCATTTGAAAAATTGTTGACTTAATCTTGTTCAGAATTCGATTCTGAACAACTTTAGTAGAGAGGTCCAACACCATAGGAGTCCAAATAATGTAGATATGTGCAATTACTATTTTTGGGGTGAAAAACACACCCCTTTTTGAACTCAATGGCTCATGGGTACTTTGAATTTTATCCTACAGACTAATCCTTATGTCAGATTTAAGATAATGGGCCATAGATGATATGTGCCAAAGGATTTTTGTCAAAGTCGAAAAACCTGGGATCCTTGGGGAATTTACTGTTTTTAACTAAATTCAAAATGGCGGGAAATCTGGCTACCGGAAGTGCTAAGTTAGTATCTGCAAATTTCTTCATTATGAGGATTTGCATATGTGTGCAAAGTTTCATGAGTTTAGGTCTGACCGGTGACGAGTTATGCGTGTGCAAAGGTTGAAATTTTGGCATAGTTGGTATAGCGCCACCTAGGGGCGAATGTGAATTTGAGGGCTAGAATATCAAATTTTTCACCAGTCCCACAAAATGCACCAAGAAAAAATGAGTTTTCGAATATGTGCAGGGGGGGAAAAATGCAGTCGAAGTGGCTAAAAATAATAATAATAATTAAAACTGCGCGCAGTGATGAACGGGACCTCGCGCCGGCTTGCAGCCGCCACTACGAGGTCCCGTTCATCACTGCGCGCAGTTTTAAAAAAAAATCGCGCCGGCTTGCGGCCGCGTCACGTGCCGTCGTAACATGTGTGCTGGCAAGATGTGCACATGTTAGGACCGCACGTGACGCAGCCGCAAGCCGGCACGAGGTCCCGTTCATCACTGCGCGCAGTTTTAAAAAAGCGCAGTTTTAAAAAAAATTCGCAAATTTATGTAATCTGTAGAAGCAGAGGTGCCCCGTGGTGTCCTACTGATTGTTTTGACATTAACATGTAAGACCACATTTAACTGAATTACATGTTCATTAACCCTACATCAATGATCCGATAAATTCCCTAGGAGGAGTTAGTTGAAATACAAGGCGACGGAATTCAAAAATGGCCAACTTTGACGGCATGCCACGGACACGCCCTTCAACGTACAATCACAAATAGCACGATTTTGGTTCAGCACCACTTCATGACTGTACTGACCAATTTTGAAGCAGATCCGATAAATTCCCTAGGAGGAGTTCATTCAAATACAAGGCCAAAAAGTGAAAAAAATTCAAAATGGCCGCCGAAAGTGAAAATTAGAAATGCAAATAGCCGACTTCCTGTGGGGTTTGGGGCATGGGTCCAAGAGGCTTTTCTGTAGGTATGGGCACATTGTACGTGAATACTGAGTTTCATACATATTGGTGAAACGTGGCGCAGGGGCTGCTTTTTAAAGTTCCTGTAGGGGGCGCTACAAAAAATAGAAACACGAATTTTGGTATGTGAGCTATCGGCACCAGTTTACACGTGTCCTGTGAATTTCATATTCATAACTATTACGGTCTCCGCACAGTGATTTTGAGCCTCTGGCGGCCATGTTGTATTTTAAATCGACTTAATTTTTGGTGAGCAGTTAGAACTTTGGTACCTAATGGCCATTGATTTGGTCCCGCTCAAATCAAACATTGCGTCTATGAACTGTGGCGATTTTAGTGTCAGGCCACGCCCATTTCGATGCCACGCCCCATTTGAAAATATGTTCACTTTATCTTGTTCAGAATTTGATTCTGAACAACTTTTGTATTGGGGCCAACATCATAGGCGTCCAACTTGACGTTGATATGAGCAATTAACTATTTTCGAGGTTTCAACCACACCACTTTTAGAACTCATTGGTGCTCTAAACTTTATTGTACAGACTAATCCTTAAGTCAGATTGAAGATAATGGGCCATAGATGATATGTGCCAAAGGAATTTTGTCAAAGTCGAAAAACCTGGGATCCTTGGGGAATTTACTGTTTTTAACTAAATTCAAAATGGCGGAAAATATGGCTACCGGAAGTGTTCAGTTCAAGAGACTTTTTTGTTCATCATGAGGATATGCATGTGTGTGCAAAGTTTCATGAGTGTAGGTCAAACCGGTGGCGAGATATGCTTGTGCAAAGTTTGCACTTTTGAACAGTTGCTATAGCGCCACCTAGGGGCGAATGTGAATTTGAGGGCTAGAATATCAAATTTTTCACCAGTCCCCACAATTGCACCAAAAAATTTTGAGTTTTAGAATATGTGCAGGGGGGGAAAAATGCAGTCGAAGTCGTGGAAAATAATAATAATAATAATAATAATAATAATAATAATCACGAGGGTTTCAATAGGGTCCTTGCCAAGTTTGGCTCGGTCCCTAATAATAAACACGAGGATTTCAATAGGGTCCTTGCCAAGTTTGGCTCGGTCCCTAATAATCACGAGGGTTTCAATAGGGTCCTTGCCAAGTTTGGCTCGGTCCCTAATTAAAACTGCGCGCAGTGATGAACGGGACCTCGCGCCGGCTTGCAGCCGCCACTACGAGGTCCCGTTCATCACTGCGCGCAGTTTTAAAAAAAAATCGCGCCGGCTTGCGGCCGCGTCACGTGCCGTCGTAACATGTGTGCTGGCAAGATGTGCACATGTTAGGACCGCACGTGACGCAGCCGCAAGCCGGCACGAGGTCCCGTTCATCACTGCGCTCAGTTTTAAAAAAGCGCAGTTTTAAAAAAAATTCGCAAATTTATGTAATCTGTAGAAGCAGAGGTGCCCTGTGGTGTCCTACTGATTGTTTTGACATTAACATGTAAGACCACATTTAACTGAATTACATGTTGTAACAACTTTAACTAACATTATTAACCCTACATCAATGATCCGATAAATTCCCTAGGAGGAGTTAGTTGAAATACAAGGCGAAAAAGTGAAAGAATTCCATTCAAAATGGCCAACTTTGACGGCACGCCACGGACACGCCCTTCAACGTACAGTCACAAATAGCAGGATTTTTGTTCAGCACCACTTCATGACTGTACTGACCAATTTTGAAGCAGATCCGATAAATTCCCTAGGAGGAGTTCATTCAAATACAAGGCAAAAAAGTGAAAAAAATTCAAAATGGCCGCCAAAAGTGAAAATTAGAAATGCAAATAGCCGACTTCCTGTGGGGTTTGGGGCATGGGTCCAAGAGGCTTTTCTGTAGGTATGGGCACATTGTACGTGAATACTGAGTTTCATACATATTGGTGAAACGTGGCGCAGGGGCTGCTTTTTAAAGTTCCTGTAGGGGGCGCTACAAAAAATAGAAACACGAATTTTGGTATGTGAGCTATCGGCACCAGTTTACACGTGTCCTGTGAATTTCATATTCATAACTATTACGGTCTCCGCACAGTGATTTTGAGCCTCTGGCGGCCATGTTGTATTTTAAATCGACTTAATTTTTGGTGAGCAGTTAGAACTTTGGTACCTAATGGCCATTGAGTTGGTCCCGCTCAAATCAAACATTGCGTCTATGAACTGTGGCGATTTTAGTGTCAGGCCACGCCCATTTCGATGCCACGCCCCATTTGAAAATATGTTGACTTTATCTTGTTCAGAATTTGATTCTGAACAACTTTTGTATTGGGGCCAACATCATAGGCGTCCAACTTGACGTTGATATGAGCAATTAACTATTTTCGAGGTTTCAACCACACCACTTTTAGAACTCATTGGTGCTCTAAACTTTATTGTACAGACTAATCCTTAAGTCAGATTGAAGATAATGGGCCATAGATGATATGTGCCAAAGGAATTTTGTCAAAGTCGAAAAACCTGGGATCCTTGGGGAATTTACTGTTTTTAACTAAATTCAAAATGGCGGAAAATATGGCTACCGGAAGTGTTCAGTTCAAGAGACTTTTTTGTTCATCATGAGGATATGCATGTGTGTGCAAAGTTTCATGAGTGTAGGTCAAACCGGTGGCGAGATATGCTTGTGCAAAGTTTGCACTTTTGAACAGTTGCTATAGCGCCACCTAGGGGCGAATGTGAATTTGAGGGCTAGAATATCAAATTTTTCACCAGTCCCCACAATTGCACCAAAAAATTTTGAGTTTTAGAATATGTGCAGGGGGGGAAAAATGCAGTCGAAGTCGTGGAAAATAATAATAATAATAATAATAATAATAATAATTAAAACTGCGCGCAGTGATGAACGGGACCTCGCGCCGGCTTGCAGCCGCCACTACGAGGTCCCGTTCATCACTGCGCGCAGTTTTAAAAAAAAATCGCGCCGGCTTGCGGCCGCGTCACGTGCCGTCGTAACATGTGTGCTGGCAAGATGTGCACATGTTAGGACCGCACGTGACGCAGCCGCAAGCCGGCACGAGGTCCCGTTCATCACTGCGCGCAGTTTTAAAAAAGCGCAGTTTTAAAAAAAATTCGCAAATTTATGTAATCTGTAGAAGCAGAGGTGCCCTGTGGTGTCCTACTGATTGTTTTGACATTAACATGTAAGACCACATTTAACTGAATTACATGTTGTAACAACTTTAACTAACATTATTAACCCTACATCAATGATCCGATAAATTCCCTAGGAGGAGTTAGTTGAAATACAAGGCGAAAAAGTGAAAGTATTCCATTCAAAATGGCCAACTTTGACAGCACGCCACGGCCATGCCCTTCAATGTACAGTCACAAATAGCACGATTTTGTTTCAGCACCACTTCATGACTGTACTGACCAATTTTGAAGCAGATCCGATAAATTCCCTAGGAGGAGTTAGTTTAATACAAGGCGACGGATTTCAAAAATGGCCAACTTTGACGGCACGCCACGGACACGCCCTTCAACGTACAGTCACAAATAGCACGATTTTGGTTCAGCACCACTTCATGACTGTACTGACCAATTGTGAAGCAGATGCGATAAATTCCCTAGGAGGAGTTCGTTCAAATACAATGCGAAAAAGTGAAATTCCATTCAAAATGGCCAACTTTGACATCACGCCACGGACACGCCCTTCAACGTACAGTCCCAAATAGCACGATTTTGGTTCAGCACCACTTCATGACTGTACTGACCAAATTTGAAGCAGATCCGATAAATTCCCTAGGAGGAGTTAGTTCAAATACAACGCGACGGAATTCAAAAATGGCCAACTTTGACAGCATGCCACGGACACGCCCTTCAACGTACAGTCACAAATAGCACGATTTTGGTTTAGCACCACTTCATGACTGTACTGACCAATTTTGAAGCAAATCCGATAAATTCCCTAGGAGGAGTTCATTCAAATACAAGGCAAAAAAGTGAAAAAAAATTCAAAATGGCCGCCGAGAGTGAAAATTAAAAATGCAAATAGCCGACTTCCTGTGGGGTTTGGAGCATGGGTCCAAGAGGCTTTTCTGTAGGTATGGGCACATTGTACGTGAATACTGAGTTTCATACATATTGGTGAAACGTGGCGCAGGGGCTGCTTTTTAAAGTTCCTGTAGGGGGCGCTACACACATGAGAAACACGATTTTTGGTATGTGTGCTAGAGGCACCAGTTTACACGTGTCCTGTGAATTTCATATTCATAACTATTACGGTGTCCGCAGAGTGATCGACCCTCCTCTGGCGGCCATGTTGTTTTTTAAATCGACTTAATTTTTGGTGAGCAGTTAGAACTTTGGTACCTAACGGCCATTGAGTTGGTCCCGCTCAAATCAAACATTGCGTCTATGAACTGTGGCTATTTTAGTAACGGGCCACGCCCACTTCGATGCCACGCCCCATTTGAAAAATTGTTGACTTATTCTTGTTCAGAATTTGATTATGAACAACTTTAGTAGAGAGGTCCAACACCATAGGAGTCCAATTAATGTAGATATGTGCAATTTACTATTTTTGGGGTGAAAAACACACCCCTTTTTGAACTCAATGGCTCATGGGTACTTTGAAATTTATCCTACAGACTAATCCTTATGTCAGATTGAAGATAATGGGCCATAGAATATATCTGCCAAAGGATTTTTGTCAAAGTCGAAAAACCTGGGATCCTTGGGGAATTTACTGTTTTTAACTAAATTCAAAATGGCGGGAAATGTGGCTACCGGAAGTGCTAAGTTAGTATCTGCAAATTTCTTCATTATGAGGATTTGCATATGTGTGCAAAGTTTCATGAGTTTAGGTCCAACCGGTGACGAGTTATGCTTGTGCAAACGTTGAAATTTTGGCATAGTTGGTATAGCGCCACCTAGGGGCGAATGTGAATTTGAGGGCTAGAATATCAAATTTTTCACCAGTCCCACAAAATGTGCCAAATAAAAATGAGTTTTCGAATATGTGCAGGGGGGGAAAAATGCAGTCGAAGATGAGGGAAAATAATAAGAAGAAGAAACACGAGGGTTTCAATAGGGTCCTTGCCAAGTTTGGCTCGGTCCCTAATAATAATAATCACGAGGGTTTCAATAGGGTCCTTGCCAAGTTTGGCTCGGTCCCTAATAATCAGACCAAAAACAATAGGGACCTTGCCAGTTCTGGCTCGGTCCCTAATAAAACTGCGCGCAGTGATGAACGGGACCTCGCGCCGGCTTGCAGCCGCCACTACGAGGTCCCGTTCATCACTGCGCGCAGTTTTAAAAAAAAATCGCGCCGGCTTGCGGCCGCGTCACGTGCCGTCGTAACATGTGTGCTGGCAAGATGTGCACATGTTAGGACCGCACGTGACGCAGCCGCAAGCCGGCACGAGGTCCCGTTCATCACTGCGCTCAGTTTTAAAAAAGCGCAGTTTTAAAAAAAATTCGCAAATTTATGTAATCTGTAGAAGCAGAGGTGCCCTGTGGTGTCCTACTGATTGTTTTGACATTAACATGTAAGACCACATTTAACTGAATTACATGTTGTAACAACTTTAACTAACATTATTAACCCTACATCAATGATCCGATAAATTCCCTAGGAGGAGTTAGTTGAAATACAAGGCGAAAAAGTGAAAGTATTCCATTCAAAATGGCCAACTTTGACAGCACGCCACGGCCATGCCCTTCAATGTACAGTCACAAATAGCACGATTTTGTTTCAGCACCACTTCATGACTGTACTGACCAATTTTGAAGCAGATCCGATAAATTCCCTAGGAGGAGTTAGTTCAAATACAAATTCCCTAGGAGGAGTAAGTTTAATACAAGGCGACGGATTTCAAAAATGGCCAACTTTGACGGCACGCCACGGACACGCCCTTCAACGTACAGTCACAAATAGCACGATTTTGGTTCAGCACCACTTCATGACTGTACTGACCAATTGTGAAGCAGATGCGATAAATTCCCTAGGAGGAGTTCGTTCAAATACAATGCGAAAAAGTGAAATTCCATTCAAAATGGCCAACTTTGACATCACGCCACGGACACGCCCTTCAACGTACAGTCCCAAATAGCACGATTTTGGTTCAGCACCACTTCATGACTGTACTGACCAAATTTGAAGCAGATCCGATAAATTCCCTAGGAGGAGTTAGTTCAAATACAACGCGACGGAATTCAAAAATGGCCAACTTTGACGGCATGCCACGGACACGCCCTTCAACGTACAGTCACAAATAGCACGATTTTGGTTTAGCACCACTTCATGACTGTACTGACCAATTTTGAAGCAAATCCAGTAAATTCCCTAGGAGGAGTTCATTCAAATACAAGGCAAAAAAGTGAAAAAAATTCAAAATGGCCGCCAAAAGTGAAAATTAGAAATGCAAATAGCCGACTTCCTGTGGAGTTTGGAGCATGGGTCCAAGAGGCTTTTCTGTAGGTATGGGCACATTGTACGTGAATACTGAGTTTCATACATATTGGTGAAATGTGACGTAGGGGCTGCATTTTAAAGTTCCTGTAGGGGGCGCTACAAAAAATAGAAACACGAATTTTGGTATGTGAGCTATCGGCATCAGTTTACACGTGTCCTGTGAATTTCATATTCATAACTATTACGGTGTCCGCAGAGTGATCGACCCTCCTCTGGCGGCCATGTTGTTTTTTAAATCGACTAAATTTTTTGTGAGCAGTTAGAACTTTGGTACCTAACGGCCATTGAGTTGGTCCCGCTCAAATCAAACATTGCGTCTATGAACTGTGGCTATTTTAGTAACGGGCCACGCCCACTTCGATGCCACGCCCCATTTGAAAAAGTGTTGACTTAATCTTGTTCAGAATTTGATTCTGAACAACTTTAGTAGAGAGGTTCAACACCATAGGAGTCCAATTAATGTAGATATGTGCAATTTACTATTTTTGGGGTGAAAAACACACCCCTTTTAGAACTCAATGGCTCATGGGTACTTTGAAATTTATCCTACAGACTAATCCTTATGTCAGATTGAAGATAATGGGCCATAGATGATATGTGCCAAAGGATTTATGTCAAAGTCGAAAAACCTGGGATCCTTGGGGAATTTACTGTTTTTAACTAAATTCAAAATGGCGGGAAATCTGGCTACCGGAAGTGCTAAGTTAGTATCTGCAAATTTCTTCATTATGAGGATTTGCATATGTGTGCAAAGTTTCATGAGTTTAGGTCCAACCGGTGATGAGTTATGCTTGTGCAAACGTTGAAATTTTGGCATAGTTGGTATAGCGCCACCTAGGGGCGAATGTGAATTTGAGGGCTAGAATATCAAATTTTTCACCAGTCCCACAAAATGTGCCAAATAAAAATGAGTTTTCGAATATGTGCAGGGGGGGAAAAATGCAGTCGAAGATGAGGTAAAATAATAAGAAGAAGAAACACGAGGGTTTCAATAGGGTCCTTGCCAAGTTTGGCTCGGTCCCTAATAATAATCACGAGGGTTTCAATAGGGTCCTTGCCAAGTTTGGCTCGGTCCCTAATAATCATGAGGATTTCAATAGGGTCCTTGCCAAGTTTGGCTCGGTCCCTAATAATTAAAACTGCGCGCAGTGATGAACGGGACCTCGTAACATGTGCGCTTTTTTAAAACTGCGCGCAGTGATGAACGGGACCTCGTAACATGTGCGCTGCCACGAGGTCCCGTTCATCACTGCGCGCAGTTTTAATTTTAATTTTTCCCGAACTTATGTAATTTTAACTTTTTGCGAACTTCTGTAATCTGTAGAAGCAGATGAGATACATTCCCTAGGAGGAGTTTGTTGAAATACAAGGCGAAAAAGTGAAAAAATTCCATGAAAAATGGCCAACTTTGAAGGCACGCCACGGACACACCCTTCAACGTACAGTCACAAATAACACGGCGTTGGTTGAGCCCCATTTTTTGACTGTACAGACCAATTGTGAAGCAGATCCGATAAATTCCCTAGGAGGAGTTCGTTCAAATACAAGGCGAAAAAAACGAAAATAAGACGACGGAATTCAAAACGGCCAAATTTGACGGCACGCCACGGACACGCCCTTCAACGTACAGTCACAAATAACACGGCGTTGGTTCAGCTCCATTTCATGACTATACTGACCAATTGTGAAGCAGGTCCGATAAATTCCCTAGGAGGAGTTCGTTCAAATACAAGGCGAAAAAGTGAAATTTGCCGGTAAAAAAGGGAAATTTGCCGGTAAAAGTGCAAATTAAAAAAGAAAACAGCCGACTTCCGGTGGGTTTTGGGGCATGGGTCCAAGAGGCTTTTCTGTAGGTATTGTCATGTTGTACGTGCCTACCGAGTTTCATACATATTGGTGTAACGTGGCGCAGGGGCTGCTTTTTAAAGATCCTGTAGGGGGCGCTACAAACATGACAACCACGATTTTTGGTATGTGAGGTACAGGCAACAGTCTACACGTGTCCTGTGAATTTCATATTCATAACTATTACGGTCTCCGCAGTGTGATTTACCCTCCTCTGGCGGCCATGTTGTTTTTCCAATCGACGTCATTTTACTTGAGCAGTTAGAACTTTGGTCCCCAAAGGCCACTGAGTTGGTCCCGCTCAAATCAAACATTGCGTCTATGAACTGTGGCTATTTTAGTAACAGGCCACGCCCATTTTGAAGCCACGCCCCATAATTTTTTTTTTTTACTCTATCTTGTTCAGAATTTGATTCGGAACAACTTTTGTATCTGGGTCAACATCATAGGAGTGAAAGTTGGTGTTGATATGAGCAATTAACCTTTGAGTAATTTTTAACCACACCCATTTTAGAACTCAAAGGCTCATGGGAGCTTTAAACTTTATTGTACAGACTAATCCTTATGTCAGATTGAAGATAATGGGCCATAGATGATATGTGCCAAAGGATTTTTGTCAAAGTCGAAAAACCTGGGATCCTTGGGGAATTTGCTGTTTTTAACATAATTCAAAATGGCGGAAAATCTGGCAACCCGGAAATGTTCAGTTGAAGAGACTTTTTTGTTCATCATGAGGATTTGCATGTGTGTGCAAAGTTTCATGAGTGTACGTCAAACCGGTGGCGTGTGCTGCTTGTTTCCGTTTGAATTTTTGGACAGTTGCTATAGCGCCACCTTGGGGCCAATCAGAATTTGACGGCTAGAATATCTAAGTTACAGCAGTCCCCGCAAATGTGCCAAATAAAAATGAGTTTTCGTATATGTTCAGGGGGGGGAAAATGCAGTCGAAGTGGACTAAAAAGAATAATAAGAATAATCGGACCAAAAACAATAGGGACCTTGCCAGTTCTGGCTCGGTCCCTAATAAAACTGCGCGCAGTGATGAACGGGACCTCGCGCCGGCTTGCGGCCGCCGGTACGAGGTCCCGTTCATCACTGCGCGCAGTTTTTAAAAAAAAATCGCGCCGGCTTGCGGCCGCGTCACGTGCCGTCGTAACATGTGTGCTGGCAAGATGTGCACATGTTAGGACCGCACGTGACGCAGCCGCAAGCCGGCACGAGGTCCCGTTCATCACTGCGCGCAGTTTTAAAAAAGCGCAGTTTTAAAAAAAATTCGCGAATTTATGTAATCTGTAGAAGCAGAGGTGCCCTGTGGTGTCCTACTGATTGTTTTGACATTAACATGTAAGACCACATTTAACTGAATTACATGTTCATTAACCCTACATCAATGATCCGATAAATTCCCTAGGAGGAGTTAGTTCAAATACAAGGCGACGGAATTCAAAAATGGCCAACTTTGACGGCACGCCACGGCCACGCCCTTCAACGTACAGTCACAAATAGCACGGCGTTGGTTCAGCACCACTTCATGACTGTACTGACCAATTGTGAAGCAGATGCGATAAATTCCCTAGGAGGAGTTCGTTCAAATACAATGCGAAAAAGTGAAATTCCATTCAAAATGGCCAACTTTGACATCACGCCACGGCCACGCCCTTCAACGTACAGTCCCAAATAGCACGATTTTGGTTCAGCACCACTTCATGACTGTACTGACCAAATTTGAAGCAGATCCGATAAATTCCCTAGGAGGAGTTAGTTCAAATACAAGGCGACGGAATTCAAAAATGGCCAACTTTGACGGCACGCCACGGACACGCCCTTCAACGTACAATCACAAATAGCACGATTTTGGTTCAGCACCACTTCATGACTGTACATACCAATTTTGAAGCAGATCCGATAAATTCCCTAGGAGGAGTTCATTCAAATACAAGGCAAAAAAGTGAAAAAAATTCAAAATGGCCGCCAAAAGTGAAAATTAGAAATGCAAATAGCCGACTTCCTGTGGGGTTTGGGGCATGGGTCCAAGAGGCTTTTCTGTAGGTATGGGTACATTGTACGTGAATACTGAGTTTCATACATATTGGTGAAACGTGGCGCAAGGGCTGCTTTTAGGGGGCCTGTAGGGGGCGCTACACACATGAGAAACACGATTTTTGGTATGTGAGCTATCGGCACCAGTCTACACGTGACCTGTGAATTTCATATTCATAACTATTACGGTGTCCGCAGAGTGATCGACCCTCCTCTGGCGGCCATGTTGTTTTTTAAATCGACTTAATTTTAATTGAGCAGTTAGAACTTTGGTACTTAACGGCCACTGAGTTGGTCCCGCTCAAATCAAACATTGCGTCTATGAACTGTGGCTATTTTAGTAACAGGCCACGCCCATTTCGAAGCCACGCCCCATTTGAAAAATTGTTGAATTAATCTTGCTCAGAATTTGATTCTGAACAACTTTAGTAGAGAGGTCCAACACCATAGGAGTACAATTAATGTAGATATGTGCAATTTACTATTTTTGGGGTGAAAAACACACCCCATTTTGAACTCAATGGCTCATGGGTACTTTGAAATTTATCCTACAGACTAATCCTTATGTCAGATTGAAGATAATGGGCCATAGATGATATGTGCCAAAGGAATTTTGTCAAAGTCGAAAAACCTGGGATCCTTGGAATTTACTGTTTTTAACTAAATTCAAAATGGCGGGAAATCTGGCTACCGGAAGTGCTAAGTTAGTATCTGCAAATTTCTTCATTATGAGGATTTGCATATGTGTGCAAAGTTTCATGAGTTTAGGTCCAACCGGTGACGAGTTATGCTTGTGCAAACGTTGAAATTTTGGCATAGTTGGTATAGCGCCACCTAGGGGCGAATGTGAATTTGAGGGCTAGAATATCACATTTTTCACCAGTCCCACAAAATGTGCCAAATAAAAATGAGTTTTCGAATATGTGCAGGGGGGGAAAAATGCAGTCGAAGATGAGGGAAAATAAGAAGAAGAAGAATAATAATCATGAGGGTTTCAATAGGGTCCTTGCCATGTTTGGCTCGGTCCCTAACTAGGAGGAGTTTGTTGAAATACAAGGCGAAAAAGTGAAAAAATTCCATGAAAAACGGCCAACTTTGAAGGCACGCCACGGACACACCCTTCAACGTACAGTCACAAATAACACGGCGTTGGTTGAGCTCCATTTCATGACTGTACTGACCAATTGTGAAGCAGGTCCGATAAATTCCCTAGGAGGAGTTCGTTCAAATACAAGGCAAAAAAGTGAAATTTGCCGGTAAAAAAGTGAAATTTGCCGGTAAAAGTGCAAATTAAAAAAGAGAACAGCCGACTTCCGGTGGGTTTTGGGGCATGGTTACAAGAGGCTTTTCTGTAGGTATTGGCATGTTGTACATGCATACCGAGTTTCATACATATTAGTGATACGTGGCGCAGGGGCTGGTTTTTAAAGTTCCTGTAGGGGGCGCTACAAACATGACAAACACGAAATTTGGTATATGAGCTACAGGCAGCAGTTTACACGTGTCCTATGAATTTCATATTCATAAATATTACGGTCTCCGCAGAGTGATTTTGAGCCTCTGGCGGCCATGTTGTTTTTCCAATCGACTTAATTTTACTTGAGCAGTTAGAACTTTGTTCCCCAAAGGCCACTGAGTTGGTCCCGCTCAAATGAAACATTGCGTCTATGAACTGTGGCTATTTTAGTAACAGGCCACGCCCATTTTGAAGCCACGCCCCATTAGAAATTTTTTTGACTTTATCTTGTTCAGAATTTGATTCTGAACAACTTTAGTAGAGGGGTCCAAGATCATAGGAGTCCAATTCATGTAGATATGTGCAATTTACCAATTTTTTGGTAAAAAACACACCTCTTTTCGAACTCAATGGGTCATGGGTACTTGCTACTTTAGTGTACAGACTAATCCTTATGTCAAATTGAAGATAATGGGCCATAGATGATATGTGCCAAAGGATTTTTGTGAAACTCGAAGAACCTGGGATCCTTGGGGAATTTACTGTTTGTAACTAAATTCAAAATGGCGGGAAATGTGGCTACCGGAAGTGCTAAGTTAGTATCTGCAAATTTGTTCATCATGAGGTTTTGCATGTGTGGCAAAAGTTTCATGGGTGTAGGTCCAACCAGTGACGAGTTATGCTTGTGTAAACGTTGAAATTTTGGCATAGTTGGTATAGCGCCACCTAGGGGCGAATGTGAATTTGAGGGCTAGAATATAAAATTTTTCACCAGTCCCACAAAATGCACCAAGAAAAAATGAGTTTTCGAATATGTGCAGGGGGGGAAAAATGCAGTCAAACTCGCTAAAAATAATAATAATAATAATTAAAACTGCGCGCAGTGATGAACGGGACCTCGTAACATGTGCGCTTTTTTAAAACTGCGCGCAGTGATGAACGGGACCTCGTAACATGTGCGCTTTTTTAAAACTGCGCGCAGTGATGAACGGGACCTCGTAACATGTGCGCTTTTTTAAAACTGCGCGCAGTGATGAACGGGACCTCGTAACATGTGCGCTTTTTTAAAACTGCGCGCAGTGATGAACGGGACCTCGTAACATGTGCGCTTTTTTAAAACTGCGCGCAGTGATGAACGGGACCTCGTAACATGTGCGCTTTTTTAAAACTGCGCGCAGTGATGAACGGGACCTCGTAACATGTGCGCTTTTTTAAAACTGCGCGCAGTGATGAACGGGACCTCGTAACATGTGCGCTTTTTTAAAACTGCGCGCAGTGATGAACGGGACCTCGTAACATGTGCGCTTTTTTAAAACTGCGCGCAGTGATGAACGGGACCTCGTAACATGTGCGCTTTTTTAAAACTGCGCGCAGTGATGAACGGGACCTCGTAACATGTGCGCTTTTTTAAAACTGCGCGCAGTGATGAACGGGACCTCGTAACATGTGCGCTTTTTTAAAACTGCGCGCAGTGATGAACGGGACCTCGTAACATGTGCGCTTTTTTAAAACTGCGCGCAGTGATGAACGGGACCTCGTAACATGTGCGCTTTTTTAAAACTGCGCGCAGTGATGAACGGGACCTCGTAACATGTGCGCTTTTTTAAAACTGCGCGCAGTGATGAACGGGACCTCGTAACATGTGCGCTTTTTTAAAACTGCGCGCAGTGATGAACGGGACCTCGTAACATGTGCGCTTTTTTAAAACTGCGCGCAGTGATGAACGGGACCTCGTAACATGTGCGCTTTTTTAAAACTGCGCGCAGTGATGAACGGGACCTCGTAACATGTGCGCTTTTTTAAAACTGCGCGCAGTGATGAACGGGACCTCGTAACATGTGCGCTGCCACGAGGTCCCGTTCATCACTGCGCGCAGTTTTAATTTTAATTTTTAGCTAACTTATGTAATTTTAACTTTTTGCGAACTTATGTAATCTGTAGAAGCAGATGAGATTGATTCCCTAGGAGGAGTTTGTTGAAATACAAGGCGAAAAAGTGAAAAAATTCCATGAAAAACAGCCAAATTTGAAGGCACGCCACGGACACGCCCTTCAACGTACAGTCACAAATAACACGGCGTTGGTTGAGCCCCATTTTTTGACTGTACTGACCAATTGTGAAGCAGATCTGATAAATTCCCTAGGAGGAGTTCGTTCAAATACAAGGCTAAAAAAGCGAAAATAAGAGCACGGAATTCAAAACGGCCAACTTTGTAGGCACGCCACGGACACGCCCTTCAACGTACAGTCACAAATAACACGGCGTTGGTTGAGCCCCATTTTCTGACTGTACTGACCAATTGTGAAGCAGGTCCGATAAATTCCCTAGGAGGAGTTCGTTCAAATACAAGGCGAAAAAGCGAAATTTGTTGGTAAAAGTGCAAATTAAAAAAGAAAACAGCCGACTTCCGGTGGGTTTTGGGGCATGGGTCCAAGAGGCTTTTCTGTAGGTATTGTCATGTTGTACGTGCCTACCGAGTTTCATACATATTGGTGAAACGTGGCGCAGGGGCTGCTCTTTAAAGTTCCTGTAGGGGGCGCTACAAACATGACAACCACGATTTTTGGTATGTGAGGTACAGGCAACAGTCTACACGTGTCCTGTGAATTTCATATTCATAACTATTACAGTCTCTGCAGAGTGATTTACCCTCCTCTGGCGGCCATGTTGTTTTTCCAATCAACGTAATTTGATTTGAGCAGTTAGAACTTTGGTCCCCAAAGGCCACTGAGTTGGTCCCGCTCAAATCAAACATTGCGTCTAGGAACTGTGGCTATTTTAGTAACAGGCCACGCCCATTTTGAAGCCACGCCCCATAATTTTTTTTTTTTACTCTATCTTGTTCAGAATTTGATTCTGAACAACTTTTGTATCTGGGTCAACATCATAGGAGTGAAAGTTGATGTTGATATGAGCAATTAAAGATTTTAGCGTTTTTAACCACACCCCTTTTGGCTCATGGGTGCTTTAAACTTTATTGTACAGACTAATCCTTATGGCAGATTGAAGATAATGGGCCATAGATGATATGTGCCAAAGGATTTTTGTCAAAGTCGAAAAACCTGGGATCCTTAGGCAATTTGCTGTTTTTAACAAAATTCAAAATGGCGGAAAATCTGGCAACCCGGAAATTTTCAGTTGAAGAGACTTTTTTGTTCATCATGAGGATGGGCATGTGTGTGCAAAGTTTCATGAGTGTAGGTCAAACCAGTGACGCGTGCTGCTAGTGCGAAGTTTGCACTTTTGAACAGTTGGTATAGCGCCACCTTGGGGCCAATGTGAATTTGACGGCTAGAATATGAGAGTTTTCACCAGTCCCCACAAATTCACCAAGTAAAATTGAGTTTTCGTATATGTTCAGGGGGGGAAAAATGCAGTCGAGTGTAAAGGAAAAGAAGAATAATTAAAACTGCGCGCAGTGATGAACGGGACCTCGCGCCGGCTTGCAGCCGCCACTACGAGGTCCCGTTCATCACTGCGCGCAGTTTTAAAAAAAAATCGCGCCGGCTTGCGGCCGCGTCACGTGCCGTCGTAACATGTGTGCTGGCAAGATGTGCACATGTTAGGACCGCACGTGACGCAGCCGCAAGCCGGCACGAGGTCCCGTTCATCACTGCGCGCAGTTTTAAAAAAGCGCAGTTTTAAAAAAAATTCGCAAATTTATGTAATCTGTAGAAGCAGAGGTGCCCTGTGGTGTCCTACTGATTGTTTTGACATTAACATGTAAGACCACATTTAACTGAATTACATGTTGTAACAACTTTAACTAACATTATTAACCCTACATCAATGATCCGATAAATTCCCTAGGAGGAGTTAGTTCAAATACAAGGCGACGGAATTCAAAAATGGCCAACTTTGACGGCACGCCACGGCCACGCCCTTCAACGTACAGTCACAAATAGCACGGCGTTGGTTCAGCACCATTTTTTGACTGTACTAACCAATTTGGAAGCAGATGCGATAAATTCCCTAGGAGGAGTTTGTTCAAATACAATGCGAAAAAGTGAAATTCCATTCAAAATGGCCAACTTTGACATCACGCCACGGACACGCCCTTCAACGTACAGTCCCAAATAGCACGGCGTTTATTCAGCACCATTTCATGACTGTACTGACCAATTTGGAAGCAGAATCGATAAATTCCCTAGGAGGAGTTAGTTCAAATACAAGGCGACGGAATTCCAAAATGGACAACTTTGACGGCACGCCACGGACACGCCCTTCAACGTACAGTCACAAATAGCACGGCGTTGGTTCGGCACCATTTATTGACTGTACTGACCAATTTTGAAGCAGATCCGATAAATTCCCTAGGAGGAGTTCATTCAAATACAAGGCCAAAAAGTGAAAAAAATTCAAAATGGCCGCCGAGAGTGAAAATGAAAAAATTAAAATTTCCGACTTCCGGTGGGTTTTGGGGCATGGGTCCAAGAGGCTTTTCTGTAGGTATTGTGACCTTGTACGTGCCTACCGAGTTTCATACATATTGGTGAAACGTGATGTAGGGGCTGCATTTTAAAGTTCCTGTAGGGGGCGCTACAAAAAATAGAAACACGAATTTTGGTATGTGAGCTAGAGGCACCAGTTTACACGTGTCCTGTGAATTTCATATTCATAACTATTACGGTCTCCGCACAGTGATTTACCCTGACACCAGAGCCTGTGGCGGCCATGTTTTTTTTTCAATCGACTTAATTTTAATTGAGCAGTTAGAATTTTGGTACCTAACGGCCACTGAGTGGGTCCCGCTCAAATCAAACATTGCGTCTATGAACTGTGGCGATTTTAGTGTCAGGCCACGCCCACTTCGATGCCACGCCCCATTTGAAAATATGTTGACTTTATCTTGTTCGGAATTTGATTCTGAACAACTTTTGTATTGGGGCCAACATCATAGGCGTCCAACTTGACGTTGATATGAGCAATTAACTATTTTCGAGGTTTCAACCACACCACTTTTAGAACTCATTGGTGCTCTAAACTCTATTGTACAGACTAATCCTTAAGTCAGATTGAAGATAATGGGCCTTATATGATAAGTGCCAAAGGATTTTGGTCAAAGTCGAAAAACCTGGGATCCTTGGGGAATTTACTGTTTTTAACTAAATTCAAAATGGCGGAAAATATGGCTACCGGAAGTGTTCAGTTCAAGAGACTTTTTTGTTCATCATGAGGATATGCATGTTTGTGCAAAGTTTCATGAATGTAGGTCAAACCGGTGGCGAGATATGCTTGTGCAAAGTTTGCACTTTTGAACAGTTGCTATAGCGCCACCTAGGGGCGAATGTGAATTTGAGGGCTAGATTATAAAATTTTTCACCAGTCCCCACAAATGTGCCAAAAAAAAATGAGTTTTCGAATATGTGCAGGGGGGGAAAAATGCAGTCGAAGTTCTGAAAAATAATAATAAGAAGAAGAAGAATAAACATGAGGGTTTCAATAGGGACCTTGCCATGTTTGGCTCGGTCCCTAATAATCGGACCAAAAACAATAGGGACCTTGCCAGTTCTGGCTCGGTCCCTAATTAAAACTGCGCGCAGTGATGAACGGGACCTCGCGCCGGCTTGCAGCCGCCACTACGAGGTCCCGTTCATCACTGCGCGCAGTTTTAAAAAAAAATCGCGCCGGCTTGCGGCCGCATCACGTGCCGTCGTAACATGTGTGCTGGCAAGATGTGCACATGTTAGGACCGCACGTGACGCAGCCGCAAGCCGGCACGAGGTCCCGTTCATCACTGCGCGCAGTTTTAAAAAAGCGCAGTTTTAAAAAAAATTCGCAAATTTATGTAATCTGTAGAAGCAGAGGTGCCCTGTGGTGTCCTACTGATTGTTTTGACATTAACATGTAAGACCACATTTAACTGAATTACATGTTGTAACAACTTTAACTAACATTATTAACCCTACATCAATGATCCGATAAATTCCCTAGGAGGAGTTAGTTGAAATACAAGGCGAAAAAGTGAAAGTATTCCATTCAAAATGGCCAACTTTGACAGCACGCCACGGCCATGCCCTTCAATGTACAGTCACAAATAGCACGATTTTGTTTCAGCACCACTTCATGACTGTACTGACCAATTTTGAAGCAGATCCGATAAATTCCCTAGGAGGAGTTAGTTCAAATACAAATTCCCTAGGAGGAGTAAGTTTAATACAAGGCGACGGATTTCAAAAATGGCCAACTTTGACGGCACGCCACGGACACGCCCTTCAACGTACAGTCACAAATAGCACGATTTTGGTTCAGCACCACTTCATGACTGTACTGACCAATTGTGAAGCAGATGCGATAAATTCCCTAGGAGGAGTTCGTTCAAATACAATGCGAAAAAGTGAAATTCCATTCAAAATGGCCAACTTTGACATCACGCCACGGACACGCCCTTCAACGTACAGTCCCAAATAGCACGATTTTGGTTCAGCACCACTTCATGACTGTACTGACCAAATTTGAAGCAGATCCGATAAATTCCCTAGGAGGAGTTAGTTCAAATACAAGGCGACGGAATTCAAAAATGGCCAACTTTGACGGCATGCCACGGACACGCCCTTCAACGTACAATCACAAATAGCACGATTTTGGTTCAGCCCCACTTCATGACTGTACTGACCAATTTTGAAGCAGATCCGATAAATTCCCTAGGAGGAGTTCATTCAAATACAAGGCAAAAAAGTGAAAAAAAATTCAAAATGGCCGCCGAGAGTGAAAATTAGAAATGCAAATAGCCGACTGCCTGTGGGGTTTGGGGCATGGGTCCAAGAGGCTTTTCTGTAGGTATGGGCACATTGTACGTGAATACTGAGTTTCATACATATTGGTGAAACGTGGCGCAGGGGCTGCTTTTTAAAGTTCCTGTAGGGGGCGCTACAAAAAATAGAAACACGAATTTTGGTATGTGAGCTATCGGCAGCAGTTTACACGTGTGCTGTGAATTTCATATTCATAACTATTACGGTGTCCGCAGAGTGATCGACCCTCCTCTGGCGGCCATGTTGTTTTTTCAATCGACTTAATTTTAATTGAGCAGTTAGAACTTTGGTACTTAACGGCCACTGAGTTGGTCCCGCTCAAATCAAACATTGCGTCTATGAACTGTGGCTATTTTAGTAACAGGCCACGCCCATTTCGAAGCCACGCCCCATTTGAAAAATTGTTGACTTTATCTTGTTCAGAATTTGATTCTGAACAACTTTAGTAGAGGGGTCCAAAGTCCTAGGAGTCCAACTTCATGTAGATATGTGCAATTTACTATTTTCGGGGTGAAAAACACACCCATTTCAGAACTCAATGGCTCATGGGTACTTTGAAATTTATCCTACAGACTAATCCTTATGTCAGATTGAAGATAATGGGCCATAGATGATATGTGCCAAAGGAATTTTGTCAAAGTCGAAAAACCTGGGATCCTTGGGGAATTTACTGTTTTTAACTAAATTCAAAATGGCGGGAAATCTGGCTACCGGAAGTGCTAAGTTAGTATCTGCAAATTTGTTCAGCATGAGGATTTGCATATGTGTGCAAAGTTTCATGAGTTTAGGTCCAACCGGTGACGAGTTATGCTTGTGCAAACGTTGAAATTTTGGCATAGTTGGTATAGCGCCACCTAGGGGCGAATGTGAATTTGAGGGCTAGAATATCAAATTTTTCACCAGTCCCACAAAATGTGCCAAATAAAAATGAGTTTTCGAATATGTGCAGGGGGGGAAAAATGCAGTCGAAGTGGCTAAAAATAATAAGAAGAAGAATTAAAACTGCGCGCAGTGATGAACGGGACCTCGCGCCGGCTTGCAGCCGCCACTACGAGGTCCCGTTCATCACTGCGCGCAGTTTTAAAAAAAAATCGCGCCGGCTTGCGGCCGCGTCACGTGCCGTCCTAACATGTGTGCTGGCAAGATGTGCACATGTTAGGACCGCACGTGACGCAGCCGCAAGCCGGCACGAGGTCCCGTTCATCACTGCGCGCAGTTTTAAAAAAGCGCCGTTTTTAAAAAAATTAGCGAATTTATGTAATCTGTAGAAGCAGAGGTGCCCTGTGGTGTCCCACTGATTGTTTTGACATTAACATGTAAGACCACATTTAACTGAATTACATGTTGTAACAACTTTAACTAACATCATTAACCCTACATCAATGATTCGACAAATTCCCTAGGAGGAGTTAGTTCAAATACAAGGCGACGGAATTCAAAAATGGCCAACTTTGACGGCATGCCACGGACACGCCCTTCAACGTACAATCACAAATAGCACGATTTTGGTTCAGCCCCACTTCATGACTGTACTGACCAATTTTGAAGCAGATCCGATAAATTCCCTAGGAGGAGTTCACAAGGCAAAAAAGTGAAAAAATTCAAAATGGCCGCCAAAAGTGAAAATTAGAAATGCAAATAGCCGACTTCCTGTGGGGTTTGGGCCATGGGTCCAAGAGGCTTTTCTGTAGGTATGGGCACATTGTACGTGAATACTGAGTTTCATACATATTGGTGAAACGTGGCGCAGGGGCTGCTTTTTAAAGTTCCTGTAGGGGGCGCTACAAAAAATAGAAACACGAATTTTGGTATGTGAGCTATCGGCACCAGTTTACACGTGTGCTGTGAATTTCATATTCATAACTATTACGGTCTCCGCACAGTGATTTTGAGGCTCTGGCGGCCATGTTGTTTTTTAAATCGACGAAATTTTTGGTGAGCAGTTAGAACTTTGGTACCTAACGGCCACTAAGTCGGTCCTGCTGAAATCAAACATTGCGTCTATGAACTGTGGCGATTTTAGTGTCAGGCCACGCCCATTTCGATGCCACGCCCCATTTGAAAATATGTTGACTTTATCTTGTTCAGAATTTGATTCTGAACAACTTTTGTATTGGGGCCAACATCATAGGCGTCCAACTTGACATTGATATCAGCAATTAACTATTTTCGAGGTTTCAACCACACCCCTTTTAGAACTCATTGGTGCTCTAAACTTTATTGTACAGACTAATCCTTAAGTAAGATTGAAGATAATGGGCCATATATGATATGTGCCAAAGGATTTTGGTCAAAGTCGAAAAACCTGGGATCCTTGGGGAATTTACTGTTTTTAACTAAATTCAAAATGGCGGAAAATATGGCTACCGGAAGTGTTCAGTTCAAGAGACTTTTTTGTTCATCATGAGGATATGCATGTGTGTGCAAAGTTTCATGAGTGTAGGTCAAACCGGTGGCGAGATATGCTTGTGCAAAGTTTGCACTTTTGAACAGTTGCTATAGCGCCACCTAGGGGCGAATGTGAATTTGAGGGCTAGAATATCAAATTTTTCACCAGTCCCCACAATTGCACCAAAAAAATTTGAGTTTTAGAATATGTGCAGGGGGGGAAAAATGCAGTCGAAGTCGACTAAAAATAATAATAATAATAATAAGAATAATCACGAGGGTTTCAATAGGGTCCTTGCCAAGTTTGGCTCGGTCCCTAATTAAAACTGCGCGCAGTGATGAACGGGACCTCGTAACATGTGCGCTTTTTTAAAACTGCGCGCAGTGATGAACGGGACCTCGTAACATGTGCGCTGCCACGAGGTCCCGTTCATCACTGCGCGCAGTTTAAATTTTAATTTTTCCCGAACTTATGTAATTTTAACTTTTTGCGAACTTATGTAATCTGTAGAAGCAGATGAGATACATTCCCTAGGAGGAGTTTGTTGAAATACAAGGTGAAAAAGTGAAAAAATTCCATTCAAAATGGCCAACTTTGACGGCACGCCACGGACACGCCCTTCAACGTACAGTCACAAATAACACGGCGTTGGTTCAGCTCCATTTCATGACTGTACTGACCAATTGTGAAGCAGGTCCGATAAATTCCCTAGGAGGAGTTCGTTCAAATACAAGGCGAAAAAGTGAAATTTGCCGGTAAAAAAGTGAAATTTGCCGGTAAAAGTGCAAATAAAAAAAGAAAACAGCTGACTTCCGGTGGGTTTTGGGGCATGGTTCCAAGAGGCTTTTCTGTAGGTATTGGCATGTTGTACATGCATACCGAGTTTCATACATATTGGTGATACGTGGCGCAGGGGCTGGTTTTTAAAGTTCCTGTAGGGGGCGCTACAAACATGACAAACACAAAATTTGGTATGTGAGCTACAGGCAGCAGTTTACACGTGTCCTGTGAATTTCATATTCATAACTATTACGGTCTCCGCAGAGTGATTTTGAGCCTCTGGCGGCCATGTTGTTTTTCCAATCGACTTAATTTTACTCGAGCAGTTAGAACTTTGGTCCCCAAAGGCCACTGAGTTGGTCCTGCTCAAATCAAACATTGCGTCTATGAACTGTGGCTATTTTAGTAACAGGCCACGCCCATTTTGAAGCCACGCCCCATCATTTTTTTTTTTTACTCTATCTTGTTCAGAATTTGATTCTGAACAACTTTAGTAGAGAGGTCCAACATCATAGGAGTCCAATTCATGTAGATATGTGCAATTTACTATTTTCGGGGTGAAAACCACACCCCTTTTAGAACGCAATGGCTCATGGGTACTTTCTACTTTACTGTACAGACTTATCCTTATGTCAGATTGAAGATAATGGGCCATAGATGATATATGCCAAAGGATTTTTGGCTAAGTCAAAAAACCTGGGATCCTTGGGAGATTTAGTGTTTTGAACTAAATTCAAAATGGCGGGAAATCTGGCTACCGGAAGTGCTAAGTTAGTATCTGCAAATTTGTTCATCATGAGAATTTGCATGTGTGGGCAAAGTTTCATGAGTGTAGGTGAAACTGGTGACGAGATATGCTTGTGCAAAGGTCGAAATTTTGGCATAGTTGGTATAGCGCCACCTTGGGGCCAATCTGAATTAGACGGCTAGAATATCTAAGTTACAGCAGTCCCACCAAATGTGCCAAATAAAAATGAGTTTTCGTATATGTTCAGGGGGGGGAAAATGCAGTCGAAAGTAAAGGAAAAGAATAATAACTAGGAGGAGTTCGTTCAATTACAAGGCGAAAAAAACGAAAATAAGACGACGGAATTCAAAACGGCCAACTTTGACGGCACGCCACGGACACGACCTTCAACGTACAGTCAGAAATAACACGGCGTTGGTTCAGCTCCATTTCATGACTGTACTGACCAATTGTGAAGCAGATCCGATAAATTCCCTAGGAGGAGTTCGTTCAAATACAAGGCGAAAAAGTGAAATTTGCCGGTAAAAAAGTGAAATTTGCCGGTAAAAGTGCAAATTAAAAAAGAGAACAGCCGACTTCCGGTGGGTTTTGGGGCATGGTTCCAAGAGGCTTTTCTGTAGGTATTGGAATGTTGTACATGCATACCGAGTTTCATACATATTGGTGATACGTGGCGCAGGGGCTGGTTTTTAAAGTTCCTGTAGGGGGCGCTACAAACATGACAAACACGAAATTTGGTATGTGAGGTACAGGCAACAGTCTACACGTGTCCTGTGAATTTCATATTCATAACTATTACGGTCTCCGCAGAGTGATTTTGAGCCTCTGGCGGCCATGTTGTTTTTCCAATCGACTTAATTTTACTTGAGCAGTTAGAACTTTGGTCCCCAAAGGCCACTGAGTTGGTCCCGCTCAAATGAAACATTGCGTCTATGAACTGTGGCTATTTTAGTAACAGGCCACGCCCATTTTGAAGCCACGCCCCATTCGAAATTTCTTTGACTTTATCTTGTTCAGAATTTGATTCTGAACAACTTTAGTAGAGGGGTCCAAGATCATAGGAGTCCAATTCATGTAGATTTGTGCAATTTACCAATTTTTGGGTAAAAACCACACCCCTTTTCGAACTCAATGGCTCATGGGTACTTGCTAATTTAGTGTACAGACTAATCCTTATGTCAAATTGAAGATAATGGGCCATAGATGATATGTGCCAAAGGATTTTTGTGAAAGTCGAAAAACCTGGGATCCTTGGGGAATTTACTGTTTTTAACTAAATTCAAAATGGCGGGAAATCTGGCTACCGGAAGTGCTAAGTTAGTATGTGCAAATTTCTTCATTATGAGGATTTGCATATGTGTGCAAAGTTTCATGAGTTTAGGTCCGACCGGTGACGAGTTATGCTTGTGCAAAGGTTGAAATTTTGGCATAGTTGGTATAGCGCCACCTAGGGGCGAATGTGAATTTGAGGGCTAGAATATCAAATTTTTCACCAGTCCCACAAAATGCACCAAGAAAAAATGAGTTTTCGAATATGTGCAGGGGGGGAAAAATGCAGTCAAAGAGGCTTAAAAATAAGAATAATAATCGGATCAAAAACAATAGGGACCTTGCAGGTTCTGCTCGGTCCCTAATAAAACTGCGCGCAGTGATGAACGGGACCTCGTAACATGTGCGCTTTTTTAAAACTGCGCGCAGTGATGAACGGGACCTCGTAACATGTGCGCTTTTTTAAAACTGCGCGCAGTGATGAACGGGACCTCGTAACATGTGCGCTTTTTTAAAACTGCGCGCAGTGATGAACGGGACATCGTAACATGTGCGCTTTTTTAAAACTGCGCGCAGTGATGAACGGGACCTCGTAACATGTGCGCTGCCACGAGGTCCCGTTCATCACTGCGCGCAGTTTTAATTTTAATTTTTTGCGAATTCATGTAATCTGTAGAAGCAGATGAAATACATTCCGTAGGAGGAGTTTGTTGAAATACAAGGCGAAAAAGTGAAAAAATTCCATTAAAAATGGCCAAATTTGAAGGCACGCCACGGACACGCCCTTCAACGTACAGTCACAAATAACACGGCGTTGGTTGAGCCCCATTTTTTGACTGTACTGACCAATTGTGAAGCAGATCTGATAAATTCCCTAGGAGGAGTTCGTTCAAATACAAGGCGAAAAAAACGAAAATAAGACGACGGAATTCAAAATGGCCAACTTTGACGGCACGCCACGGACACGCCCTTCAACGTACAGTCACAAATAACACGGCGTTGGTTCAGCTCCATTTCATGACTGTACTGACCAATTGTGAAGCAGATCCGATAAATTCCCTAGGAGGAGTTTGTTCAAATACAAGGCGAAAAAGTGAAATTTGCCGCCGAGAGTGCAAATGAAAAAAAGAAAATTTCCGACTTCCGGTAGGGTTTGGGGCATGGTTCCAAGAGGCTTTTCTGTAGGTATTGGCATGTTGTACGTGCATACCGAGTTTCATACATATTGGTGAAACGTGGCGCAGGGGCTGCTTTTTAAAGTTCCTGTAGGGGGCGCTGAAAACACGACAACCACTATTTTTGGTATGTGAGCTACAGGCACCACTCTACACGTGTCCTGTGAATTTCATATTAATAACTATTACGGTCTCCGCAGAGTGATCAACCATCCTCTGGCGGCCATGTTGTTTTTCCAATCGACTTCATTTTACTTGACCAGTTAGAACTTTGGTCCGCAACGGCCATTGAGTTGGTCCCGCTCAAATCAAACATTGCGTCTATGAACTGTGGCTATTTTAGTAACAGGCCACGCCCATTTCGAAGCCACGCCCCATTTGAAAAAATGTTGACTTTAGCTTGTTCAGAATTTGATTCTGAACAACTTTAGTAGAGGGGTCCAAGATCATAGGAGTCCAATTCATGTAGATATGTGCAATTTACTATTTTTGGGGTGAAAAACACACCCCTTTTAGAACGCAATGGCTCATGGGTACTTTGTACTTTACTGTACAGACTAATCCTTAAGTCAGATTGAAGATAATGGGTCATAGATGATATGTGCCAAAGGATTTTTGTGAAAGTCGAAAAACCTGGGATCCTTGGGGAATTTACTGTTTTTAACTAAATTCAAAATGGCGGGAAATCTGGCTACCGGAAGTGCTAAGTTAGTATCTGCAAATTTGTTCACCATGAGGATTTGCATGTATGGCAAAAGTTTCATGAGTGTACGTCCAACCAGTGACGAGTTATGCTTGTGTAAAGGTTGAAATTTTGGCATAGTTGGTATAGCGCCACCTTGGGGCGAATGTGAATTTGACGGCTAGAATATCAAATTTTACAGCAGTCCCACCAAATGTGGCAAATAAAAATGAGTTTTCGTATATGTGCAGGGGGGGGAAAATGCAGTCGAAGTGGCCTAAAAATAATAAGAAGAAGAATTAAAACTGCGCGCAGTGATGAACGGGACCTCGCGCCGGCTTGCAGCCGCCACTACGAGGTCCCGTTCATCACTGCGCGCAGTTTTAAAAAAAAATCGCGCCGGCTTGCGGCCGCGTCACGTGCCGTCGTAACATGTGTGCTGGCAAGATGTGCACATGTTAGGACCGCACGTGACGCAGCCGCAAGCCGGCACGAGGTCCCGTTCATCACTGCGCGCAGTTTTAAAAAAAATTCGCGCCGGCTTGCGGCCGCGTCACGTGCCGTCGTAACATGTGTGCTGGCAAGATGTGCACATGTTAGGACCGCACGTGACGCAGCCGCAAGCCGGCACGAGGTCCCGTTCATCACTGCGCGCAATTTTAAAAAAGCGCAGTTTTAAAAAAAATTCGCGAATTTATGTAATCTGTAGAAGCAGAGGTGCCCTGTGGTGTCCTACTGATTGTTTTGACATTAACATTTAAGAGCACATTTAACTGAATTACATGTTGTAACAACTTTAACTAACATTATTAACCCTACATCAATGATCCGATAAATTCCCTAGGAGGAGTTAGTTCAAATACAAGGCGACGGAATTCAAAAATGGCCAACTTTGACGGCACGCCACGGCCACGCCCTTCAACGTACAGTCACAAATAGCACGGCGTTGGTTCAGCACCATTTTTTGACTGTACTAACCAATTGTGAAGCAGATGCGATACATTCCCTAGGAGGAGTTTGTTCAAATACAATGCGAAAAAGTGAAATTCCATTCAAAATGGCCAACTTTGACATCACGCCACGGACACGCCCTTCAACGTACAGTCCCAAATAGCACGGCGTTTATTCAGCACCATTTCATGACTGTACTGACCAATTTGGAAGCAGATTCGATAAATTCCCTAGGAGGAGTTAGTTCAAATACAAGGCGACGGAATTCAAAAATGGCCAACTTTGACGGCACGCCACGGACACGCCCTTCAACGTACAGTCACAAATAGCACGGCGTTGGTTGAGCTCCATGTCATGACTGTACTGACCAATTTTGAAGGAGATGCGATAAATTCCCTAGGAGGAGTTCATTCAAATACAAGGCAAAAAAGTTACAAAAATTTCAAAATGGCCGCCGAGAGTGAAAAGGAAAAAATTAAAATTTCCGACTTCCGGTGGGGTTTGGAGCATGGGTCCAAGAGGCTTTTCTGTAGGTCATGGGACCTTATACGTGCCTACCGATTTTCATACATATTGGTGAAACGTGGCGCAGGGGCTGCTTTTTAAAGTTCCTGTAGGGGGCGCTACAAAAAATAGAAACACGAATTTTGGTATGTGAGCTATCGGCACCAGTCTACACGTGTCCTGTGAATTTCATATTCATAACTATTACGGTCTCCGCACAGTGATTTACCCTGACACCAGAGCCTGTGGCGGCCATGTTGTTTTTTCAATCGACTTAATTTTAATTGAGCAGTTAGAACTTTGGTACCTAACGGCCACTGAGTGGGTTCCGCTCAAATCAAACATTGCGTCTATGAACTGTGGCGATTTTAGTGTCAGGCCACGCCCATTTCGATGCCACGCCCCATTTGAAAATATGTTGACTTTATCTTGTTCAGAATTTGATTCTGAACAACTTTTGTATTGGGGCCAACATCATAGGCGTCCAACTTGACGTTGATATGAGCAATTAACTATTTTCGAGGTTTCAACCACACCCCTTTTAGAACTCATTGGTGCTCTAAACTTTATTGTACAGACTAATCCTTAAGTCAGATTGAAGATAATGGGCCATATATGATATGTGCCAAAGGATTTTGGTCAAAGTCGAAAAACCTGGGATCCTTGGGGAATTTACTGTTTTTAACTAAATTCAAAATGGCGGGAAATATGGCTACCGGAAGTGTTCAGTTCAAGAGACTTTTTTGTTCATCATGAGGATATGCATGTGTGTGCAAAGTTTCATGAGTGTAGGTCAAACCGGTGACGCGTGCTGCTTGTGCAAAGTTTGCACTTTTGAACAGTTGCTATAGCGCCACCTAGGGGCGAATGTGAATTTGAGGGCTAGAATATCAAATTTTTCAACAGTCCCCACAATTGCACCAAAAAAAATTGAGTTTTCGAATATGTGCAGGGGGGGAAAAATGCAGTCGAAGTGGCCTAAAAATAATTAAAACTGCGCGCAGTGATGAACGGGACCTCGCGCCGGCTTGCAGCCGCCACTACGAGGTCCCGTTCATCACTGCGCGCAGTTTTAAAAAAAAATCGCGCCGGCTTGCGGCCGCGTCACGTGCCGTCGTAACATGTGTGCTGGCAAGATGTGCACATGTTAGGACCGCACGTGACGCAGCCGCAAGCCGGCACGAGGTCCCGTTCATCACTGCGCTCAGTTTTAAAAAAGCGCAGTTTTAAAAAAAATTCGCAAATTTATGTAATCTGTAGAAGCAGAGGTGCCCTGTGGTGTCCTACTGATTGTTTTGACATTAACATGTAAGACCACATTTAACTGAATTACATGTTCATTAACCCTACATCAATGATGCGATAAATTGCCTAGGAGGAGTTAGTTCAAATACAAGGCGACGGAATTCAAAAATGGCCAACTTTAATGGCATGCCACGGACACGCCCTTCAACGTACAATCACAAATAGCATGATTTTGGTTCAGCACCACTTCATGACTGTACTGACCAATTTTGAAGCAGATCTGATAAATTCCCTAGGAGGAGTAAGTTTAATACAAGGCGACGGAATTCAAAAATGGCCAACTTTGACGGCATGCCACCGACACGCCCTTCAACGTACAATCACAAATAGCATGATTTTGGTTCAGCACCACTTCATGACTGTACCGACCAATTTTGAAGCAGATCCGATAAAATCCCTAGGAGGAGTTCATTCAAATACAAGGCAAAAAAGTGAAAAAAATTCAAAATGGCCGCCAAAAGTGAAAATTAGAAATGCAAATAGCCGACTTCCTGTGGGGTTTGGGGCATGGGTCCAAGAGGCTTTTCTGTAGGTATGGGCACATTGTACGTGAATACTGAGTTTCATACATATTGGTGAAACGTGGCGCAGGGGCTGCTTTTTAAAGTTCCTGTAGGGGGCGCTACAAAAAATAGAAACACGAATTTTGGTATGTGAGCTATCGGCACCAGTTTACACGTGTGCTGTGAATTTCATATTCATAACTATTACGGTCTCCGCACAGTGATTTTGAGGCTCTGGCGGCCATGTTGTTTTTTAAATCGACTAAATTTTTGGTGAGCAGTTATAACTTTGGTACCTAACGGCCACTAAGTCAGTCCTGCTGAAATCAAACATTGCGTCTATGAACTGTGGCGATTTTAGTGTCAGGCCACGCCCATTTCGATGCCACGCCCCATTTGAAAATATGTTGACTTTATCTTGTTCAGAATTTGATTCTGAACAACTTTTGTATTGGGGCCAACATCATAGGCGTCCAACTTGACGTTGATATGAGCAATTAACTATTTTCGAGGTTTCAACCACACCCCTTTTAGAACTCGTTGGTGCTCTAAACTTTATTGTACAGACTAATCCTTAAGTCAGATTGAAGATAATGGGCCATATATGATATGTGCCAAAGGATTTTGGTCAAAGTCGAAAAACCTGGGATCCTTGGGGAATTTACTGTTTTTAACTAAATTCAAAATGGCGGAAAATATGGCTACCGGAAGTGTTCAGTTCAAGAGACTTTTTTGTTCATCATGAGGATTTTCATGTTTGTGCAAAGTTTCATGAGTGTAGGTCAAACCGGTGACGCGTGCTGCTTGTGCAAAGTTTGCACTTTTGAACAGTTGCTATAGCGCCACCTAGGGGCGAATGTGAATTTGAGGGCTAGAATATCAAATTTTTCACCAGTCCCCACAATTGCACCAAAAAAAATTTAGTTTTAGAATATGTGCAGGGGGGGAAAAATGCAGTCGAAGTCGTGGAAAATAATAATAATAATAATAATAATAATAATAATCACGAGGGTTTCAATAGGGTCCTTGCCAAGTTTGGCTCGGTCCCTAATAATAAGAAGAATCACGAGGGTTTCAATAGGGTCCTTGCCATGTTTGGCTCGGTCCCTAATAATCAGACCAAAAACAATAGGGACCTTGCAGGTTCTGCTCGGTCCCTAATAATAATAAGAATTAAAACTGCGCGCAGTGATGAACGGGACCTCGTAACATGTGCGCTTTTTTAAAACTGCGCGCAGTGATGAACGGGACCTCGTAACATGTGCGCTGCCACGAGGTCCCGTTCATCACTGCGCGCAGTTTAAATTTTAATTTTTCCCGAACTTATGTAATTTTAACTTTTTGCGAACTTATGTAATCTGTAGAAGCAGATGAGATACATTCCCTAGGAGGAGTTTGTTGAAATACAAGGTGAAAAAGTGAAAAAATTCCATTCAAAATGGCCAACTTTGACGGCACGCCACGGACACGCCCTTCAACGTACAGTCACAAATAACACGGCGTTGGTTCAGCTCCATTTCATGACTGTACTGACCAATTGTGAAGCAGGTCCGATAAATTCCCTAGGAGGAGTTCGTTCAAATACAAGGCGAAAAAGTGAAATTTGCCGGTAAAAAAGTGAAATTTGCCGGTAAAAGTGCAAATAAAAAAAGAAAACAGCTGACTTCCGGTGGGTTTTGGGGCATGGTTCCAAGAGGCTTTTCTGTAGGTATTGGCATGTTGTACATGCATACCGAGTTTCATACATATTGGTGATACGTGGCGCAGGGGCTGGTTTTTAAAGTTCCTGTAGGGGGCGCTACAAACATGACAAACACAAAATTTGGTATGTGAGCTACAGGCAGCAGTTTACACGTGTCCTGTGAATTTCATATTCATAACTATTACGGTCTCCGCAGAGTGATTTTGAGCCTCTGGCGGCCATGTTGTTTTTCCAATCGACTTAATTTTACTCGAGCAGTTAGAACTTTGGTCCCCAAAGGCCACTGAGTTGGTCCTGCTCAAATCAAACATTGCGTCTATGAACTGTGGCTATTTTAGTAACAGGCCACGCCCATTTTGAAGCCACGCCCCATCATTTTTTTTTTTTACTCTATCTTGTTCAGAATTTGATTCTGAACAACTTTAGTAGAGAGGTCCAACATCATAGGAGTCCAATTCATGTAGATATGTGCAATTTACTATTTTCGGGGTGAAAACCACACCCCTTTTAGAACGCAATGGCTCATGGGTACTTTCTACTTTACTGTACAGACTTATCCTTATGTCAGATTGAAGATAATGGGCCATAGATGATATATGCCAAAGGATTTTTGGCTAAGTCAAAAAACCTGGGATCCTTGGGAGATTTAGTGTTTTGAACTAAATTCAAAATGGCGGGAAATCTGGCTACCGGAAGTGCTAAGTTAGTATCTGCAAATTTGTTCATCATGAGAATTTGCATGTGTGGGCAAAGTTTCATGAGTGTAGGTGAAACTGGTGACGAGATATGCTTGTGCAAAGGTCGAAATTTTGGCATAGTTGGTATAGCGCCACCTTGGGGCCAATCTGAATTAGACGGCTAGAATATCTAAGTTACAGCAGTCCCACCAAATGTGCCAAATAAAAATGAGTTTTCGTATATGTTCAGGGGGGGGAAAATGCAGTCGAAAGTAAAGGAAAAGAATAATAACTAGGAGGAGTTCGTTCAATTACAAGGCGAAAAAAACGAAAATAAGACGACGGAATTCAAAACGGCCAACTTTGACGGCACGCCACGGACACGACCTTCAACGTACAGTCAGAAATAACACGGCGTTGGTTCAGCTCCATTTCATGACTGTACTGACCAATTGTGAAGCAGATCCGATAAATTCCCTAGGAGGAGTTCGTTCAAATACAAGGCGAAAAAGTGAAATTTGCCGGTAAAAAAGTGAAATTTGCCGGTAAAAGTGCAAATTAAAAAAGAGAACAGCCGACTTCCGGTGGGTTTTGGGGCATGGTTCCAAGAGGCTTTTCTGTAGGTATTGGAATGTTGTACATGCATACCGAGTTTCATACATATTGGTGATACGTGGCGCAGGGGCTGGTTTTTAAAGTTCCTGTAGGGGGCGCTACAAACATGACAAACACGAAATTTGGTATGTGAGGTACAGGCAACAGTCTACACGTGTCCTGTGAATTTCATATTCATAACTATTACGGTCTCCGCAGAGTGATTTTGAGCCTCTGGCGGCCATGTTGTTTTTCCAATCGACTTAATTTTACTTGAGCAGTTAGAACTTTGGTCCCCAAAGGCCACTGAGTTGGTCCCGCTCAAATGAAACATTGCGTCTATGAACTGTGGCTATTTTAGTAACAGGCCACGCCCATTTTGAAGCCACGCCCCATTCGAAATTTCTTTGACTTTATCTTGTTCAGAATTTGATTCTGAACAACTTTAGTAGAGGGGTCCAAGATCATAGGAGTCCAATTCATGTAGATTTGTGCAATTTACCAATTTTTGGGTAAAAACCACACCCCTTTTCGAACTCAATGGCTCATGGGTACTTGCTAATTTAGTGTACAGACTAATCCTTATGTCAAATTGAAGATAATGGGCCATAGATGATATGTGCCAAAGGATTTTTGTGAAAGTCGAAAAACCTGGGATCCTTGGGGAATTTACTGTTTTTAACTAAATTCAAAATGGCGGGAAATCTGGCTACCGGAAGTGCTAAGTTAGTATGTGCAAATTTCTTCATTATGAGGATTTGCATATGTGTGCAAAGTTTCATGAGTTTAGGTCCGACCGGTGACGAGTTATGCTTGTGCAAAGGTTGAAATTTTGGCATAGTTGGTATAGCGCCACCTAGGGGCGAATGTGAATTTGAGGGCTAGAATATCAAATTTTTCACCAGTCCCACAAAATGCACCAAGAAAAAATGAGTTTTCGAATATGTGCAGGGGGGGAAAAATGCAGTCAAAGAGGCTTAAAAATAAGAATAATAATCGGATCAAAAACAATAGGGACCTTGCAGGTTCTGCTCGGTCCCTAATAAAACTGCGCGCAGTGATGAACGGGACCTCGTAACATGTGCGCTTTTTTAAAACTGCGCGCAGTGATGAACGGGACCTCGTAACATGTGCGCTTTTTTAAAACTGCGCGCAGTGATGAACGGGACCTCGTAACATGTGCGCTTTTTTAAAACTGCGCGCAGTGATGAACGGGACATCGTAACATGTGCGCTTTTTTAAAACTGCGCGCAGTGATGAACGGGACCTCGTAACATGTGCGCTGCCACGAGGTCCCGTTCATCACTGCGCGCAGTTTTAATTTTAATTTTTTGCGAATTCATGTAATCTGTAGAAGCAGATGAAATACATTCCGTAGGAGGAGTTTGTTGAAATACAAGGCGAAAAAGTGAAAAAATTCCATTAAAAATGGCCAAATTTGAAGGCACGCCACGGACACGCCCTTCAACGTACAGTCACAAATAACACGGCGTTGGTTGAGCCCCATTTTTTGACTGTACTGACCAATTGTGAAGCAGATCTGATAAATTCCCTAGGAGGAGTTCGTTCAAATACAAGGCGAAAAAAACGAAAATAAGACGACGGAATTCAAAATGGCCAACTTTGACGGCACGCCACGGACACGCCCTTCAACGTACAGTCACAAATAACACGGCGTTGGTTCAGCTCCATTTCATGACTGTACTGACCAATTGTGAAGCAGATCCGATAAATTCCCTAGGAGGAGTTTGTTCAAATACAAGGCGAAAAAGTGAAATTTGCCGCCGAGAGTGCAAATGAAAAAAAGAAAATTTCCGACTTCCGGTAGGGTTTGGGGCATGGTTCCAAGAGGCTTTTCTGTAGGTATTGGCATGTTGTACGTGCATACCGAGTTTCATACATATTGGTGAAACGTGGCGCAGGGGCTGCTTTTTAAAGTTCCTGTAGGGGGCGCTGAAAACACGACAACCACTATTTTTGGTATGTGAGCTACAGGCACCACTCTACACGTGTCCTGTGAATTTCATATTAATAACTATTACGGTCTCCGCAGAGTGATCAACCATCCTCTGGCGGCCATGTTGTTTTTCCAATCGACTTCATTTTACTTGACCAGTTAGAACTTTGGTCCGCAACGGCCATTGAGTTGGTCCCGCTCAAATCAAACATTGCGTCTATGAACTGTGGCTATTTTAGTAACAGGCCACGCCCATTTCGAAGCCACGCCCCATTTGAAAAAATGTTGACTTTAGCTTGTTCAGAATTTGATTCTGAACAACTTTAGTAGAGGGGTCCAAGATCATAGGAGTCCAATTCATGTAGATATGTGCAATTTACTATTTTTGGGGTGAAAAACACACCCCTTTTAGAACGCAATGGCTCATGGGTACTTTGTACTTTACTGTACAGACTAATCCTTAAGTCAGATTGAAGATAATGGGTCATAGATGATATGTGCCAAAGGATTTTTGTGAAAGTCGAAAAACCTGGGATCCTTGGGGAATTTACTGTTTTTAACTAAATTCAAAATGGCGGGAAATCTGGCTACCGGAAGTGCTAAGTTAGTATCTGCAAATTTGTTCACCATGAGGATTTGCATGTATGGCAAAAGTTTCATGAGTGTACGTCCAACCAGTGACGAGTTATGCTTGTGTAAAGGTTGAAATTTTGGCATAGTTGGTATAGCGCCACCTTGGGGCGAATGTGAATTTGACGGCTAGAATATCAAATTTTACAGCAGTCCCACCAAATGTGGCAAATAAAAATGAGTTTTCGTATATGTGCAGGGGGGGGAAAATGCAGTCGAAGTGGCCTAAAAATAATAAGAAGAAGAATTAAAACTGCGCGCAGTGATGAACGGGACCTCGCGCCGGCTTGCAGCCGCCACTACGAGGTCCCGTTCATCACTGCGCGCAGTTTTAAAAAAAAATCGCGCCGGCTTGCGGCCGCGTCACGTGCCGTCGTAACATGTGTGCTGGCAAGATGTGCACATGTTAGGACCGCACGTGACGCAGCCGCAAGCCGGCACGAGGTCCCGTTCATCACTGCGCGCAGTTTTAAAAAAAATTCGCGCCGGCTTGCGGCCGCGTCACGTGCCGTCGTAACATGTGTGCTGGCAAGATGTGCACATGTTAGGACCGCACGTGACGCAGCCGCAAGCCGGCACGAGGTCCCGTTCATCACTGCGCGCAATTTTAAAAAAGCGCAGTTTTAAAAAAAATTCGCGAATTTATGTAATCTGTAGAAGCAGAGGTGCCCTGTGGTGTCCTACTGATTGTTTTGACATTAACATTTAAGAGCACATTTAACTGAATTACATGTTGTAACAACTTTAACTAACATTATTAACCCTACATCAATGATCCGATAAATTCCCTAGGAGGAGTTAGTTCAAATACAAGGCGACGGAATTCAAAAATGGCCAACTTTGACGGCACGCCACGGCCACGCCCTTCAACGTACAGTCACAAATAGCACGGCGTTGGTTCAGCACCATTTTTTGACTGTACTAACCAATTGTGAAGCAGATGCGATACATTCCCTAGGAGGAGTTTGTTCAAATACAATGCGAAAAAGTGAAATTCCATTCAAAATGGCCAACTTTGACATCACGCCACGGACACGCCCTTCAACGTACAGTCCCAAATAGCACGGCGTTTATTCAGCACCATTTCATGACTGTACTGACCAATTTGGAAGCAGATTCGATAAATTCCCTAGGAGGAGTTAGTTCAAATACAAGGCGACGGAATTCAAAAATGGCCAACTTTGACGGCACGCCACGGACACGCCCTTCAACGTACAGTCACAAATAGCACGGCGTTGGTTGAGCTCCATGTCATGACTGTACTGACCAATTTTGAAGGAGATGCGATAAATTCCCTAGGAGGAGTTCATTCAAATACAAGGCAAAAAAGTTACAAAAATTTCAAAATGGCCGCCGAGAGTGAAAAGGAAAAAATTAAAATTTCCGACTTCCGGTGGGGTTTGGAGCATGGGTCCAAGAGGCTTTTCTGTAGGTCATGGGACCTTATACGTGCCTACCGATTTTCATACATATTGGTGAAACGTGGCGCAGGGGCTGCTTTTTAAAGTTCCTGTAGGGGGCGCTACAAAAAATAGAAACACGAATTTTGGTATGTGAGCTATCGGCACCAGTCTACACGTGTCCTGTGAATTTCATATTCATAACTATTACGGTCTCCGCACAGTGATTTACCCTGACACCAGAGCCTGTGGCGGCCATGTTGTTTTTTCAATCGACTTAATTTTAATTGAGCAGTTAGAACTTTGGTACCTAACGGCCACTGAGTGGGTTCCGCTCAAATCAAACATTGCGTCTATGAACTGTGGCGATTTTAGTGTCAGGCCACGCCCATTTCGATGCCACGCCCCATTTGAAAATATGTTGACTTTATCTTGTTCAGAATTTGATTCTGAACAACTTTTGTATTGGGGCCAACATCATAGGCGTCCAACTTGACGTTGATATGAGCAATTAACTATTTTCGAGGTTTCAACCACACCCCTTTTAGAACTCATTGGTGCTCTAAACTTTATTGTACAGACTAATCCTTAAGTCAGATTGAAGATAATGGGCCATATATGATATGTGCCAAAGGATTTTGGTCAAAGTCGAAAAACCTGGGATCCTTGGGGAATTTACTGTTTTTAACTAAATTCAAAATGGCGGAAAATATGGCTACCGGAAGTGTTCAGTTCAAGAGACTTTTTTGTTCATCATGAGGATATGCATGTGTGTGCAAAGTTTCATGAGTGTAGGTCAAACCGGTGACGCGTGCTGCTTGTGCAAAGTTTGCACTTTTGAACAGTTGCTATAGCGCCACCTAGGGGCGAATGTGAATTTGAGGGCTAGAATATCAAATTTTTCAACAGTCCCCACAATTGCACCAAAAAAAATTGAGTTTTCGAATATGTGCAGGGGGGGAAAAATGCAGTCGAAGTGGCCTAAAAATAATAATAAGAAGAATCACGAGGGTTTCAATAGGGTCCTTGCCATGTTTGGCTCGGTCCCTAATAATCAGACCAAAAACAATAGGGACCTTGCAGGTTCTGCTCGGTCCCTAATAATAATAAGAATAAAACTGCGCGCAGTGATGAACGGGACCTCGTAACATGTGCGCTTTTTTAAAACTGCGCGCAGTGATGAACGGGACCTCGTAACATGTGCGCTGCCACGAGGTCCCGTTCATCACTGCGCGCAGTTTAAATTTTAATTTTTCCCGAACTTATGTAATTTTAACTTTTTGCGAACTTATGTAATCTGTAGAAGCAGATGAGATACATTCCCTAGGAGGAGTTTGTTGAAATACAAGGTGAAAAAGTGAAAAAATTCCATTCAAAATGGCCAACTTTGACGGCACGCCACGGACACGCCCTTCAACGTACAGTCACAAATAACACGGCGTTGGTTCAGCTCCATTTCATGACTGTACTGACCAATTGTGAAGCAGGTCCGATAAATTCCCTAGGAGGAGTTCGTTCAAATACAAGGCGAAAAAGTGAAATTTGCCGGTAAAAAAGTGAAATTTGCCGGTAAAAGTGCAAATAAAAAAAGAAAACAGCTGACTTCCGGTGGGTTTTGGGGCATGGTTCCAAGAGGCTTTTCTGTAGGTATTGGCATGTTGTACATGCATACCGAGTTTCATACATATTGGTGATACGTGGCGCAGGGGCTGGTTTTTAAAGTTCCTGTAGGGGGCGCTACAAACATGACAAACACAAAATTTGGTATGTGAGCTACAGGCAGCAGTTTACACGTGTCCTGTGAATTTCATATTCATAACTATTACGGTCTCCGCAGAGTGATTTTGAGCCTCTGGCGGCCATGTTGTTTTTCCAATCGACTTAATTTTACTCGAGCAGTTAGAACTTTGGTCCCCAAAGGCCACTGAGTTGGTCCTGCTCAAATCAAACATTGCGTCTATGAACTGTGGCTATTTTAGTAACAGGCCACGCCCATTTTGAAGCCACGCCCCATCATTTTTTTTTTTTACTCTATCTTGTTCAGAATTTGATTCTGAACAACTTTAGTAGAGAGGTCCAACATCATAGGAGTCCAATTCATGTAGATATGTGCAATTTACTATTTTCGGGGTGAAAACCACACCCCTTTTAGAACGCAATGGCTCATGGGTACTTTCTACTTTACTGTACAGACTTATCCTTATGTCAGATTGAAGATAATGGGCCATAGATGATATATGCCAAAGGATTTTTGGCTAAGTCAAAAAACCTGGGATCCTTGGGAGATTTAGTGTTTTGAACTAAATTCAAAATGGCGGGAAATCTGGCTACCGGAAGTGCTAAGTTAGTATCTGCAAATTTGTTCATCATGAGAATTTGCATGTGTGGGCAAAGTTTCATGAGTGTAGGTGAAACTGGTGACGAGATATGCTTGTGCAAAGGTCGAAATTTTGGCATAGTTGGTATAGCGCCACCTTGGGGCCAATCTGAATTAGACGGCTAGAATATCTAAGTTACAGCAGTCCCACCAAATGTGCCAAATAAAAATGAGTTTTCGTATATGTTCAGGGGGGGGAAAATGCAGTCGAAAGTAAAGGAAAAGAATAATAACTAGGAGGAGTTCGTTCAATTACAAGGCGAAAAAAACGAAAATAAGACGACGGAATTCAAAACGGCCAACTTTGACGGCACGCCACGGACACGACCTTCAACGTACAGTCAGAAATAACACGGCGTTGGTTCAGCTCCATTTCATGACTGTACTGACCAATTGTGAAGCAGATCCGATAAATTCCCTAGGAGGAGTTCGTTCAAATACAAGGCGAAAAAGTGAAATTTGCCGGTAAAAAAGTGAAATTTGCCGGTAAAAGTGCAAATTAAAAAAGAGAACAGCCGACTTCCGGTGGGTTTTGGGGCATGGTTCCAAGAGGCTTTTCTGTAGGTATTGGAATGTTGTACATGCATACCGAGTTTCATACATATTGGTGATACGTGGCGCAGGGGCTGGTTTTTAAAGTTCCTGTAGGGGGCGCTACAAACATGACAAACACGAAATTTGGTATGTGAGGTACAGGCAACAGTCTACACGTGTCCTGTGAATTTCATATTCATAACTATTACGGTCTCCGCAGAGTGATTTTGAGCCTCTGGCGGCCATGTTGTTTTTCCAATCGACTTAATTTTACTTGAGCAGTTAGAACTTTGGTCCCCAAAGGCCACTGAGTTGGTCCCGCTCAAATGAAACATTGCGTCTATGAACTGTGGCTATTTTAGTAACAGGCCACGCCCATTTTGAAGCCACGCCCCATTCGAAATTTCTTTGACTTTATCTTGTTCAGAATTTGATTCTGAACAACTTTAGTAGAGGGGTCCAAGATCATAGGAGTCCAATTCATGTAGATTTGTGCAATTTACCAATTTTTGGGTAAAAACCACACCCCTTTTCGAACTCAATGGCTCATGGGTACTTGCTAATTTAGTGTACAGACTAATCCTTATGTCAAATTGAAGATAATGGGCCATAGATGATATGTGCCAAAGGATTTTTGTGAAAGTCGAAAAACCTGGGATCCTTGGGGAATTTACTGTTTTTAACTAAATTCAAAATGGCGGGAAATCTGGCTACCGGAAGTGCTAAGTTAGTATGTGCAAATTTCTTCATTATGAGGATTTGCATATGTGTGCAAAGTTTCATGAGTTTAGGTCCGACCGGTGACGAGTTATGCTTGTGCAAAGGTTGAAATTTTGGCATAGTTGGTATAGCGCCACCTAGGGGCGAATGTGAATTTGAGGGCTAGAATATCAAATTTTTCACCAGTCCCACAAAATGCACCAAGAAAAAATGAGTTTTCGAATATGTGCAGGGGGGGAAAAATGCAGTCAAAGAGGCTTAAAAATAAGAATAATAATCGGATCAAAAACAATAGGGACCTTGCAGGTTCTGCTCGGTCCCTAATAAAACTGCGCGCAGTGATGAACGGGACCTCGTAACATGTGCGCTTTTTTAAAACTGCGCGCAGTGATGAACGGGACCTCGTAACATGTGCGCTTTTTTAAAACTGCGCGCAGTGATGAACGGGACCTCGTAACATGTGCGCTTTTTTAAAACTGCGCGCAGTGATGAACGGGACATCGTAACATGTGCGCTTTTTTAAAACTGCGCGCAGTGATGAACGGGACCTCGTAACATGTGCGCTGCCACGAGGTCCCGTTCATCACTGCGCGCAGTTTTAATTTTAATTTTTTGCGAATTCATGTAATCTGTAGAAGCAGATGAAATACATTCCGTAGGAGGAGTTTGTTGAAATACAAGGCGAAAAAGTGAAAAAATTCCATTAAAAATGGCCAAATTTGAAGGCACGCCACGGACACGCCCTTCAACGTACAGTCACAAATAACACGGCGTTGGTTGAGCCCCATTTTTTGACTGTACTGACCAATTGTGAAGCAGATCTGATAAATTCCCTAGGAGGAGTTCGTTCAAATACAAGGCGAAAAAAACGAAAATAAGACGACGGAATTCAAAATGGCCAACTTTGACGGCACGCCACGGACACGCCCTTCAACGTACAGTCACAAATAACACGGCGTTGGTTCAGCTCCATTTCATGACTGTACTGACCAATTGTGAAGCAGATCCGATAAATTCCCTAGGAGGAGTTTGTTCAAATACAAGGCGAAAAAGTGAAATTTGCCGCCGAGAGTGCAAATGAAAAAAAGAAAATTTCCGACTTCCGGTAGGGTTTGGGGCATGGTTCCAAGAGGCTTTTCTGTAGGTATTGGCATGTTGTACGTGCATACCGAGTTTCATACATATTGGTGAAACGTGGCGCAGGGGCTGCTTTTTAAAGTTCCTGTAGGGGGCGCTGAAAACACGACAACCACTATTTTTGGTATGTGAGCTACAGGCACCACTCTACACGTGTCCTGTGAATTTCATATTAATAACTATTACGGTCTCCGCAGAGTGATCAACCATCCTCTGGCGGCCATGTTGTTTTTCCAATCGACTTCATTTTACTTGACCAGTTAGAACTTTGGTCCGCAACGGCCATTGAGTTGGTCCCGCTCAAATCAAACATTGCGTCTATGAACTGTGGCTATTTTAGTAACAGGCCACGCCCATTTCGAAGCCACGCCCCATTTGAAAAAATGTTGACTTTAGCTTGTTCAGAATTTGATTCTGAACAACTTTAGTAGAGGGGTCCAAGATCATAGGAGTCCAATTCATGTAGATATGTGCAATTTACTATTTTTGGGGTGAAAAACACACCCCTTTTAGAACGCAATGGCTCATGGGTACTTTGTACTTTACTGTACAGACTAATCCTTAAGTCAGATTGAAGATAATGGGTCATAGATGATATGTGCCAAAGGATTTTTGTGAAAGTCGAAAAACCTGGGATCCTTGGGGAATTTACTGTTTTTAACTAAATTCAAAATGGCGGGAAATCTGGCTACCGGAAGTGCTAAGTTAGTATCTGCAAATTTGTTCACCATGAGGATTTGCATGTATGGCAAAAGTTTCATGAGTGTACGTCCAACCAGTGACGAGTTATGCTTGTGTAAAGGTTGAAATTTTGGCATAGTTGGTATAGCGCCACCTTGGGGCGAATGTGAATTTGACGGCTAGAATATCAAATTTTACAGCAGTCCCACCAAATGTGGCAAATAAAAATGAGTTTTCGTATATGTGCAGGGGGGGGAAAATGCAGTCGAAGTGGCCTAAAAATAATAAGAAGAAGAATAATCAGACCAAAAACAATAGGGACCTTGCAGGTTCTGCTCGGTCCCTAATTAAAACTGCGCGCAGTGATGAACGGGACCTCGCGCCGGCTTGCAGCCGCCACTACGAGGTCCCGTTCATCACTGCGCGCAGTTTTAAAAAAAAATCGCGCCGGCTTGCGGCCGCGTCACGTGCCGTCGTAACATGTGTGCTGGCAAGATGTGCACATGTTAGGACCGCACGTGACGCAGCCGCAAGCCGGCACGAGGTCCCGTTCATCACTGCGCGCAGTTTAAAAAAAGCGCAGTTTTAAAAAAAATTCGCAAATTTATGTAATCTGTAGAAGCAGAGGTGCCCTGTGGTGTCCTACTGATTGTTTTGACATTAACATGTAAGACCACATTTAACTGAATTACATGTTGTAACAACTTTAACTAACATTATTAACCCTACATCAATGATCCGATAAATTCCCTAGGAGGAGTTAGTTGAAATACAAGGCGAAAAAGTGAAAGAATTCCATTCAAAATGGCCAACTTTGACAGCACGCCACGGTCATGCCCTTCAACGTACAGTCACAAATAGCAGGGCGTTGGTTCAGCACCATTTTCTGACTTTACAGAAAAACTTTGAAGCTGATCTGATAAATTCCCTAGCAGTTTGTTTGTTAAAATTCAAGACCACAGAATTATTCAAAATGGCCAAGTTTGACGGCACGCCACGGACACGCCCTTCAACGTACAGTCACAAATAGCAGGATTTTGGTTCAGCACCACTTCATGACTGTACTGACCAATTTTGAAGCAGATCCGATAAATTGCCTAGGAGGAGTTCACAAGGCCAAAAAGTGAAAAGAATTCAAAATGGCCGCCAAAAGTGAAAATTAGAAATGCAAATAGCCGACTTCCTGTGGGGTTTGGGGCATGGGTCCAAGAGGCTTTTCTGTAGGTATGGGCACATTGTACGTGAATACTGAGTTTCATACATATTGGTGAAACGTGGCGCAGGGGCTGCTTTTTAAAGTTCCTGTAGGGGGCGCTACAAAAAATAGAAACACGAATTTTGGTATGTGAGCTATCGGCACCAGTTTACACGTGTGCTGTGAATTTCATATTCATAACTATTACGGTCTCCGCACAGTGATTTTGAGGCTCTGGCGGCCATGTTGTTTTTTAAATCGACTAAATTTTTGGTGAGCCGTTAGAACTTTGGTACCTAACGGCCACTGAGTCGCTCCTGCTGAAATCAAACATTGCGTCTATGAACTGTGGCGATTTTAGTGTCAGGCCACGCCCATTTCGATGCCACGCCCCATTTGAAAATATGTTGACTTTATCTTGTTCAGAATTTGATTCTGAACAACTTTTGTATTGGGGCCAACATCATAGGCGTCCAACTTGACGTTGATATGAGCAATTAACTATTTTCGAGGTTTCAACCACACCCCTTTTAGAACTCATTGGTGCTCTAAACTTTATTGTACAGACTAATCCTTAAGTCAGATTGAAGATAATGGGCCATATATGATATGTGCCAAAGGATTTTTGTCAAAGTCCAAAAACCTGGGGTCCTTGGGGAATTTACTGTTTTTAACTAAATTCAAAATGGCGGAAAATATGGCTACCGGAAGTGTTCAGTTCAAGAGACTTTTTTGTTCATCATGAGGATATGCATGTGTGTGCAAAGTTTCATGAGTGTAGGTCAAACCGGTGGCGAGATATGCTTGTGCAAAGTTTGCACTTTTGAACAGTTGCTATAGCGCCAGCTAGGGGCGAATGTGAATTTGAGGGCTAGAATATTAAATTTTTCACCAGTCCCCACAATTGCACCAAAAAATTTTGAGTTTTAGAATATGTGCAGGGGGGGAAAAATGCAGTCGAAGTCGTGGAAAATAATAATAATAATAATAATAATCACGAGGGTTTCAATAGGGTCCTTGCCATGTTTACGAGGTCCCGTTCATCACTGCGCGCAGTTTTAAAAAAAAATCGCGCCGGCTTGCGGCCGCGTCACGTGCCGTCGTAACATGTGTGCTGGCAAGATGTGCACATGTTAGGACCGCACGTGACGCAGCCGCAAGCCGGCACGAGGTCCCGTTCATCACTGCGCGCAGTTTAAAAAAAGCGCAGTTTTAAAAAAAATTCGCAAATTTATGTAATCTGTAGAAGCAGAGGTGCCCTGTGGTGTCCTACTGATTGTTTTGACATTAACATGTAAGACCACATTTAACTGAATTACATGTTGTAACAACTTTAACTAACATTATTAACCCTACATCAATGATCCGATAAATTCCCTAGGAGGAGTTAGTTGAAATACAAGGCGAAAAAGTGAAAGAATTCCATTCAAAATGGCCAACTTTGACAGCACGCCACGGTCATGCCCTTCAACGTACAGTCACAAATAGCAGGGCGTTGGTTCAGCACCATTTTCTGACTTTACAGAAAAACTTTGAAGCTGATCTGATAAATTCCCTAGCAGTTTGTTTGTTAAAATTCAAGACCACAGAATTATTCAAAATGGCCAAGTTTGACGGCACGCCACGGACACGCCCTTCAACGTACAGTCACAAATAGCAGGATTTTGGTTCAGCACCACTTCATGACTGTACTGACCAATTTTGAAGCAGATCCGATAAATTGCCTAGGAGGAGTTCACAAGGCCAAAAAGTGAAAAGAATTCAAAATGGCCGCCAAAAGTGAAAATTAGAAATGCAAATAGCCGACTTCCTGTGGGGTTTGGGGCATGGGTCCAAGAGGCTTTTCTGTAGGTATGGGCACATTGTACGTGAATACTGAGTTTCATACATATTGGTGAAACGTGGCGCAGGGGCTGCTTTTTAAAGTTCCTGTAGGGGGCGCTACAAAAAATAGAAACACGAATTTTGGTATGTGAGCTATCGGCACCAGTTTACACGTGTGCTGTGAATTTCATATTCATAACTATTACGGTCTCCGCACAGTGATTTTGAGGCTCTGGCGGCCATGTTGTTTTTTAAATCGACTAAATTTTTGGTGAGCCGTTAGAACTTTGGTACCTAACGGCCACTGAGTCGCTCCTGCTGAAATCAAACATTGCGTCTATGAACTGTGGCGATTTTAGTGTCAGGCCACGCCCATTTCGATGCCACGCCCCATTTGAAAATATGTTGACTTTATCTTGTTCAGAATTTGATTCTGAACAACTTTTGTATTGGGGCCAACATCATAGGCGTCCAACTTGACGTTGATATGAGCAATTAACTATTTTCGAGGTTTCAACCACACCCCTTTTAGAACTCATTGGTGCTCTAAACTTTATTGTACAGACTAATCCTTAAGTCAGATTGAAGATAATGGGCCATATATGATATGTGCCAAAGGATTTTTGTCAAAGTCCAAAAACCTGGGGTCCTTGGGGAATTTACTGTTTTTAACTAAATTCAAAATGGCGGAAAATATGGCTACCGGAAGTGTTCAGTTCAAGAGACTTTTTTGTTCATCATGAGGATATGCATGTGTGTGCAAAGTTTCATGAGTGTAGGTCAAACCGGTGGCGAGATATGCTTGTGCAAAGTTTGCACTTTTGAACAGTTGCTATAGCGCCAGCTAGGGGCGAATGTGAATTTGAGGGCTAGAATATTAAATTTTTCACCAGTCCCCACAATTGCACCAAAAAATTTTGAGTTTTAGAATATGTGCAGGGGGGGAAAAATGCAGTCGAAGTCGTGGAAAATAATAATAATAATAATAATAATCACGAGGGTTTCAATAGGGTCCTTGCCATGTTTGGCTCGGTCCCTAATTAAAACTGCGCGCAGTGATGAACGGGACCTCGTAACATGTGCGCTTTTTTAAAACTGCGCGCAGTGATGAACGGGACCTCGTAACATGTGCGCTTTTTAAAAACTACTAAAACTTAATTAACTTATTAAAACTTTCTAAAACGAGGTCCCGTTCATCACTGCGCGCAGTTTTAATTTGAATTTTAGCGAAATTATGTAATTTTTAACTTTTAGCGAATTTATGTAATCTGTAGAAGCAGATGAGATACATTCCCTAGGAGGAGTTTGTTGAAATACAAGGCGAAAAAGTGAAAAAATTCCATGAAAAATGGCCAACTTTGAAGGCACGCCACGGACACACCCTTCAACGTACAGTCACAAATAACACGGCGTTGGTTGAGCCCCATTTTTTGACTGTACTGACCAATTGTGAAGAAGATCTGATAAATTCCGCAGGAGGAGTTCGTTCAAATACAAGGCGAAAAAAACGAAAATAAGACGACGGAATTCAAAACGGCCAACTTTGACGGCACACCACGGACACGACCTTCAACGTACAGTCACAAATAACACGGCGTTGGTTCAGCTCCATTTCATGACTGTACTGACCAATTGTGAAGCAGGTCCGATAAATTCCCTAGGAGGAGTTCGTTGAAATACAAGGCGAAAAAGTGAAATTTGCCGGTAAAAAAGTGAAATTTGCCGGTAAAAGTGCAAATTAAAAAAGAAAACAGCCGACTTCCGGTGGGTTTTGGGGCATGGTTCCAAGAGGCTTTTCTGTAGGTATTGGCATGTTGTACGTGCATACCGAGTTTCATATATATTGGTGAAACGTGGCGCAGGGGCTGGTTTTTAAAGATCCTGTAGGGGGCGCTACACACATGACAACCACGATTTTTGGTATGTGAGGTACAGGCAACAGTCTACACGTGTCCTGTGAATTTCATATTCATAACTATTACGGTCTCCGCAGAGTGATTTTGAGCCTCTGGCGGCCATGTTGTTTTTCCAATCGACTTAATTTTACTTGAGCAGTTAGAACTTTGTTCCCCAAAGGCCACTGAGTTGGTCCCGCTCAAATGAAACATTGCGTCTATGAACTGTGGCTATTTTAGTAACAGGCCACGCCCATTTTGAAGCCACGCCCCATAATTATTTTTTTTTACTCTATCTTGTTCAGAATTTGATTCTGAACAACTTTAGTAGAGGGGTCCAAGATCATAGGAGTCCAATTCATGTAGATATGTGCAATTTACTATTTTTGGGGTGAAAAACACACCCCTTTTAGAACGCAATGGCTAATGGGTACTTGATACTTTAGTGTACAGACTAATCCTTATGTGAAATTGAAGATAATGGGCCATAGATGATATGTGCCATAGGATTTTTGTGAAAGTCGAAAAACCTGGGATCCTTGGGGAATTTACTGTTTTTAACTAAATTCAAAATGGCGGGAAATGTGGCTACCGGAAGTGCTAAGTTAGTATCTGCAAATGTGTTCATCATGAGGTTTTGCATGTGTGGCAAAAGTTTCATGAGTGTAGGTCCAACCAGTGACGAGTTATGCTTGTGTAAACGTTGAAATTTTGTCATAGTTGCTATAGCGCCACCTTGGGGCCAATCTGAATTAGACGGCTAGAATCTCAAATTTTACAGCAGTCCCACCAAACGTGCCAAGAAAATATGAGTTTTCGTATATGTTCAGGGGGGGAAAAATGCAGTCGAAGACGGTTAAAAAGAATAAGAATAACAATAGGGACCTTGCAGGTTCTGCTCGGTCCCTAATAATAATAATCGGATCAAAAACAATAGGGACCTTGCAGGTTCTGCTCGGTCCCTAATAATCGGATCAAAAACAATAGGGACCTTGCAGGTTCTGCTCGGTCCCTAATAATCGGATCAAAAACAATAGGGACCTTGCAGGTTCTGCTCGGTCCCTAATAAAACTGCGCGCAGTGATGAACGGGACCTCGTAACATGTGCGCTTTTTTAAAACTGCGCGCAGTGATGAACGGGACCTCGTAACATGTGCGCTTTTTAAAAACTGCGCGCAGTGATGAACGGGACCTCGTAACATGTGCGCTGCCACGAGGTCCCGTTCATCACTGCGCGCAGTTTTAATTTTAATTTTTCCCGAACTTATGTAATTTTAACTTTTTGCGAACTTCTGTAATCTGTAGAAGCAGATGAGATACATTCCCTAGGAGGAGTTTGTTGAAATACAAGGCGAAAAAGTGAAAAAATTCCATGAAAAATGGCCAACTTTGACGGCGCGCCACGGACACGCCCTTCAACGTACAGTCACAAATAACACGGCGTTGGTTCAGCTCCATTTCATGACTGTACTGACCAATTGTGAAGCAGGTCCGATAAATTCCCTAGGAGGAGTTCGTTCAAATACAAGGCGAAAAAGTGAAATTTGCCGGTAAAAAAGTGAAATTTGCCGGTAAAAGTGCAAATTTAAAAAGAAAACAGCCGACTTCCGGTGGGTTTTGGGGCATGGGTCCAAGAGGCTTTTCTGTAGGTATTGTCATGTTGTACGTGCCTACCGAGTTTCATACATATTGGTGAAACGTGGCGCAGGGGCTGGTTTTTAAAGATCCTGTAGGGGGCGCTACACAAATGACAACCACGATCTTTGGTATGTGAGCTACAGGCACCAGTCTACACGTGTCCTGTGAATTTCATATTCATAACTATTACTGTCTCCGCAGAGTGATTTTGAGGCTCTGGCGGCCATGTTGTTTTGGCAATCGACTTAATTTTACTTGAGCAGTTAGAACTTTGGTCCCCAACGGGCACTGAGTTGGTCCCGCTCAAATGAAACATTGCGTCTATGAACTGTGGCTATTTTAGTAACAGGCCACGCCCATTTTGAAGCCACGCCCCATAATTTTTTTTTTTTACTCTATCTTGTTCAGAATTTGATTCTGAACAACTTTAGTAGAGAGGTCCAACATCATAGGAGTCCAATTCATGTAGATATGTGCAATTTACTATTTTCGGGGTGAAAACCACACCCATTTTAGAACGCAATGGCTCATGGGTACTTTCTACTTTACTGTACAGACTTATCCTTATGTCAGATTGAAGATAATTGGCCATAGATGATATGTGCCAAAGGATTTTTGGCTAAGTCGAAAAACCTGGGATCCTTGGGCAATTTAGTGTTTTGAACTAAATTCAAAATGGCGGGAAATCTGGCTACCGGAAGTGCTAAGTTAGTATCTGCAAATTTGTTCATCATGAGAATTTGCATGTGTGGGCAAAGTTTCATGAGTGTAGGTCAAACCGGTGACGAGATATGCTTGTGCAAATGTCGAAATTTTGGCATAGTTGGTATAGCGCCACCTTGGGGCCAATCTGAATTAGACGGCTAGAATATCTAAGTTACAGCAGTCCCACCAAATGTGCCAAATAAAAATGAGTTTTCGAATATGTGCAGGGGGGGAAAAATGCAGTCGAAAGTAAAGGAAAAGAATAATAATAAGAAAAAGCGGACCAATAACAATAGGGACCTTGCAGGTTCTGCTCGGTCCCTAATAAACATGAGGATTTCAATAGGGTCCTTGCCAAGTTTGGCTCGGTCCCTAATAATAAACACGAGGGTTTCAATAGGGTCCTTGCCAAGTTTGGCTCGGTCCCTAATTAAAACTGCGCGCAGTGATGAACGGGACCTCGCGCCGGCTTGCGGCCGCCGGTACGAGGTCCCGTTCATCACTGCGCGCAGTTTTAAAAAAATTCGCGCCGGCTTGCGGCCGCGTCACGTGCCGTCGTAACATGTGTGCTGGCAAGATGTGCACATGTTAGGACCGCACGTGACGCAGCCGCAAGCCGGCACGAGGTCCCGTTCATCACTGCGCGCAGTTTTAAAAAAGCGCAGTTTTAAAAAAAATTCGCAAATTTATGTAATCTGTAGAAGCAGAGGTGCCCTGTGGTGTCCTACTGATTGTTTTGACATTAACATGTAAGACCACATTTAACTGAATTACATGTTCATTAACCCTACATCAATGATCCGATAAATTCCCTAGGAGGAGTTTGTTGAAATACGAGGCGAAAAAGTGAAAAAATTCCATTCAAAGCGGCCAACTTTGACGGCACGCCACGGCCACGCCCTTCAACGTACAGTCACAAATAACACGGCGTTGGTTGAGCACCATTTTTTGACTGTACTGACTAATTGAGAAGCAGATCCAATAAATACCCTAGGAGGAGTTCGTTCAAATACAAGGGGATAAAAGCGAAAATAAGACCACGGAATTCAAAACGGACAAATTTGACGGCACGCCACGGACACGGCATTCAACGTACAGTCACAAATAACACGGCGTTGGTTGAGCACCATTTTTTGACTGTACTGAGTAATTGTGAAGCAGATCCGATAAATACCCTAGGAGGAGTTTGTTCAAATACAAGGGGAAAAAAGTGAAAATAAGACCACGGAATTCAAAATGGCCAACTTTGACGGCACGCCACGGACACGCCCTTCAACGTACAGTCACAAATAGCACGGCGTTGGTTGAGCTCCATGTCATGACTGTACTGACCAATTTTGAAGGAGATGCGATAAATTCCCTAGGAGGAGTTCATTCAAATACAAGGCAAAAAAGTTACAAAAATTTCAAAATGGCCGCCGAGAGTGAAAAGGAAAAAATTAAAATTTCCGACTTCCGGTGGGGTTTGGAGCATGGGTCCAAGAGGCTTTTCTGTAGGTCATGGGACCTTATACGTGCCTACCGATTTTCATACATATTGGTGAAACGTGGCGCAGGGGCTGCTTTTTAAAGTTCCTGTAGGGGGCGCTACAAAAAATAGAAACACGAATTTTGGTATGTGAGCTATGGGCACCAGTCTACACGTGTCCTGTGAATTTCATATTCATAACTATTACGGTCTCCGCACAGTGATTTACCCTGACACCAGAGCCTGTGGCGGCCATGTTGTTTTTTCAATCGACTTAATTTTAATTGAGCAGTTAGAACTTTGGTACCTAACGGCCACTGAGTGGGTTCCGCTCAAATCAAACATTGCGTCTATGAACTGTGGCGATTTTAGTGTCAGGCCACGCCCATTTCGATGCCACGCCCCATTTGAAAATATGTTGACTTTATCTTGTTCAGAATTTGATTCTGAACAACTTTTGTATTGGGGCCAACATCATAGGCGTCCAACTTGACGTTGATATGAGCAATTAACTATTTTCGAGGTTTCAACCACACCCCTTTTAGAACTCATTGGTGCTCTAAACTTTATTGTACAGACTAATCCTTAAGTCAGATTGAAGATAATGGGCCATATATGATATGTGCCAAAGGATTTTGGTCAAAGTCGAAAAACCTGGGATCCTTGGGGAATTTACTGTTTTTAACTAAATTCAAAATGGCGGAAAATATGGCTACCGGAAGTGTTCAGTTCAAGAGACTTTTTTGTTCATCATGAGGATATGCATGTTTGTGCAAGGTTTCATGAGTGTAGGTCAAACCGGTGACGCGTGCTGCTTGTGCAAAGTTTGCACTTTTGAACAGTTGCTATAGCGCCACCTAGGGGCGAATGTGAATTTGAGGGCTAGAATATCAAATTTTTCAACAGTCCCCACAATTGCACCAAAAAAAATTGAGTTTTAGAATATGTGCAGGGGGGGAAAAATGCAGTCGAAGTGGCCTAAAAATAATAATTAAAACTGCGCGCAGTGATGAACGGGACCTCGCGCCGGCTTGCAGCCGCCACTACGAGGTCCCGTTCATCACTGCGCGCAGTTTTAAAAAAAAATCGCGCCGGCTTGCGGCCGCGTCACGTGCCGTCGTAACATGTGTGCTGGCAAGATGTGCACATGTTAGGACCGCACGTGACGCAGCCGCAAGCCGGCACGAGGTCCCGTTCATCACTGCGCGCAGTTTTAAAAAAGCGCAGTCTTAAAAAAAATTCGCAAATTTATGTAATCTGTAGAAGCAGAGGTGCCCTGTGGTGTCCTACTGATTGTTTTGACATTAACATGTAAGACCACATTTAACTGAATTACATGTTGTAACAACTTTAACTAACATTATTAACCCTACATCAATGATCCGATAAATTCCCTAGGAGGAGTTAGTTGAAATACAAGGCGAAAAAGTGAAAGTATTCCATTCAAAATGGCCAACTTTGACAGCACGCCACGGCCATGCCCTTCAATGTACAGTCACAAATAGCACGATTTTGTTTCAGCACCACTTCATGACTGTACTGACCAATTTTGAAGCAGATCCGATAAATTCCCTAGGAGGAGTTCACAAGGCAAAAAAGTGAAAAAATTCAAAATGGCCGCCAAAAGTGAAAATTAGAAATGCAAATAGCCGACTTCCTGTGGGGTTTGGGGCATGGGTCCAAGAGGCTTTTCTGTAGGTATGGGCACATTGTACGTGAATACTGAGTTTCATACATATTGGTGAAACGTGGCGCAGGGGCTGCTTTTTAAAGATCCTGTAGGGGGCGCTACAAAAAATAGAAACACGAATTTTGGTATGTGAGCTATCGGCACCAGTTTACACGTGTGCTGTGAATTTCATATTCATAACTATTACGGTCTCCGCACAGTGATTTTGAGGCTCTGGCGGCCATGTTGTTTTTTAAATCGACGAAATTTTTGGTGAGCAGTTAGAACTTTGGTACCTAACGGCCACTAAGTCGGTCCTGCTGAAATCAAACATTGCGTCTATGAACTGTGGCGATTTTAGTGTCAGGCCACGCCCATTTCGATGCCACGCCCCATTTGAAAATATGTTGACTTTATCTTGTTCAGAATTTGATTCTGAACAACTTTTGTATTGGGGCCAACATCATAGGCGTCCAACTTGACGTTGATATGAGCAATTAACTATTTTCGAGGTTTCAACCACACCCCTTTTAGAACTCATTGGTGCTCTAAACTTTATTGTACAGACTAATCCTTAAGTCAGATTGAAGAGAATGGGCCATAGATGATATGTGCCAAAGGATTTTGGTCAAAGTCGAAAAACCTGGGATCCTTGGGGAATTTACTGTTTTTAACTAAATTCAAAATGGCGGAAAATATGGCTACCGGAAGTGTTCAGTTCAAGAGACTTTTTTGTTCATCATGAGGATATGCATGTGTGTGCAAAGTTTCATGAGTGTAGGTCAAACCGGTGGCGAGATATGCTTGTGCAAAGTTTGCACTTTTGAACAGTTGCTATAGCCGCCACTACGAGGTCCCGTTCATCACTGCGCGCAGTTTTAAAAAAAAATCGCGCCGGCTTGCGGCCGCGTCACGTGCCGTCGTAACATGTGTGCTGGCAAGATGTGCACATGTTAGGACCGCACGTGACGCAGCCGCAAGCCGGCACGAGGTCCCGTTCATCACTGCGCGCAGTTTTAAAAAAGCGCAGTCTTAAAAAAAATTCGCAAATTTATGTAATCTGTAGAAGCAGAGGTGCCCTGTGGTGTCCTACTGATTGTTTTGACATTAACATGTAAGACCACATTTAACTGAATTACATGTTGTAACAACTTTAACTAACATTATTAACCCTACATCAATGATCCGATAAATTCCCTAGGAGGAGTTAGTTGAAATACAAGGCGAAAAAGTGAAAGTATTCCATTCAAAATGGCCAACTTTGACAGCACGCCACGGCCATGCCCTTCAATGTACAGTCACAAATAGCACGATTTTGTTTCAGCACCACTTCATGACTGTACTGACCAATTTTGAAGCAGATCCGATAAATTCCCTAGGAGGAGTTCACAAGGCAAAAAAGTGAAAAAATTCAAAATGGCCGCCAAAAGTGAAAATTAGAAATGCAAATAGCCGACTTCCTGTGGGGTTTGGGGCATGGGTCCAAGAGGCTTTTCTGTAGGTATGGGCACATTGTACGTGAATACTGAGTTTCATACATATTGGTGAAACGTGGCGCAGGGGCTGCTTTTTAAAGTTCCTGTAGGGGGCGCTACAAAAAATAGAAACACGAATTTTGGTATGTGAGCTATCGGCACCAGTTTACACGTGTGCTGTGAATTTCATATTCATAACTATTACGGTCTCCGCACAGTGATTTTGAGGCTCTGGCGGCCATGTTGTTTTTTAAATCGACGAAATTTTTGGTGAGCAGTTAGAACTTTGGTACCTAACGGCCACTAAGTCGGTCCTGCTGAAATCAAACATTGCGTCTATGAACTGTGGCGATTTTAGTGTCAGGCCACGCCCATTTCGATGCCACGCCCCATTTGAAAATATGTTGACTTTATCTTGTTCAGAATTTGATTCTGAACAACTTTTGTATTGGGGCCAACATCATAGGCGTCCAACTTGACGTTGATATGAGCAATTAACTATTTTCGAGGTTTCAACCACACCCCTTTTAGAACTCATTGGTGCTCTAAACTTTATTGTACAGACTAATCCTTAAGTCAGATTGAAGAGAATGGGCCATAGATGATATGTGCCAAAGGATTTTGGTCAAAGTCGAAAAACCTGGGATCCTTGGGGAATTTACTGTTTTTAACTAAATTCAAAATGGCGGAAAATATGGCTACCGGAAGTGTTCAGTTCAAGAGACTTTTTTGTTCATCATGAGGATATGCATGTGTGTGCAAAGTTTCATGAGTGTAGGTCAAACCGGTGGCGAGATATGCTTGTGCAAAGTTTGCACTTTTGAACAGTTGCTATAGCCGCCACTACGAGGTCCCGTTCATCACTGCGCGCAGTTTTAAAAAAAAATCGCGCCGGCTTGCGGCCGCGTCACGTGCCGTCGTAACATGTGTGCTGGCAAGATGTGCACATGTTAGGACCGCACGTGACGCAGCCGCAAGCCGGCACGAGGTCCCGTTCATCACTGCGCGCAGTTTTAAAAAAGCGCAGTCTTAAAAAAAATTCGCAAATTTATGTAATCTGTAGAAGCAGAGGTGCCCTGTGGTGTCCTACTGATTGTTTTGACATTAACATGTAAGACCACATTTAACTGAATTACATGTTGTAACAACTTTAACTAACATTATTAACCCTACATCAATGATCCGATAAATTCCCTAGGAGGAGTTAGTTGAAATACAAGGCGAAAAAGTGAAAGTATTCCATTCAAAATGGCCAACTTTGACAGCACGCCACGGCCATGCCCTTCAATGTACAGTCACAAATAGCACGATTTTGTTTCAGCACCACTTCATGACTGTACTGACCAATTTTGAAGCAGATCCGATAAATTCCCTAGGAGGAGTTCACAAGGCAAAAAAGTGAAAAAATTCAAAATGGCCGCCAAAAGTGAAAATTAGAAATGCAAATAGCCGACTTCCTGTGGGGTTTGGGGCATGGGTCCAAGAGGCTTTTCTGTAGGTATGGGCACATTGTACGTGAATACTGAGTTTCATACATATTGGTGAAACGTGGCGCAGGGGCTGCTTTTTAAAGTTCCTGTAGGGGGCGCTACAAAAAATAGAAACACGAATTTTGGTATGTGAGCTATCGGCACCAGTTTACACGTGTGCTGTGAATTTCATATTCATAACTATTACGGTCTCCGCACAGTGATTTTGAGGCTCTGGCGGCCATGTTGTTTTTTAAATCGACGAAATTTTTGGTGAGCAGTTAGAACTTTGGTACCTAACGGCCACTAAGTCGGTCCTGCTGAAATCAAACATTGCGTCTATGAACTGTGGCGATTTTAGTGTCAGGCCACGCCCATTTCGATGCCACGCCCCATTTGAAAATATGTTGACTTTATCTTGTTCAGAATTTGATTCTGAACAACTTTTGTATTGGGGCCAACATCATAGGCGTCCAACTTGACGTTGATATGAGCAATTAACTATTTTCGAGGTTTCAACCACACCCCTTTTAGAACTCATTGGTGCTCTAAACTTTATTGTACAGACTAATCCTTAAGTCAGATTGAAGAGAATGGGCCATAGATGATATGTGCCAAAGGATTTTGGTCAAAGTCGAAAAACCTGGGATCCTTGGGGAATTTACTGTTTTTAACTAAATTCAAAATGGCGGAAAATATGGCTACCGGAAGTGTTCAGTTCAAGAGACTTTTTTGTTCATCATGAGGATATGCATGTGTGTGCAAAGTTTCATGAGTGTAGGTCAAACCGGTGGCGAGATATGCTTGTGCAAAGTTTGCACTTTTGAACAGTTGCTATAGCGCCACCTAGGGGCGAATGTGAATTTGAGGGCTAGAATATCAAAATTTTCACCAGTCCCCACAATTGCACCAAAAAAATTTGAGTTTTAGAATATGTGCAGGGGGGGAAAAATGCAGTCGAAGTCGACTAAAAATAATAATAATAATAATAATAAGAAGAATTAAAACTGCGCGCAGTGATGAACGGGACCTCGTAACATGTGCGCTGCCACGAGGTCCCGTTCATCACTGCGCGCAGTTTTAATTTTAATTTTTCCCAAACTTATGTAATTTTAACTTTTTGCGAACTTCTGTAATCTGTAGAAGCAGATGAGATACATTCCCTAGGAGGAGTTTGTTGAAATACAAGGCGAAAAAGTGAAAAAATTCCATGAAAAATGGCCAACTTTGAAGGCACGCCACGGACACACCCTTCAACGTACAGTCACAAATAACACGGCGTTGGTTGAGCCCCATTTTTTGACTGTACTGACCAATTGTGAAGAAGATCTGATAAATTCCGCAGGAGGAGTTCGTTCAAATACAAGGCGAAAAAAACGAAAATAAGACGATGGAATTCAAAACGGCCAACTTTGACGGCACGCCACGGACACGCCCTTCAACGTACAGTCACAAATAACACGGCGTTGGTTCAGCTCCATTTCATGACTGTACTGACCAATTGTGAAGCAGATCCGATAAATTCCCTAGGAGGAGTTCGTTGAAATACAAGGCGAAAAAGTGAAATTTGCCGCCGAGATTGAAAATGAAAAAAAGAAAATTTCCGACTTCCAGTAGGTTTTGGGGCATGGGTCCAAGAGGCTTTTCTGTAGGTATTGGCATGTTGTACGTGCATACCGAGTTTCATACATATTGGTGAAACGTGGCGCAGGGGCTGCTTTTTAAAGTTCCTGTAGGGGGCGCTACAAACATGACAACCACGATTTTTGGTATGTGAGCTACCGGCAGCACTCTACACGTGTCCTGTGAATTTCGAATTGATAACTATTACGGTCTCCGTAGAGTGATCGACCATCCTCTGGCGGCCATGTTGTTTTTCCAATCGACTTAATTTTACTTGACCAGTTAGAACTTTGGTCCGCAACGGCCATTGAGTTGGTCCCGCTCAAATCAAACATTGCGTCTATGAACTGTGGCTATTTTAGTAACAGGCCACGCCCATTTCGAAGCCACGCCCCATTTGAAAAAATGTTGACTTTATCTTGTTCAGAATTTGATTCTGAACAACTTTAGTAGAGGGGTCCAAGATCATAGGAGTCCAATTCATGTAGATATGTGCAATTTACTATTTTTGGGGTGAAAAACACACCCCTTTTAGAACGCAATGGCTCATGGGTACTTTGTACTTTACTGTACAGACTAATCCTTAAGTCAGATTGAAGATAATGGGTCATAGATTATATGTGCCAAAGGATTTTTGTGAAAGTCGAAAAACCTGGGATCCTTGGGGAATTTACTGTTTTTAACTAAATTCAAAATGGCGGGAAATCTGGCTACCGGAAGTGCTAAGTTAGTATCTGCAAATTTGTTCACCATGAGGATTTGCATGTATGGCAAAAGTTTCATGAGTGTACGTCCAACCAGTGACGAGTTATGCTTGTGTAAAGGTTGAAATTTTGGCATAGTTGGTATAGCGCCACCTTGGGGCGAATGTGAATTTGACGGCTAGAATATCAAATTTTACAGCAGTCCCACCAAATGTGGCAAATAAAAATGAGTTTTCGTATATGTTCAGGGGGGGAAAAATGCAGTCAAAATTCTGAAAAATAATAAGAAGAAGAAACGAAGCAAAAACAATAGGGACCTTGCAGGTTCTGCTCGGTCCCTAATAATCACGAGGGTTTCAATAGGGTCCTTGCCAAGTTTGGCTCGGTCCCTAATAATAATAATGATGAACGGGACCTCGCGCCGGCTTGCGGCCGCCGGTACGAGGTCCCGTTCATCACTGCGCGCAGTTTTAAAAAAAAATCGCGCCGGCTTGCGGCCGCGTCACGTGCCGTCGTAACATGTGTGCTGGCAAGATGTGCACATGTTAGGACCGCACGTGACGCAGCCGCAAGCCGGCACGAGGTCCCGTTCATCACTGCGCGCAGTTTTAAAAAAGCGCAGTTTTAAAAAAAATTCGCAAATTTATGTAATCTGTAGAAGCAGAGGTGCCCTGTGGTGTTTTACTGATTGTTTTGACATTAACATGTAAGACCACATTTAACTGAATTACATGTTCATTAACCCTACATCAATGATCCGATAAATTCCCTAGGAGGAGTTAGTTGAAATACAAGGCGACGGAATTCAAAAATGGCCAACTTTGACGGCATGCCACGGACACGCCCTTCAACGTACAATCACAAATAGCACGATTTTGGTTCAGCACCACTTCATGACTGTACTGACCAATTTTGAAGCAGACCAATTTTGAAGCAGATCCGATAAATTCCCTAGGAGGAGTTAGTTCAAATACAAGGCGACGGAATTAAAAAATGGCCAACTTTTGGCGACGGAATTCAAAAATGGCCAACTTTGCCGGCACGCCACGGACACGCCCTTCAACATACAGTCACAAATAGCACGATTTTGGTTCAGCACCACTTCATGACTGTACTGACCAATTGTGAAGCAGATGCGATAAATTCCCTAGGAGGAGTTCGTTCAAATACAATGCGAAAAAGTGAAATTCCATTCAAAATGGCCAACTTTGACATCACGCCACGGCCACGCCCTTCAACGTACAGTCCCAAATAGCACGATTTTGGTTCAGCACCACTTCATGACTGTACTGACCAAATTTGAAGCAGATCCGATAAATTCCCTAGGAGGAGTTAGTTCAAATACAACGCGACGGAATTCAAAAATGGCCAACTTTGACGGCATGCCACGGACACGCCCTTCAACGTACAGTCACAAATAGCACGATTTTGGTTTAGCACCACTTCATGACTGTACTGACCAATTTTGAAGCAAATCCGATAAATTCCCTAGGAGGAGTTCATTCAAATACAAGGCAAAAAAGTGAAAAAATTTCAAAATGGCCGCCGAGAGTGAAAATGAAAAAATTAAAATTTCCGACTTCCGGTGGGGTTTGGAGCATGGGTCCAAGAGGCTTTTCTGTAGGGCATTGGACCTTATACGTGCCTACCAAGTTTCATACATATTGGTGAAACGTGGCGCAGGGGCTGGTTTTTAAAGTTCCTGTAGGGGGCGCTACACATATGAGAAACACGAATTTTGGTATGTGAGCTAGAGGCACCAGTTTACACGTGTCCTGTGAATTTCATATTCATAACTATTACGGTGTCCGCAGAGTGATCGACCCTCCTCTGGCGGCCATGTTGTTTTTTAAATCGACGTAATTTTTGGTGAGCAGTTAGAACTTTGGTACCTAACGGCCATTGAGTTGGTCCCGCTCAAATCAAACATTGCGTCTATGAACTGTGGCTATTTTAGTAACGGGCCACGCCCACTTCGATGCCACGCCCCATTTGAAAAATTGTTGACTTATTCTTGTTCAGAATTTGATTATGAACAACTTTAGTAGAGAGGTCCAACACCATAGGAGTCCAATTAATGTAGATATGTGCAATTTACTATTTTTGGGGTGAAAAACACACCCCTTTTTGAACTCAATGGCTCATGGGTACTTTGAAATTTATCCTACAGACTAATCCTTATGTCAGATTGAAGATAATGGGCCATAGATGATATGTGCCAAAGGATTTTTTTCAAAGTCGAAAAACCTGGGATCTTTGGGGAATTTACTGTTTTTAACTAAATTCAAAATGGCGGGAAATGTGGCTACCGGAAGTGCTAAGTTAGTATCTGCAAATTTCTTCATTATGAGGATTTGCATATGTGTGCAAAGTTTCATGAGTTTAGGTCCAACCGGTGACGAGTTATGCTTGTGCAAACGTTGAAATTTTGGCATAGTTGGTATAGCGCCACCTAGGGGCGAATGTGAATTTGAGGGCTAGAATATCAAATTTTTCACCAGTCCCACAAAATGTGCCAAATAAAAATGAGTTTTCGAATATGTGCAGGGGGGGAAAAATGCAGTCGAAGATGAGGGAAAATAATAAGAAGAAGAAACACGAGGGTTTCAATAGGGTCCTTGCCAAGTTTGGCTCGGTCCCTAATAAGAAGAATCACGAGGGTTTCAATAGGGTCCTTGCCATGTTTGGCTCGGTCCCTAATAATCATGAGGGTTTCAATAGGGACCTTGCCATGTTTGGCTCGGTCCCTAATTAAAACTGCGCGCAGTGATGAACGGGACCTCGCGCCGGCTTGCAGCCGCCACTACGAGGTCCCGTTCATCACTGCGCGCAGTTTTAAAAAAAAATCGCGCCGGCTTGCGGCCGCGTCACGTGCCGTCGTAACATGTGTGCTGGCAAGATGTGCACATGTTAGGACCGCACGTGACGCAGCCGCAAGCCGGCACGAGGTCCCGTTCATCACTGCGCTCAGTTTTAAAAAAGCGCAGTTTTAAAAAAAATTCGCAAATTTATGTAATCTGTAGAAGCAGAGGTGCCCTGTGGTGTCCTACTGATTGTTTTGACATTAACATGTAAGACCACATTTAACTGAATTACATGTTCATTAACCCTACATCAATGATGCGATAAATTGCCTAGGAGGAGTTAGTTCAAATACAAGGCGACGGAATTCAAAAATGGCCAACTTTAATGGCATGCCACGGACACGCCCTTCAACGTACAATCACAAATAGCATGATTTTGGTTCAGCACCACTTCATGACTGTACTGACCAATTTTGAAGCAGATCTGATAAATTCCCTAGGAGGAGTAAGTTTAATACAAGGCGACGGAATTCAAAAATGGCCAACTTTGACGGCATGCCACCGACACGCCCTTCAACGTACAATCACAAATAGCATGATTTTGGTTCAGCACCACTTCATGACTGTACCGACCAATTTTGAAGCAGATCCGATAAAATCCCTAGGAGGAGTTCATTCAAATACAAGGCAAAAAAGTGAAAAAAATTCAAAATGGCCGCCAAAAGTGAAAATTAGAAATGCAAATAGCCGACTTCCTGTGGGGTTTGGGGCATGGGTCCAAGAGGCTTTTCTGTAGGTATGGGCACATTGTACGTGAATACTGAGTTTCATACATATTGGTGAAACGTGGCGCAGGGGCTGCTTTTTAAAGTTCCTGTAGGGGGCGCTACAAAAAATAGAAACACGAATTTTGGTATGTGAGTTATCGGCACCAGTCTACACGTGTCTTGTGAATTTCATATTCATAACTATTACGGTCTCCGCACAGTGATTTACCCTGACACCAGAGCCTGTGGCGGCCATGTTGTTTTTTCAATCGACTTAATTTTAATTGAGCAGTTAGAACTTTGGTACCTTACGGCCACTGAGTGGCTCCCGCTCAAATCAAACATTGCGTCTATGAACTGTGGCGATTTTAGTGTCAGGCCACGCCCATTTCGATGCCACGCCCCATTTGAAAATATGTTGACTTTATCTTGTTTAGAATTTGATTCTGAACAACTTTTGTATTGGGGCCAACATCATAGGCGTCCAACTTGACGTTGATATGAGCAATTAAATATTTTCGAGGTTTCAACCACACCCCTTTTAGAACTCATTGGTGCTCTAAACTTTATTGTACAGACTAATCTTTAAGTCAGATTGAAGATAATGGGCCATATATGATATGTGCCAAAGGCTTTTTGTCAAAGTCGAAAAACCTGGGATCCTTGGGGAATTTACTGTTTTTAACTAAATTCAAAATGGCGGAAAATATGGCTACCGGAAGTGTTCAGTTCAAGAGACTTTTTTGTTCATCATGAGGATATGCATGTTTGTGCAAAGTTTCATGAATGTAGGTCAAACCGGTGGCGAGATATGCTTGTGCAAAGTTTGCACTTTTGAACAGTTGCTATAGCGCCACCTAGGGGCGAATGTGAATTTGAGGGCTAGATTATCAAATTATTCACCAGTCCCCACAATTGCACCAAGAAAAAATGAGTTTTAGAATATGTGCAGGGGGGGAAAAATGCAGTCGAAGATGAGGGAAAATAATAAGAAGAAGAAGAATTAAAACTGCGCGCAGTGATGAACGGGACCTCGCGCCGGCTTGCAGCCGCCACTACGAGGTCCCGTTCATCACTGCGCGCAGTTTTAAAAAAGAATCGCGCCGGCTTGCGGCCGCGTCACGTGCCGTCGTAACATGTGTGCTGGCAAGATGTGCACATGTTAGGACCGCACGTGACGCAGCCGCAAGCCGGCGCGAGGTCCCGTTCATCACTGCGCGCAGTTTTAAAAAAGCGCAGTTTTAAAAAAAATTCGCAAATTTATGTAATCTGTAGAAGCAGAGGTGCCCTGTGGTGTCCTACTGATTGTTTTGACATTAACATGTAAGACCACATTTAACTGAATTACATGTTGTAACAACTTTAACTAACATTATTAACCCTACATCAATGATCCGATAAATTCCCTAGGAGGAGTTAGTTGAAATACAAGGCGAAAAAGTGAAAGTATTCCATTCAAAATGGCCAACTTTGACAGCACGCCACGGCCATGCCCTTCAATGTACAGTCACAAATAGCACGATTTTGTTTCAGCACCACTTCATGACTGTACTGACCAATTTTGAAGCAGATCCGATAAATTCCCTAGGAGGAGTTAGTTTAATACAAGGCGACGGATTTCAAAAATGGCCAACTTTGACGGCACGCCACGGACACGCCCTTCAACGTACAGTCACAAATAGCACGATTTTGGTTCAGCACCACTTCATGACTGTACTGACCAATTGTGAAGCAGATGCGATAAATTCCCTAGGAGGAGTTCGTTCAAATACAATGCGAAAAAGTGAAATTCCATTCAAAATGGCCAACTTTGACATCACGCCACGGACACGCCCTTCAACGTACAGTCCCAAATAGCACGATTTTGGTTCAGCACCACTTCATGACTGTACTGACCAAATTTGAAGCAGATCCGATAAATTCCCTAGGAGGAGTTAGTTCAAATACAACGCGACGGAATTCAAAAATGGCCAACTTTGACAGCATGCCACGGACACGCCCTTCAACGTACAGTCACAAATAGCACGATTTTGGTTTAGCACCACTTCATGACTGTACTGACCAATTTTGAAGCAAATCCGATAAATTCCCTAGGAGGAGTTCATTCAAATACAAGGCAAAAAAGTGAAAAAAAATTCAAAATGGCCGCCGAGAGTGAAAATTAAAAATGCAAATAGCCGACTTCCTGTGGGGTTTGGAGCATGGGTCCAAGAGGCTTTTCTGTAGGTATGGGCACATTGTACGTGAATACTGAGTTTCATACATATTGGTGAAACGTGGCGCAGGGGCTGCTTTTTAAAGTTCCTGTAGGGGGCGCTACACACATGAGAAACACGAATTTTGGTATGTGAGCTAGAGGCACCACTTTACACGTGTCCTGTGAATTTCATATTCATAACTATTACGGTGTCCGCAGAGTGATCGACCCTCCTCTGGCGGCCATGTTGTTTTTTAAATCGACTTAATTTTTGGTGAGCAGTTAGAACTTTGGTACCTAACGGCCATTGAGTTGGTCCCGCTCAAATCAAACATTGCGTCTATGAACTGTGGCTATTTTAGTAACGGGCCACGCCCACTTCGATGCCACGCCCCATTTGAAAAATTGTTGACTTATTCTTGTTCAGAATTTGATTATGAACAACTTTAGTAGAGAGGTCCAACACCATAGGAGTCCAACTTCATGTAGATATGTGCAATTTACTATTTTCGGGGTGAAAAACACACCCCTTTTTGAACTAAATGGCTCATGGGTACTTTGAAATTTATCCTACAGACTAATCCTTACGTCAGATTGAAGATAATGAGCCATAGATGATATGTGCCAAAGGATTTTGGTCAACGTCGAAAAACCTGGGATCCTTGGGGAATTTACTGTTTTTAACTAAATTCAAAATGGCGGGAAATCTGGCTACCGGAAGTGCTAAGTTAGTATCTGCAAATTTCTTCATTATGAGGATTTGCATATGTGTGCAAAGTTTCATGAGTTTAGGTCCAACCGGTGACGAGTTATGCTTGTGCAAACGTTGAAATTTTGGCATAGTTGGTATAGCGCCACCTAGGGGCGAATGTGAATTTGAGGGCTAGAATATCAAATTTTTCACCAGTCCCACAAAATGTGCCAAAAAAAAATGAGTTTTCGAATATGTGCAGGGGGGGAAAAATGCAGTCAAAGTTCTGAAAAATAATAATAAGAAATTAAAACTGCGCGCAGTGATGAACGGGACCTCGCGCCGGCTTGCAGCCGCCACTACGAGGTCCCGTTCATCACTGCGCGCAGTTTTAAAAAAAAATCGCGCCGGCTTGCGGCCGCGTCACGTGCCGTCGTAACATGTGTGCTGGCAAGATGTGCACATGTTAGGACCGCACGTGACGCAGCCGCAAGCCGGCGCGAGGTCCCGTTCATCACTGCGCGCAGTTTTAAAAAAGCGCAGTTTTAAAAAAAATTCGCAAATTTATGTAATCTGTAGAAGCAGAGGTGCCCTGTGGTGTCCTACTGATTGTTTTGACATTAACATGTAAGACCACATTTAACTGAATTACATGTTGTAACAACTTTAACTAACATTATTAACCCTACATCAATGATCCGATGAATTCCCTAGTTGGAGTTAGTTGAAATACAAGGCGAAAAAGTGAAAGAATTCCATTCAAAATGGCCAACTTTGACAGCACGCCACGGCCATGCCCTTCAATGTACAATCACAAATAGCACGATTTTGGTTCAGCACCACTTCATGACTGTACTGACCAATTGTGAAGGAGATCCGATAAATTCCCTAGGAGGAGTTCATTCAAATACAAGGCCAAAAAGTGAAAAAAATTCAAAATGGCCGCCGAGAGTGAAAATGAAAAAATTAAAATTTCCGACCTCCGGTGGGTTTTGGGGCATGGGTCCAAGAGGCTTTTCTGTAGATATTGTGACCTTGTATGTGCTTACCGAGTTTCATACATATTGGTGAAACGTGACGTAGGGGCTGCATTTTAAAGTTCCTGTAGGGGGCGCTACACACATGAGAAACACGATTTTTGGTATGTGAGCTACCGGCACCAGTCTACACGTGTCCTGTGAATTTCATATTCATAACTATTATGATCTCCGCAGAGTGATCGACCCTCCTCTGGCGGCCATGTTGTTTTTTCAATCGACTTAATTTTAATTGAGCAGTTAGAACTTTGGTACCTAACGGCCATTGAATTGGTCCCTCTCAAATCAAACATTGCGTCTATGAACTGTGGCTATTTTAGTAACGGGCCACGCCCACTTCGATGCCACGCCCCATTTGAAAAAGTGTTGACTTAATCTTGTTCAGAATTTGATTCTGAACAACTTTAGTAGAGAGGTTCAACACCATAGGAGTCCAATTAATGTAGATATGTGCAATTTACTAATTTTGGGGTGAAAAACACACCCCTTTTTGAACTCAATGGCTCATGGGTACTTTGAAATTTATCCTACAGACTAATCCTTATGTCAGATTGAAGATAATTGGCCATAGATGATATGTGCCAAAGGATTTATGTCAAAGTCGAAAAACCTGGGATCCTTGGGGAATTTACTGTTTTTAACTAAATTCAAAATGGCGGGAAATCTGGCTACCGGAAGTGCTAAGTTAGTATCTGCAAATTTCTTCATTATGAGGATTTGCATATGTGTGCAAAGTTTCATGAGTTTAGGTCCAACCGGTGATGAGTTATGCTTGTGCAAACGTTGAAATTTTGGCATAGTTGGTATAGCGCCACCTAGGGGCGAATGTGAATTTGAGGGCTAGAATATCAAATTTTTCACCAGTCCCACAAAATGTGCCAAATAAAAATGAGTTTTCGAATATGTGCAGGGGGGGAAAAATGCAGTCGAAGATGAGGAAAAATAAGAAGAAGAAGAAGAATAAACATGAGGATTTCAATAGGGTCCTTGCCAAGTTTGGCTCGGTCCCTAAAAACACGAGGGTTTCAATAGGGTCCTTGCCATGTTTGGCTCGGTCCCTAATAAACATGAGGGTTTCAATAGGGACCTTGCCATGTTTGGCTCGGTCCCTAATAAGAATAATCACGAGGGTTTCAATAGGGTCCTTGCCAAGTTTGGCTCGGTCCCTAATAATAATAAACACGAGGATTTCAATAGGGTCCTTGCCAAGTTTGGCTCGGTCCCTAATAAGAATAATCACGAGGGTTTCAATAGGGTCCTTGCCAAGTTTGGCTCGGTCCCTAACAAGATGTGCACATGTTAGGGTTAGTTACCGCACGTTAGTTACCGCACGTTACCGCACGTGACGCAGCCGAAAGCCGGTACGAGGTCCCGTTCATCACTGCGCGCAGTTTTAAAAAAGCGCAGTTTTAAAAAAAATTCGCGCCGGCTTGCGGCCACGTCACATGCCGTCGTAACATGTGTGCTGGCAAGATGTGCACGTTAGGACCGCACGTGCCGCAGCCGCAAGCCGGCACGAGGTCCCGTTCATCACTGCGCGCAGTTTTAAAAAAGCGCAGTTAAAAAAAAAAAAAAAGCGAATTTATGTAATCTGTAGAAGCAGAGGTGCCCTGTGGTGTCCTACTGATTGTTTTGACATTAACATGTAAGACCACATTTAACTGAATTACATGTTCAGTAACCCTATATCAATGATCCGTAAAATTCCCTAGGAGGAGCTAGTTGAAATACAAGGCGACAAAGTGCAAAAATTCCATTCAAAATGGCCAACTTTGACAGCACGCCACGGCCATGCCCTTCAACGTACAGTCACAAATAGCACGATTTTGTTTCAGCACCACTTCATGACTGTACTGACCAATTTTGAAGCAGATCCGATAAATTCCCTAGGAGGAGTTCATTCAAATACAAGGCAAAAAAGTGAAAAAAATTCAAAATGGCCGCCAAAAGTGAAAATTAGAAATGCAAATAGCCGACTTCCTGTGGGGTTTGGGGCATGGGTCCAAGAGGCTTTTCTGTAGGTATGGGCACATTGTACGTGAATACTGAGTTTCATACATATTGGTGAAACGTGGCGCAGGGGCTGCTTTTTAAAGTTCCTGTAGGGGGCGCTACAAAAAATAGAAACACGAATTTTGGTATGTGAGTTATCGGCACCAGTCTACACGTGTCTTGTGAATTTCATATTCATAACTATTACGGTCTCCGCACAGTGATTTACCCTGACACCAGAGCCTGTGGCGGCCATGTTGTTTTTTCAATCGACTTAATTTTAATTGAGCAGTTAGAACTTTGGTACCTTACGGCCACTGAGTGGCTCCCGCTCAAATCAAACATTGCGTCTATGAACTGTGGCGATTTTAGTGTCAGGCCACGCCCATTTCGATGCCACGCCCCATTTGAAAATATGTTGACTTTATCTTGTTTAGAATTTGATTCTGAACAACTTTTGTATTGGGGCCAACATCATAGGCGTCCAACTTGACGTTGATATGAGCAATTAAATATTTTCGAGGTTTCAACCACACCCCTTTTAGAACTCATAGGTGCTCTAAACTTTATTGTACAGACTAATCTTTAAGTCAGATTGAAGATAATGGGCCATATATGATATGTGCCAAAGGCTTTTTGTCAAAGTCGAAAAACCTGGGATCCTTGGGGAATTTACTGTTTTTAACTAAATTCAAAATGGCGGAAAATATGGCTACCGGAAGTGTTCAGTTCAAGAGACTTTTTTGTTCATCATGAGGATATGCATGTTTGTGCAAAGTTTCATGAATGTAGGTCAAACCGGTGGCGAGATATGCTTGTGCAAAGTTTGCACTTTTGAACAGTTGCTATAGCGCCACCTAGGGGCGAATGTGAATTTGAGGGCTAGATTATCAAATTTTTCACCAGTCCCCACAATTGCACCAAGAAAAAATGAGTTTTAGAATATGTGCAGGGGGGGAAAAATGCAGTCGAAGATGAGGGAAAATAATAAGAAGAAGAAGAATTAAAACTGCGCGCAGTGATGAACGGGACCTCGCGCCGGCTTGCAGCCGCCACTACGAGGTCCCGTTCATCACTGCGCGCAGTTTTAAAAAAAAATCGCGCCGGCTTGCGGCCGCGTCACGTGCCGTCGTAACATGTGTGCTGGCAAGATGTGCACATGTTAGGACCGCACGTGACGCAGCCGCAAGCCGGCACGAGGTCCCGTTCATCACTGCGCGCAGTTTTAAAAAAGCGCAGTTTTAAAAGAATTTATGTAATCTGTAGAAGCAGAGGTGCCCTGTGGTGTCCTACTGATTGTTTTGACATTAACATGTAAGACCACATTTAACTGAATTACATGTTCATTAACCCTACATCAACGATCCGATAAATTCCCTAGGAGGAGTTCGTTCAAATACAATGCGAAAAAGTGAAATTCCATTCAAAATGGCCAACTTTGACATCACGCCACGGACACGCCCTTCAACGTACAGTCCCAAATAGCACGGCGTTGGTTCAGCACCACTTCATGACTGTACTGACCAATTTTGAAGCAGATCCGATAAATTCCCTAGGAGGAGTTCATTCAAATACAAGGCAAAAAAGTGAAAAAAATTCAAAATGGCCGCCAAAAGTGAAAATTAGAAATGCAAATAGCCGACTTCCTGTGGGGTTTGGGGCATGGGTCCAAGAGGCTTTTCTGTAGGTATGGGCACATTGTACGTGAATACTGAGTTTCATACATATAGGTGAAACGTGGCGCAGGGGCTGCTTTTTAAAGTTCCTGTAGGGGGCGCTACAAAAAATAGAAACACGAATTTTGGTATGTGAGCTATCGGCACCAGTTTACACGTGTCCTGTGAATTTCATATTCATAACTATTACGGTGTCCGCAGAGTGATTTTGAGCCTCTGGCGGCCATGTTGTATTTTAAATCGACTTAATTTTTGGTGAGCAGTTAGAACTTTGGTACCTTATGGCCATTGAGTTGGTCCCGCTCAAATCAAACATTGCGTCTATGAACTGTGGCTATTTTAGTATCGGGCCACGCCCACTTCGATGCCACGCCCCATTTGAAAAATTGTTGACTCAATCTTGTTCAGAATTTGATTGTGAACAACTTTAGTAGAGAGGTCCAACACCATAGGAGTCCAATTAATGTAGATATGTGCAATTTACTATTTTTGGGGTGAAAAACACACCCCTTTTTGAACTCAATGGCTCATGGGTACTTTGAAATTTATCCTACAGACTAATCCTTATGTCAGATTGAAGATAATGGGCCATAGATGATATCTGCCAAAGGATTTATGTCAAAGTCGAAAAACCTGGGATCCTTGGGGAATTTACTGTTTTTAACTAAATTCAAAATGGCGGGAAATCTGGCTACCGGAAGTGCTAAGTTAGTATCTGCAAATTTCTTCATTATGAGGATTTGAATATGTGTGCAAAGTTTCATGAGTTTAGGTCCAACCGGTGACGAGTTATGCTTGTGCAAACGTTGAAATTTTGGCATAGTTGGTATAGCGCCACCTAGGGGCGAATGTGAATTTGAGGGCTAGAATATCAAATTTTTCACCAGTCCCACAAAATGCACCAAGAAAAAATGAGTTTTCGAATATGTGCAGGGGGGGAAAAATGCAGTCGAAGATGAGGGAAAATAAGAATAAGAATAATTAAAACTGCGCGCAGTGATGAACGGGACCTCGCGCCGGCTTGCAGCCGCCACTACGAGGTCCCGTTCATCACTGCGCGCAGTTTTAAAAAAAAATCGCGCCGGCTTGCGGCCGCGTCACGTGCCGACGTAACATGTGTGCTGGCAAGATGTGCACATGTTAGGACCGCACGTGACGCAGCCGCAAGCCGGCACGAGGTCCCGTTCATCACTGCGCGCAGTTTTAAAAAAGCACAGTTTTAAAAAAAATTCGCAAATTTATGTAATCTGTAGAAGCAGAGGTGCCCTGTGGTGTCCTACTGATTGTTTTGACATTAACATGTAAGACCACATTTAACTGAATTACATGTTGTAACAACTTTAACTAACATTATTAACCCTACATCAATGATCCGATAAATTCCCTAGGAGGAGTTAGTTCAAATACAAGGCGACGGAATTCAAAAATGGCCAACTTTGACGGCACGCCACGGCCACGCCCTTCAACGTACAGTCACAAATAGCACGGCGTTGGTTCAGCACCATTTTTTGACTGTACTAACCAATTGTGAAGCAGATGCGATAAATTCCCTAGGAGGAGTTTGTTCAAATACAATGCGAAAAAGTGAAATTCCATTCAAAATGGCCAACTTTGACATCACGCCACGGACACGCCCTTCAACGTACAGTCCCAAATAGCACGGCGTTTATTCAGCACCATTTCATGACTGTACTGACCAATTTGGAAGCAGATTCGATAAATTCCCTAGGAGGAGTTAGTTCAAATACAAGGCGACGGAATTCAAACATGGCCAACTTTGACGGCACGCCACGGACACGCCCTTCAACGTACAGTCACAAATAGCACGGCGTTGGTTCGGCACCATTTATTGACTGTACTGACCAATTTTGAAGCAGATCCGATTAATTCCCTAGGAGGAGTTCATTCAAATACAAGGCCAAAAAGTGAAAAAAATTCAAAATGGCCGCCGAGAGTGAAAATGAAAAAATTAAAATTTCCGACTTCCGGTGGGTTTTGGGGCATGGGTCCAAGAGGCTTTTCTGTAGATATTGTGACCTTGTACGTGCTTACCGAGTTTCATACATATTGGTGAAACGTGACGTAGGGGCTGCATTTTAAAGTTCCTGTAGGGGGCGCTACACACATGAGAAACACGATTTTTGGTATGTGAGCTACCGGCACCAGTCTACACGTGTCCTGTGAATTTCATATTCATAACTATTACGGTGTCCGCAGAGTGATTTTGAGCCTCTGGCGGCCATGTTGTATTTTAAATCGACTTAATTTTTGGTGAGCAGTTAGAACTTTGGTACCTAATGGCCATTGAGTTGGTCCCGCTCAAATCAAACATTGCGTCTATGAACTGTGGCTATTTTAGTATCGGGCCACGCCCACTTCGATGCCACGCCCCATTTGAAAAATTGTTGACTCAATCTTGTTCAGAATTTGATTCTGAACAACTTTAGTAGAGAGGTCCAACACCATAGGAGTCCAATTAATGTAGATATGTGCAATTTACTATTTTTGGGGTGAAAAACACACCCCTTTTTGAACTCAATGGCTCATGGGTACTTTGAAATTTATCCTACAGACTAATCCTTATGTCAGATTGAAGATAATGGGCCATAGATGATATCTGCCAAAGGATTTATGTCAAAGTCGAAAAACCTGGGATCCTTGGGGAATTTACTGTTTTGAACTAAATTCAAAATGGCGGGAAATCTGGCTACCGGAAGTGCTAAGTTAGTATCTGCAAATTTCTTCATTATGAGGATTTGAATATGTGTGCAAAGTCTCATGAGTTTAGGTCCAACCGGTGACGAGTTATGCTTGTGCAAACGTTGAAATTTTGGCATAGTTGGTATAGCGCCACCTAGGGGCGAATGTGAATTTGAGGGCTAGAATATCAAATTTTTCACCAGTCCCACAAAATGCACCAAGAAAAAATGAGTTTTCGAATATGTGCAGGGGGGGAAAAATGCAGTCGAAGATGAGGGAAAATAAGAATAAGAATAATTAAAACTGCGCGCAGTGATGAACGGGACCTCGCGCCGGCTTGCAGCCGCCACTACGAGGTCCCGTTCATCACTGCGCGCAGTTTTAAAAAAAAATCGCGCCGGCTTGCGGCCGCGTCACGTGCCGACGTAACATGTGTGCTGGCAAGATGTGCACATGTTAGGACCGCACGTGACGCAGCCGCAAGCCGGCACGAGGTCCCGTTCATCACTGCGCGCAGTTTTAAAAAAGCACAGTTTTAAAAAAAATTCGCAAATTTATGTAATCTGTAGAAGCAGAGGTGCCCTGTGGTGTCCTACTGATTGTTTTGACATTAACATGTAAGACCACATTTAACTGAATTACATGTTGTAACAACTTTAACTAACATTATTAACCCTACATCAATGATCCGATAAATTCCCTAGGAGGAGTTAGTTCAAATACAAGGCGACGGAATTCAAAAATGGCCAACTTTGACGGCACGCCACGGCCACGCCCTTCAACGTACAGTCACAAATAGCACGGCGTTGGTTCAGCACCATTTTTTGACTGTACTAACCAATTGTGAAGCAGATGCGATAAATTCCCTAGGAGGAGTTTGTTCAAATACAATGCGAAAAAGTGAAATTCCATTCAAAATGGCCAACTTTGACATCACGCCACGGACACGCCCTTCAACGTACAGTCCCAAATAGCACGGCGTTTATTCAGCACCATTTCATGACTGTACTGACCAATTTGGAAGCAGATTCGATAAATTCCCTAGGAGGAGTTAGTTCAAATACAAGGCGACGGAATTCAAACATGGCCAACTTTGACGGCACGCCACGGACACGCCCTTCAACGTACAGTCACAAATAGCACGGCGTTGGTTCGGCACCATTTATTGACTGTACTGACCAATTTTGAAGCAGATCCGATTAATTCCCTAGGAGGAGTTCATTCAAATACAAGGCCAAAAAGTGAAAAAAATTCAAAATGGCCGCCGAGAGTGAAAATGAAAAAATTAAAATTTCCGACTTCCGGTGGGTTTTGGGGCATGGGTCCAAGAGGCTTTTCTGTAGATATTGTGACCTTGTACGTGCTTACCGAGTTTCATACATATTGGTGAAACGTGACGTAGGGGCTGCATTTTAAAGTTCCTGTAGGGGGCGCTACACACATGAGAAACACGATTTTTGGTATGTGAGCTACCGGCACCAGTCTACACGTGTCCTGTGAATTTCATATTCATAACTATTACGGTGTCCGCAGAGTGATTTTGAGCCTCTGGCGGCCATGTTGTATTTTAAATCGACTTAATTTTTGGTGAGCAGTTAGAACTTTGGTACCTAATGGCCATTGAGTTGGTCCCGCTCAAATCAAACATTGCGTCTATGAACTGTGGCTATTTTAGTATCGGGCCACGCCCACTTCGATGCCACGCCCCATTTGAAAAATTGTTGACTCAATCTTGTTCAGAATTTGATTCTGAACAACTTTAGTAGAGAGGTCCAACACCATAGGAGTCCAATTAATGTAGATATGTGCAATTTACTATTTTTGGGGTGAAAAACACACCCCTTTTTGAACTCAATGGCTCATGGGTACTTTGAAATTTATCCTACAGACTAATCCTTATGTCAGATTGAAGATAATGGGCCATAGATGATATCTGCCAAAGGATTTATGTCAAAGTCGAAAAACCTGGGATCCTTGGGGAATTTACTGTTTTGAACTAAATTCAAAATGGCGGGAAATCTGGCTACCGGAAGTGCTAAGTTAGTATCTGCAAATTTCTTCATTATGAGGATTTGAATATGTGTGCAAAGTCTCATGAGTTTAGGTCCAACCGGTGACGAGTTATGCTTGTGCAAACGTTGAAATTTTGGCATAGTTGGTATAGCGCCACCTAGGGGCGAATGTGAATTTGAGGGCTAGAATATCAAATTTTTCACCAGTCCCACAAAATGCACCAAGAAAAAATGAGTTTTCGAATATGTGCAGGGGGGGAAAAATGCAGTCGAAGATGAGGGAAAATAAGAATAAGAATAATTAAAACTGCGCGCAGTGATGAACGGGACCTCGCGCCGGCTTGCAGCCGCCACTACGAGGTCCCGTTCATCACTGCGCGCAGTTTTAAAAAAAAATCGCGCCGGCTTGCGGCCGCGTCACGTGCCGACGTAACATGTGTGCTGGCAAGATGTGCACATGTTAGGACCGCACGTGACGCAGCCGCAAGCCGGCACGAGGTCCCGTTCATCACTGCGCGCAGTTTTAAAAAAGCACAGTTTTAAAAAAAATTCGCAAATTTATGTAATCTGTAGAAGCAGAGGTGCCCTGTGGTGTCCTACTGATTGTTTTGACATTAACATGTAAGACCACATTTAACTGAATTACATGTTGTAACAACTTTAACTAACATTATTAACCCTACATCAATGATCCGATAAATTCCCTAGGAGGAGTTAGTTCAAATACAAGGCGACGGAATTCAAAAATGGCCAACTTTGACGGCACGCCACGGCCACGCCCTTCAACGTACAGTCACAAATAGCACGGCGTTGGTTCAGCACCATTTTTTGACTGTACTAACCAATTGTGAAGCAGATGCGATAAATTCCCTAGGAGGAGTTTGTTCAAATACAATGCGAAAAAGTGAAATTCCATTCAAAATGGCCAACTTTGACATCACGCCACGGACACGCCCTTCAACGTACAGTCCCAAATAGCACGGCGTTTATTCAGCACCATTTCATGACTGTACTGACCAATTTGGAAGCAGATTCGATAAATTCCCTAGGAGGAGTTAGTTCAAATACAAGGCGACGGAATTCAAACATGGCCAACTTTGACGGCACGCCACGGACACGCCCTTCAACGTACAGTCACAAATAGCACGGCGTTGGTTCGGCACCATTTATTGACTGTACTGACCAATTTTGAAGCAGATCCGATTAATTCCCTAGGAGGAGTTCATTCAAATACAAGGCCAAAAAGTGAAAAAAATTCAAAATGGCCGCCGAGAGTGAAAATGAAAAAATTAAAATTTCCGACTTCCGGTGGGTTTTGGGGCATGGGTCCAAGAGGCTTTTCTGTAGATATTGTGACCTTGTACGTGCTTACCGAGTTTCATACATATTGGTGAAACGTGACGTAGGGGCTGCATTTTAAAGTTCCTGTAGGGGGCGCTACACACATGAGAAACACGATTTTTGGTATGTGAGCTACCGGCACCAGTCTACACGTGTCCTGTGAATTTCATATTCATAACTATTACGGTGTCCGCAGAGTGATTTTGAGCCTCTGGCGGCCATGTTGTATTTTAAATCGACTTAATTTTTGGTGAGCAGTTAGAACTTTGGTACCTAATGGCCATTGAGTTGGTCCCGCTCAAATCAAACATTGCGTCTATGAACTGTGGCTATTTTAGTATCGGGCCACGCCCACTTCGATGCCACGCCCCATTTGAAAAATTGTTGACTCAATCTTGTTCAGAATTTGATTCTGAACAACTTTAGTAGAGAGGTCCAACACCATAGGAGTCCAATTAATGTAGATATGTGCAATTTACTATTTTTGGGGTGAAAAACACACCCCTTTTTGAACTCAATGGCTCATGGGTACTTTGAAATTTATCCTACAGACTAATCCTTATGTCAGATTGAAGATAATGGGCCATAGATGATATCTGCCAAAGGATTTATGTCAAAGTCGAAAAACCTGGGATCCTTGGGGAATTTACTGTTTTGAACTAAATTCAAAATGGCGGGAAATCTGGCTACCGGAAGTGCTAAGTTAGTATCTGCAAATTTCTTCATTATGAGGATTTGAATATGTGTGCAAAGTCTCATGAGTTTAGGTCCAACCGGTGACGAGTTATGCTTGTGCAAACGTTGAAATTTTGGCATAGTTGGTATAGCGCCACCTAGGGGCGAATGTGAATTTGAGGGCTAGAATATCAAATTTTTCACCAGTCCCACAAAATGCACCAAGAAAAAATGAGTTTTCGAATATGTGCAGGGGGGGAAAAATGCAGTCGAAGATGAGGGAAAATAAGAATAAGAATTAAAACTGCGCGCAGTGATGAACGGGACCTCGCGCCGGCTTGCAGCCGCCACTACGAGGTCCCGTTCATCACTGCGCGCAGTTTTAAAAAAAAATCGCGCCGGCTTGCGGCCGCGTCACGTGCCGTCGTAACATGTGTGCTGGCAAGATGTGCACATGTTAGGACCGCACGTGACGCAGCCGCAAGCCGGCACGAGGTCCCGTTCATCACTGCGCGCAGTTTTAAAAAAGCGCAGTTTAAAAAAAAATTCGCGAATTTATGTAATCTGTAGAAGCAGAGGTGCCCTGTGGTGTCCTACTGATTGTTTTGACATTAACATGTAAGAGCACATTTAACTGAATTACATGTTGTAACAACTTTAACTAACATTATTAACCCTACATCAATGATCCGATAAATTCCCTAGGAGGAGTTAGTTCAAATACAAGACGACGGAATTCAAAAATGGCCAACTTTGACGGCACGCCACGGCCACGCCCTTCAATGTACAGTCACAAATAGCACGGTGTTGGTTCAGCACCATTTTTTGACTGTACTAACCAATTGTGAAGCAGATGCGATAAATTCCCTAGGAGGAGTTTGTTCAAATACAATGCGAAAAAGTGAAATTCCATTCAAAATGGCCAACTTTGACATCACGCCACGGACACGCCCTTCAACGTACAGTCCCAAATAGCACGGCGTTTATTCAGCACCATTTCATGACTGTACTGACCAATTTGGAAGCAGATTCCATAAATTCCCTAGGAGGAGTTAGTTCAAATACAAGGCGACGGAATTCAAAAATGGCCAACTTTGACGGCACGCCACGGACACGCCCTTCAACGTACAGTCACAAATAGCACGGCGTTGGTTCGGCACCATTTATTGACTGTACTGACCAATTTGGAAGCAGATTCGATAAATTCCCTAGGAGGAGTTCATTCAAATACAAGGCAAAAAAGTGAAAAAAATTCAAAATGGCCGCCAAAAGTGAAAATTAGAAATGCAAATAGCCGACTTCCTGTGGGGTTTGGGGCATGGGTCCAAGAGGCTTTTCTGTAGGTATGGGCACATTGTACGTGAATACTGAGTTTCATACATATAGGTGAAACGTGGCGCATGGGCTGCTTTTTAAAGTTCCTGTAGGGGGCGCTACAAAAAATAGAAACACGAATTTTGGTATGTGAGCTATCGGCACCAGTTTACACGTGTCCTGTGAATTTCATATTCATAACTATTACGGTGTCCGCAGAGTGATTTTGAGCCTCTGGCGGCCATGTTGTATTTTAAATCGACTTAATTTTTGGTGAGCAGTTAGAACTTTGGTACCTAATGGCCATTGAGTTGGTCCCGCTCAAATCAAACATTGCGTCTATGAACTGTGGCTATTTTAGTATCGGGCCACGCCCACTTCGATGCCACGCCCCATTTGAAAAATTGTTGACTCAATCTTGTTCAGAATTTGATTCTGAACAACTTTAGTAGAGAGGTCCAACACCATAGGAGTCCAATTAATGTAGATATGTGCAATTTACTATTTTTGGGGTGAAAAACACACCCCTTTTTGAACTCAATGGCTCATGGGTACTTTGAAATTTATCCTACAGACTAATCCTTATGTCAGATTGAAGATAATGGGCCATAGATGATATCTGCCAAAGGATTTATGTCAAAGTCGAAAAACCTGGGATCCTTGGGGAATTTACTGTTTTTAACTAAATTCAAAATGGCGGGAAATCTGGCTACCGGAAGTGCTAAGTTAGTATCTGCAAATTTCTTCATTATGAGGATTTGAATATGTGTGCAAAGTTTCATGAGTTTAGGTCCAACCGGTGACGAGTTATGCTTGTGCAAACGTTGAAATTTTGGCATAGTTGGTATAGCGCCACCTAGGGGCGAATGTGAATTTGAGGGCTAGAATATCAAATTTTTCACCAGTCCCACAAAATGCACCAAGAAAAAATGAGTTTTGGAATATGTGCAGGGGGGGAAAAATGCAGTCGAAGATGAGGGAAAATAAGAATAAGAATAATAAACACGAGGGTTTCAATAGGGTCCTTGCCAAGTTTGGCTCGGTCCCTAATAAACACGAGGGTTTCAATAGGGTCCTTGCCAAGTTTGGCTCGGTCCCTAATAAACACGAGGGTTTCAATAGGGTCCTTGCCAAGTTTGGCTCGGTCCCTAATTAAAACTGCGCGCAGTGATGAACGGGACCTCGCGCCGGCTTGCAGCCGCCACTACGAGGTCCCGTTCATCACTGCGCGCAGTTTTAAAAAAAAATCGCGCCGGCTTGCGGCCGCGTCACGTGCCGTCGTAACATGTGTGCTGGCAAGATGTGCACATGTTAGGACCGCACGTGACGCAGCCGCAAGCCGGCACGAGGTCCCGTTCATCACTGCGCTCAGTTTAAAAAAAGCGCAGTTTTAAAAAAAATTCGCAAATTTATGTAATCTGTAGAAGCAGAGGTGCCCTGTGGTGTCCTACTGATTGTTTTGACATTAACATGTAAGACCACATTTAACTGAATTACATGTTCATTAACCCTACATCAATGATGCGATAAATTGCCTAGGAGGAGTTAGTTCAAATACAAGGCGACGGAATTCAAAAATGGCCAACTTTAATGGCATGCCACGGACACGCCCTTCAACGTACAATCACAAATAGCATGATTTTGGTTCAGCACCACTTCATGACTGTACTGACCAATTTTGAAGCAGATCTGATAAATTCCCTAGGAGGAGTAAGTTTAATACAAGGCGACGGAATTCAAAAATGGCCAACTTTGACGGCATGCCACCGACACGCCCTTCAACGTACAATCACAAATAGCATGATTTTGGTTCAGCACCACTTCATGACTGTACCGACCAATTTTGAAGCAGATCCGATAAAATCCCTAGGAGGAGTTCATTCAAATACAAGGCAAAAAAGTGAAAAAAATTCAAAATGGCCGCCAAAAGTGAAAATTAGAAATGCAAATAGCCGACTTCCTGTGGGGTTTGGGGCATGGGTCCAAGAGGCTTTTCTGTAGGTATGGGCACATTGTACGTGAATACTGAGTTTCATACATATTGGTGAAACGTGGCGCAGGGGCTGCTTTTTAAAGTTCCTGTAGGGGGCGCTACAAAAAATAGAAACACGAATTTTGGTATGTGAGCTATCGGCACCAGTTTACACGTGTGCTGTGAATTTCATATTCATAACTATTACGGTCTCCGCACAGTGATTTTGAGGCTCTGGCGGCCATGTTGTTTTTTAAATCGACTAAATTTTTGGTGAGCAGTTAGAACTTTGGTACCTAACGGCCACTAAGTCAGTCCTGCTGAAATCAAACATTGCGTCTATGAACTGTGGCGATTTTAGTGTCAGGCCACGCCCATTTCGATGCCACGCCCCATTTGAAAATATGTTGACTTTATCTTGTTCAGAATTTGATTCTGAACAACTTTTGTATTGGGGCCAACATCATAGGCGTCCAACTTGACGTTGATATGAGCAATTAACTATTTTCGAGGTTTCAACCACACCCCTTTTAGAACTCGTTGGTGCTCTAATCTTTATTGTACAGACTAATCCTTAAGTCAGATTGAAGATAATGGGCCATACATGATATGTGCCAAAGGATTTTGGTCAAAGTCGAAAACCCTGGGATCCTTGTGGAATTTACTGTTTTTAACTAAATTCAAAATGGCGGAAAATATGGCTACCGGAAGTGTTCAGTTCAAGAGACTTTTTTGTTCATCATGAGGATTTTCATGTGTGTGCAAAGTTTCATGAGTGTAGGTCAAACCGGTGACGCGTGCTGCTTGTGCAAAGTTTGCACTTTTGAACAGTTGCTATAGCGCCACCTAGGGGCGAATGTGAATTTGAGGGCTAGAATATCAAATTTTTCACCAGTCCCCACAATTGCACCAAAAAAAATTGAGTTTTAGAATATGTTCAGGGGGGGAAAAATGCAGTCGAAGATGAGGGAAAATAAGAAGAAGAATAATAATTAAAACTGCGCGCAGTGATGAACGGGACCTCGCGCCGGCTTGCAGCCGCCACTACGAGGTCCCGTTCATCACTGCGCGCAGTTTTAAAAAAAAATCGCGCCGGCTTGCGGCCGCGTCACGTGCCGTCGTAACATGTGTGCTGGCAAGATGTGCACATGTTAGGACCGCACGTGACGCAGCCGCAAGCCGGCACGAGGTCCCGTTCATCACTGCGCGCAGTTTTAAAAAAGCGCAGTTTTAAAAAAAATTCGCAAATTTATGTAATCTGTAGAAGCAGAGGTGCCCTGTGGTGTCCTACTGATTGTTTTGACATTAACATGTAAGACCACATTTAACTGAATTACATGTTGTAACAACTTTAACTAACATTATTAACCCTACATCAATGATCCGATAAATTCCCTAGGAGGAGTTAGTTGAAATACAAGGCGAAAAAGTGAAAGTATTCCATTCAAAATGGCCAACTTTGACAGCACGCCACGGCCATGCCCTTCAATGTACAGTCACAAATAGCACGATTTTGTTTCAGCACCACTTCATGACTGTACTGACCAATTTTGAAGCAGATCCGATAAATTCCCTAGGAGGAGTTAGTTCAAATACAAATTCCCTAGGAGGAGTAAGTTTAATACAAGGCGACGGATTTCAAAAATGGCCAACTTTGACGGCACGCCACGGACACGCCCTTCAACGTACAGTCACAAATAGCACGATTTTGGTTCAGCACCACTTCATGACTGTACTGACCAATTGTGAAGCAGATGCGATAAATTCCCTAGGAGGAGTTCGTTCAAATACAATGCGAAAAAGTGAAATTCCATTCAAAATGGCCAACTTTGACATCACGCCACGGACACGCCCTTCAACGTACAGTCCCAAATAGCACGATTTTGGTTCAGCACCACTTCATGACTGTACTGACCAAATTTGAAGCAGATCCGATAAATTCCCTAGGAGGAGTTAGTTCAAATACAACGCGACGGAATTCAAAAATGGCCAACTTTGACGGCATGCCACGGACACGCCCTTCAACGTACAGTCACAAATAGCACGATTTTGGTTTAGCACCACTTCATGACTGTACTGACCAATTTTGAAGCAGATCCGATAAATTCCCTAGGAGGAGTTCATTCAAATACAAGGCAAAAAAGTGAAAAAAATTCAAAATGGCCGCCGAGAGTGAAAATGAAAAAATTTAAATTTCCGACTTCCGGTGGGGTTTGGAGCATGGGTCCAAGAGGCTTTTCTGTAGGTCATGGGACCTTATACGTGCCTACCGATTTTCATACATATTGGTGAAACGTGGCGCAGGGGCTGCTTTTTAAAGTTCCTGTAGGGGGCGCTACACACATGAGAAACACGAATTTTGGTATGTGAGCTAGAGGCACCAGTTTACACGTGTCCTGTGAATTTCATATTCATAACTATTACGGTGTCCGCAGAGTGATCGACCCTCCTCTGGCGGCCATGTTGTTTTTTAAATCGACTTAATTTTTGGTGAGCAGTTAGAACTTTGGTACCTAACGGCCATTGAGTTGGTCCCGCTCAAATCAAACATTGCGTCTATGAACTGTGTCTATTTTAGTACCGGGCCACGCCCACTTCGATGCCACGCCCCATTTGAAAAATTGTTGACTTATTCTTGTTCAGAATTTGATTATGAACAACTTTAGTAGAGAGGTCCAACACCATAGGAGTCCAATTAATGTAGATATGTGCAATTTACTATTTTTGGGGTGAAAAACACACCCCTTTTTGAACTCAATGGCTCATGGGTACTTTGAAATTTATCCTACAGACTAATCCTTATGTGAGATTGAAGATAATGGGCCATAGATGATATGTGCCAAAGGATTTTTGTCAAAGTCGAAAAACCTGGGATCCTTGGGGAATTTACTGTTTTTAACTAAATTCAAAATGGCGGGAAATCTGGCTACCGGAAGTGCTAAGTTAGTATCTGCAAATTTGTTCATTATGAGGATTTGCATATGTGTGCAAAGTTTCATGAGTTTAGGTCCAACCGGTGACGAGTTATGCTTGTGCGAACGTTGAAATTTTGGCATAGTTGGTATAGCGCCACCTAGGGGCGAATGTGAATTTGAGGGCTAGAATATCAAATTTTTCACCAGTCCCACAAAATGTGCCAAATAAAAATGAGTTTTCGAATATGTGCAGGGGGGGAAAAATGCAGTCGAAGTGGCCTAAAAATAAGAAGAAGAAGAAACACGAGGGTTTCAATAGGGTCCTTGCCAAGTTTGGCTCGGTCCCTAATAAACATGAGGGTTTCAATAGGGTCCTTGCCAAGTTTGGCTCGGTCCCTAATAAACATGAGGGTTTCAATAGGGACCTTGCCATGTTTGGCTCGGTCCCTAATAAGAATAATCACGAGGGTTTCAATAGGGTCCTTGCCAAGTTTGGCTCGGTCCCTAATAATAATAAACACGAGGATTTCAATAGGGTCCTTGCCAAGTTTGGCTCGGTCCCTAATAAGAATAATCACGAGGGTTTCAATAGGGTCCTTGCCAAGTTTGGCTCGGTCCCTAACAAGATGTGCACATGTTAGGGTTAGTTACCGCACGTTAGTTACCGCACGTTACCGCACGTGACGCAGCCGAAAGCCGGTACGAGGTCCCGTTCATCACTGCGCGCAGTTTTAAAAAAGCGCAGTTTTAAAAAAAATTCGCGCCGGCTTGCGGCCACGTCACATGCCGTCGTAACATGTGTGCTGGCAAGATGTGCACGTTAGGACCGCACGTGCCGCAGCCGCAAGCCGGCACGAGGTCCCGTTCATCACTGCGCGCAGTTTTAAAAAAGCGCAGTTAAAAAAAAAAAAAAAGCGAATTTATGTAATCTGTAGAAGCAGAGGTGCCCTGTGGTGTCCTACTGATTGTTTTGACATTAACATGTAAGACCACATTTAACTGAATTACATGTTCAGTAACCCTATATCAATGATCCGTAAAATTCCCTAGGAGGAGCTAGTTGAAATACAAGGCGACAAAGTGCAAAAATTCCATTCAAAATGGCCAACTTTGACAGCACGCCACGGCCATGCCCTTCAACGTACAGTCACAAATAGCACGATTTTGTTTCAGCACCACTTCATGACTGTACTGACCAATTTTGAAGCAGATCCGATAAATTCCCTAGGAGGAGTTAGTTCAAATACAAGGCGACGGAATTCAAAAATGGCCAACTTTGACGGCACGCCACGGACACGCCCTTCAACGTACAGTCACAAATAGCACGATTTTGGTTCAGCACCACTTCATGACTGTACTGACCAATTTTGAAGCAGATCCGATAAATTCCCTAGGAGGAGTTCATTCAAATACAAGGCAAAAAAGTGAAAAAAATTCAAAATGGCCGCCAAAAGTGAAAATTAGAAATGCAAACAGCCGACTTCCTGTGGGGTTTGGGGCATGGGTCCAAGAGGCTTTTCTGTAGGTCATAGGACCTTATACGTGCCTACCGATTTTCATACATATTGGTGAAACGTGGCGCAGGGGCTGGTTTTTAAAGTTCCTGTAGGGGGCGCTACACACATGAGAAACACGAATTTTGGTATGTGAGCTAGAGGCACCAGTTTACACGTGTCCTGTGAATTTCATATTCATAACTATTACGGTGTCCGCAGAGTGATCGACCCTCCTCTGGCGGCCATGTTGTTTTTTAAATCGACTTAATTTTTGGTGAGCAGTTAGAACTTTGGTACCTAACGGCCATTGAGTTGGTCCCGCTCAAATCAAACATTGCGTCTATGAACTGTGGCTATTTTAGTAACGGGCCACGCCCACTTCGATGCCACGCCCCATTTGAAAAATTGTTGACTTATTCTTGTTCAGAATTTGATTTTGAACAACTTTTGTATTGAGGCCAACATCATAGGCGTCCAACTTGACGTTGATATGAGCAATTAACTATTTTCGAGGTTTCAACCACATCACTTTTAGAACTCATTGGTGCTCTAAACTTTATTGTACAGACTAATCCTTAAGTCAGATTGAAGATAATGGGCCATATATGATATGTGCCAAAGGATTTTGGTCAAAGTCGAAAAACCTGGGATCCTTGGGGAATTTACTGTTTTTAACTAAATTCAAAATGGCGGAAAATATGGCTACCGGAAGTGTTCAGTTCAAGAGACTTTTTTGTTCATCATGAGGATTTTCATGTGTGTGCAAAGTTTCATGAGTGTAGGTCAAACCGGTGACGCGTGCTGCTTGTGCAAAGTTTGCACTTTTGAACAGTTGCTATAGCGCCACCTAGGGGCGAATGTGAATTTGAGGGCTAGAATATCAAATTTTTCACCAGTCCCCACAATTGCACCAAAAAAAAATGAGTTTTCGAATATGTTCAGGGGGGGAAAAATGCAGTCGAAGTCGCTAAAAATAATAATAAGAAGAAGAATTAAAACTGCGCGCAGTGATGAACGGGACCTCGCGCCGGCTTGCAGCCGCCACTACGAGGTCCCGTTCATCACTGCGCGCAGTTTTAAAAAAAAATCGCGCCGGCTTGCGGCCGCGTCACGTGCCGTCGTAACATGTGTGCTGGCAAGATGTGCACATGTTAGGACCGCACGTGACGCAGCCGCAAGCCGGCACGAGGTCCCGTTCATCACTGCGCGCAGTTTTAAAAAAGCGCAGTTTTAAAAAAAATTCGCAAATTTATGTAATCTGTAGAAGCAGAGGTGCCCTGTGGTGTCCTACTGATTGTTTTGACATTAACATGTAAGACCACATTTAACTGAATTACATGTTGTAACAACTTTAACTAACATTATTAACCCTACATCAATGATCCGATAAATTCCCTAGGAGGAGTTAGTTGAAATACAAGGCGAAAAAGTGAAAGAATTCCATTCAAAATGGCCAACTTTGACGGCACGCCACGGACACGCCCTTCAACGTACAGTCACAAATAGCAGGATTTTTGTTCAGCACCACTTCATGACTGTACTGACCAATTTTGAAGCAGATCCGATAAATTCCCTAGGAGGAGTTCATTCAAATACAAGGCAAAAAAGTGAAAAAAATTCAAAATGGCCGCCAAAAGTGAAAATTAGAAATGCAAATAGCCGACTTCCTGTGGGGTTTGGGGCATGGGTCCAAGAGGCTTTTCTGTAGGTATGGGCACATTGTACGTGAATACTGAGTTTCATACATATTGGTGAAACGTGGCGCAGGGGCTGCTTTTTAAAGTTCCTGTAGGGGGCGCTACAAAAAATAGAAACACGAATTTTGGTATGTGAGCTATCGGCACCAGTTTACACGTGTCCTGTGAATTTCATATTCATAACTATTACGGTCTCCGCACAGTGATTTTGAGCCTCTGGCGGCCATGTTGTATTTTAAATCGACTTAATTTTTGGTGAGCAGTTAGAACTTTGGTACCTAATGGCCATTGAGTTGGTCCCGCTCAAATCAAACATTGCGTCTATGAACTGTGGCGATTTTAGTGTCAGGCCACGCCCATTTCGATGCCACGCCCCATTTGAAAATATGTTGACTTTATCTTGTTCAGAATTTGATTCTGAACAACTTTTGTATTGGGGCCAACATCATAGGCGTCCAACTTGACGTTGATATGAGCAATTAACTATTTTCGAGGTTTCAACCACACCACTTTTAGAACTCATTGGTGCTCTAAACTTTATTGTACAGACTAATCCTTAAGTCAGATTGAAGATAATGGGCCATAGATGATATGTGCCAAAGGAATTTTGTCAAAGTCGAAAAACCTGGGATCCTTGGGGAATTTACTGTTTTTAACTAAATTCAAAATGGCGGAAAATATGGCTACCGGAAGTGTTCAGTTCAAGAGACTTTCTTGTTCATCATGAGGATATGCATGTGTGTGCAAAGTTTCATGAGTGTAGGTCAAACCGGTGGCGAGATATGCTTGTGCAAAGTTTGCACTTTTGAACAGTTGCTATAGCGCCACCTAGGGGCGAATGTGAATTTGAGGGCTAGAATATCAAATTTTTCACCAGTCCCCACAATTGCACCAAAAAATTTTGAGTTTTAGAATATGTGCAGGGGGGGAAAAATGCAGTCGAAGTCGTGGAAAATAATAATAATAATAATCACGAGGGTTTCAATAGGGTCCTTGCCAAGTTTGGCTCGGTCCCTAATAATCATGAGGGTTTCAATAGGGTCCTTGCCAAGTTTGGCTCGGTCCCTAATTAAAACTGTGCGCAGTGATGAACGGGACCTCGCACCTCACGTGAATTGTGCTCAAAACCAATGCTCTCCACTTCCAAATGGTGCGCAATGGCATAAATAACCCTATTTAAGCTCAGTTACACGTTCGCATTGAAAGGGACTGAGTTATTCACTTTTCCAGTTTTTATGCCTGCAAAATGCTTTTCAGAGCGAGAAAAGCATGTTTTGACCCACAATGTGTTTTTGACCCTAACACGTGAATTATGCTCAAAACCAACGCTCTCCACTTCCAAATGGTGCGCAATGGCATAAATAACCCTATTTAAGCTCAGTTACACGTTTGCATTGAAAGTGACTGAGTTATTCACTTTTCCAGTTTTTATGCGTGCAAAATGCTTTTCAGAGCGAGAAAAGCATGTTTTGACCCACAATGTGTTTTTGACCCTAACACGTGAATTATGCTCAAAACCAACGCTCTACACTTCCAAATGGTGCGCGATGGCATAAATAACCCTATTTAAGCTCAGTTACACGTTTGCATTGAAAGTGACTGGGTTATTCACTTTTCCAGTTTTTATGCGTGCAAAATGCTTTTCAGAGCGAGAAAAGCATGTTTTGACCCACAATGTGTTTTTGACCCTAACACGTGAATTATGCTCAAAACCAACGCTCTCCACTTCCAAATGGTGCGCAACGGCATAAATAGCCCTATTTAAGCTCAGTTACACGTTTGCATTGAAAGTGACTGAGTTATTCACTTTTCCAGTTTTTATGCGTGCAAAATGCTTTTCAGAGCGAGAGAATCACTTTTTGACCAAAAATGTGTTTTTGACCCTGACACGTGAATTGTGCTCAAAACCAATGCTCTCCACTTCCAAATGGTGCGCAATGGCATAAATAACCCTATTTAAGCTCAGTTACACGTTTGCATTGAAAGTGACTGAGTTATTCACTTTTCCAGTTTTTATGCGTGCAAAATGCTTTTCAGAGCGAGAAAAGCATGTTTTGACCCACAATGTGTTTTTGACCCTAACACGTGAATTATGCTCAAAACCAACGCTCTCCACTTCCAAATGGTGCGCAACGGCATAAATAGCCCTATTTAAGCTCAGTTACACGTTTGCATTGAAAGTGACTGAGTTATTCACTTTTCCAGTTTTTATGCGTGCAAAATGCTTTTCAGAGCGAGAGAATCACTTTTTGACCAAAAATGTGTTTTTGACCCTGACACGTGAATTGTGCTCAAAACCAATGCTCTCCACTTCCAAATGGTGCGCAATGGCATAAATAACCCTATTTAAGCTCAGTTACACGTTTGCATTGAAAGTGACTGAGTTATTCACTTTTCCAGTTTTTATGCGTGCAAAATGCTTTTCAGAGCGAGAAAAGCATGTTTTGACCCACAATGTGTTTTTGACCCTAACACGTGAATTATGCTCAAAACCAATGCTCTCCACTTCCAAATGGTGCGCAATGGCATAAATAACCCTATTTAAGCTCAGTTACACGTTTGCATTGAAAGTGACTGAGTTATTCACTTTTCCAGTTTTTATGCGTGCAAAATGCTTTTCAGAGCGAGAGAATCACTTTTTGACCAAAAATGTGTTTTTGACCCTGACACGTGAATTGTGCTCAAAACCAATGCTCTCCACTTCCAAATGGTGCGCAATGGCATAAATAACCCTATTTAAGCTCAGTTACACGTTTGCATTGAAAGTGACTGAGTTATTCACTTTTCCAGTTTTTATGCGTGCAAAATGCTTTTCAAAGCGAGAGAATCACTTTTTGGCCCACAATGTGTTTTTGACCCTGACACGTGAATTGTGCTCAAAACCAATGCTCTCCACTTCCAAATGGTGCGCAATGGCATAAATAACCCTATTTAAGCTCAGTTACACGTTTGCATTGAAAGTGACTGAGTTATTCACTTTTGCAGTTTTTATGCGTGCAAAATGCTTTTCAGAGCGAGAGAATCACTTTTTGACCAAAAATGTGTTTTTGACCCTGACACGTGAATTGTGCTCAAAACCAATGCTCTCCACTTCCAAATGGTGCGCAATGGCATAAATAACCCTATTTAAGCTCAGTTACACGTTTGCATTGAGAGTGACTGAGTTATTCACTTTTCCAGTTTTTATGCGTGCAAAATGCTTTTCAGAGCGAGAAAAGCATGTTTTGACCCACAATGTGTTTTTGACCCTGACACGTGAATTGTGCTCAAAACCAATGCTCTCCACTTCCAAATGGTGCGCAATGGCATAAATAACCCTATTTAAGCTCAGTTACACGTTTGCATTGAAAGTGACTGAGTTATTCACTTTTCCAGTTTTTATGCGTGCAAAATGCTTTTCAGAGCGAGAAAAGCATGTTTTGACCCACAATGTGTTTTTGACCCTAACACGTGAATTATGCTCAAAACCAACGCTCTCCACTTCCAAATGGTGCGCAATGGCATAAATAGCCCTATTTAAGCTCAGTTACACGTTTGCATTGAAAGTGACAAAGTTATTCACTTTTCCAGTTTTTATGCGTGCAAAATGCTTTTCAGAGCGAGAAAAGCATGTTTTGACCCACAATGTGTTTTTGACCCTAACACGTGAATTATGCTCAAAACCAACGCTCTCCACTTCCAAATGGTGCGCGATGGCATAAATAACCCTATTTAAGCTCAGTTACACGTTTGCATTGAAAGTGACTGAGTTATTCACTTTTCCAGTTTTTATGCGTGCAAAATGCTTTTCAGAGCGAGAAAAGCATGTTTTGACCCACAATGTGTTTTTGACCCTAACACGTGAATTATGCTCAAAACCAACGCTCTCCACTTCCAAATGGTGCGCAATGGCATAAATAACCCTATTTAAGCTCAGTTACACGTTTGCATTGAAAGTGACTGAGTTATTCACTTTTCCAGTTTTTATGCGTGCAAAATGCTTTTCAAAGCGAGAGAATCACTTTTTGACCCACAATGTGTTTTTGACCCTGACACGTGAATTGTGCTCAAAACCAATGCTCTCCACTTCCAAATGGTGCGCAATGACATAAATAACCCTATTTAAGCTCAGTTACACGTTTGCATTGAAAGTGACTGAGTTATTCACTTTTCCAGTTTTTATGCGTGCAAAATGCTTTTCAGAGCGAGAGAATCACTTTTTGACCAAAAATGTGTTTTTGACCCTGACACTTGAATTGTGCTCAAAACCAATGCTCTCCACTTCCAAATGGTGCGCAATGGCATAAATAACCCTATTTAAGCTCAGTTACACGTTTGCATTGAGAGTGACTGAGTTATTCACTTTTCCAGTTTTTATGTGTGCAAAATGCTTTTCAGAGCGAGAAAAGCATGTTTTGACCCACAATGTGTTTTTGACCCTAACACGTGAATTATGCTCAAAACCAACGCTCTCCACTTCCAAATGGTGCGCGATGGCATAAATAACCCTATTTAAGCTTAGTTACACGTTTGCATTGAAAGGGACTGAGTTATCAACTTTTCCAGTTTTTATGCGTGCAAAATGCTTTTCAGAGCGAGAAAAGCATGTTTTGACCCACAATGTGTTTTTGACCCTAACACGTGAATTATGCTCAAAACCAATGCTCTCCACTTCCAAATGGTGCGCAATGGCATAAATAACCCTATTTAAGCTCAGTTACACGTTTGCATTGAAAGTGACAAAGTTATTCACTTTTCCAGTTTTTATGCGTGCAAAATGCTTTTCAGAGCGAGAAAAGCATGTTTTGACCCACAATGTGTTTTTGACCCTAACACGTGAATTATGCTCAAAACCAACGCTCTCCACTTCCAAATGGTGCGCGATGGCATAAATAACCCTATTTAAGCTCAGTTACACGTTTGCATTGAAAGTGACTGAGTTATTCACTTTTCCAGTTTTTATGCGTGCAAAATGCTTTTCAGAGCGAGAAAAGCATGTTTTGACCCACAATGTGTTTTTGACCCTAACACGTGAATTATGCTCAAAACCAACGCTCTCCACTTCCAAATGGTGCGAAATGGCATAAATAACCCTATTTAAGCTCAGTTACACGTTTGCATTGAAAGTGACTGAGTTATCCACTTTTCCAGTTTTTATGCGTGCAAAATGCTTTTCAGAGCGAGAGAATCACTTTTTGACCCACAATGTGTTTTTGACCCTGACACGTGAATTGTGCTCAAAACCAATGCTCTCCACTTCCAAATGGTGCGCAATGGCATAAATAACCCTATTTAAGCTCAGTTACACGTTTGCATTGAGAGTGACTGAGTTATTCACTTTTCCAGTTTTTATGTGTGCAAAATGCTTTTCAGAGCGAGAAAAGCATGTTTTGACCCACAATGTGTTTTTGACCCTAACACGTGAATTATGCTCAAAACCAACGCTCTCCACTTCCAAATGGTGCGCGATGGCATAAATAACCCTATTTAAGCTTAGTTACACGTTTGCATTGAAAGGGACTGAGTTATCAACTTTTCCAGTTTTTATGCGTGCAAAATGCTTTTCAGAGCGAGAAAAGCATGTTTTGACCCACAATGTGTTTTTGACCCTAACACGTGAATTATGCTCAAAACCAATGCTCTCCACTTCCAAATGGTGCGCAATGGCATAAATAACCCTATTTAAGCTCAGTTACACGTTTGCATTGAAAGTGACTGAGTTATTCACTTTTCCAGTTTTTATGCGTGCAAAATGCTTTTCAAAGCGAGAGAATCACTTTTTGACCCACAATGTGTTTTTGACCCTGACACGTGAATTGTGCTCAAAACCAATGCTCTCCACTTCCAAATGGTGCGCAATGGCATAAATAACCCTATTTAAGCTCAGTTACACGTTTGCATTGAAAGTGACTGAGTTATTCACTTTTCCAGTTTTTATGCGTGCAAAATGCTTTTCAGAGCGAGAAAAGCATGTTTTGACCCACAATGTGTTTTTGACCCTAACACGTGAATTATGCTCAAAACCAATGCTCTCCACTTCCAAATGGTGCGCAATGGCATAAATAACCCTATTTAAGCTCAGTTACACGTTTGCATTGAAAGTGACTGAGTTATTCACTTTTCCAGTTTTTATGCGTGCAAAATGCTTTTCAAAGCGAGAGAATCACTTTTTGACCCACAATGTGTTTTTGACCCTGACACGTGAATTGTGCTCAAAACCAATGCTCTCCACTTCCAAATGGTGCGCAATGGCATAAATAACCCTATTTAAGCTCAGTTACACGTTTGCATTGAAAGTGACTGAGTTATTCACTTTTCCAGTTTTTATGCGTGCAAAATGCTTTTCAGAGCGAGAGAATCACTTTTTGACCAAAAATGTGTTTTTGACCCTGACACTTGAATTGTGCTCAAAACCAATGCTCTCCACTTCCAAATGGTGCGCAATGGCATAAATAACCCTATTTAAGCTCAGTTACACGTTTGCATTGAAAGTGACTGAGTTATTCACTTTTCCAGTTTTTATGCGTGCAAAATGCTTTTCAGAGCGAGAAAAGCATGTTTTGACCCACAATGTGTTTTTGACCCTAACACGTGAATTATGCTCAAAACCAACGCTCTCCACTTCCAAATGGTGCGCAATGGCATGAATAGCCCTATTTAAGCTCAGTTACACGTTTGCATTGAAAGTGACAAAGTTATTCACTTTTCCAGTTTTTATGCGTGCAAAATGCTTTTCAGAGCGAGAAAAGCATGTTTTGACCCACAATGTGTTTTTGACCCTAACACGTGAATTATGCTCAAAACCAATGCTCTCCACTTCCAAATGGTGCGCGATGGCATAAATAACCCTATTTAAGCTCAGTTACACGTTTGCATTGAAAGTGACTGAGTTATTCACTTTTCCAGTTTTTATGCGTGCAAAATGCTTTTCAGAGCGAGAAAAGCATGTTTTGACCCACAATGTGTTTTTGACCCTAACACGTGAATTATGCTCAAAACCAACGCTCTCCACTTCCAAATGGTGCGAAATGGCATAAATAACCCTATTTAAGCTCAATTACACGTTTGCATTGAAAGTGACTGAGTTATCCACTTTTCCAGTTTTTATGCGTGCAAAATGCTTTTCAGAGCGAGAGAATCACTTTTTGACCCACAATGTGTTTTTGACCCTGACACGTGAATTGTGCTCAAAACCAATGCTCTCCACTTCCAAATGGTGCGCAATGGCATAAATAACCCTATTTAAGCTCAGTTACACGTTCGCATTGAAAGGGACTGAGTTATTCACTTTTCCAGTTTTTATGCGTGCAAAATGCTTTTCAGAGCGAGAAAAGCATGTTTTGACCCACAATGTGTTTTTGACCCTAACACGTGAATTATGCTCAAAACCAACGCTCTCCACTTCCAAATGGTGCGCAATGGCATAAATAACCCTATTTAAGCTCAGTTACACGTTTGCATTGAAAGTGACTGAGTTATTCACTTTTCCAGTTTTTATGCGTGCAAAATGCTTTTCAGAGCGAGAGAATCACTTTTTGACCAAAAATGTGTTTTTGACCCTGACACGTGAATTGTGCTCAAAACCAATGCTCTCCACTTCCAAATGGTGCGCAATGGCATAAATAACCCTATTTAAGCTCAGTTACACGTTTGCATTGAAAGTGACTGAGTTATTCACTTTTCCAGTTTTTATGCGTGCAAAATGCTTTTCAGAGCGAGAAAAGCATGTTTTGACCCACAATGTGTTTTTGACCCTAACACGTGAATTATGCTCAAAACCAACGCTCTCCACTTCCAAATGGTGCGCAATGGCATAAATAACCCTATTTAAGCTCAGTTACACGTTTGCATTGAAAGTGACTGAGTCATTCACTTTTCCAGTTTTTATGAGTGCAAAATGCTTTTCAGAGCGAGAGAATCACTTTTTGACCAAAAATGTGTTTTTGACCCTGACACGTGAATTGTGCTCAAAACCAATGCTCTTATGCGTGCAAAATGCTTTTCAAAGCGAGAGAATCACTTTTTGACCCACAATGTGTTTTTGACCCTGACACGTGAATTGTGCTCAAAACCAATGCTCTCCACTTCCAAATGGTGCGCAATGGCATAAATAACCCTATTTAAGCTCAGTTACACGTTTGCATTGAAAGTGACTGAGTTATTCACTTTTCCAGTTTTTATGCGTGCAAAATGCTTTTCAGAGCGAGAAAAGCATGTTTTGACCCACAATGTGTTTTTGACCCTAACACGTGAATTATGCTCAAAACCAACGCTCTCCACTTCCAAATGGTGCGCGATGGCATAAATAACCCTATTTAAGCTCAGTTACACGTTTGCATTGAAAGTGACTGAGTTATTCACTTTTCCAGTTTTTATGCGTGCAAAATGCTTTTCAGAGCGAGAAAAGCATGTTTTGACCCACAATGTGTTTTTGACCCTAACACGTGAATTATGCTCAAAACCAACGCTCTCCACTTCCAAATGGTGCGCAATGGCATAAATAACCCTATTTAAGCTCAGTTACACGTTTGCATTGAAAGTGACTGAGTTATTCACTTTTCCAGTTTTTATGCGTGCAAAATGCTTTTCAGAGCGAGAGAATCACTTTTTGACCAAAAATGTGTTTTTGACCCTGACACGTGAATTGTGCTCAAAACCAATGCTCTCCACTTCCAAATGGTGCGCAATGGCATAAATAACCCTATTTAAGCTCAGTTACACGTTTGCATTGAAAGTGACTGAGTTATTCACTTTTCCAGTTTTTATGCGTGCAAAATGCTTTTCAGAGCGAGAAAAGCATGTTTTGACCCACAAAGTGTTTTTGACCCTGACACGTGAATTGTGCTCAAAACCAATGCTCTCCACTTCCAAATGGTGCGCAATGGCATAAATAACCCTATTTAAGCTCAGTTACACGTTTGCATTGAAAGTGACTGAGTTATTCACTTTTCCAGTTTTTATGCGTGCAAAATGCTTTTCAGAGCGAGAGAATCACTTCTTGACCAAAAATGTGTTTTTGACCCTGACACGTGAATTGTGCTCAAAACCAATGCTCTCCACTTCCAAATGGTGCGCAATGGCATAAATAACCCTATTTAAGCTCAGTTACACGTTTGCATTGAAAGTGACTGAGTTATTCACTTTTCCAGTTTTTATGCGTGCAAAATGCTTTTCAGAGCGAGAAAAGCATGTTTTGACCCACAAAGTGTTTTTGACCCTGACACGTGAATTGTGCTCAAAACCAATGCTCTCCACTTCCAAATGGTGCGCAATGGCATAAATAACCCTATTTAAGCTCAGTTACACGTTTGCATTGAAAGTGACTGAGTTATTCACTTTTCCAGTTTTTATGCGTGCAAAATGCTTTTCAGAGCGAGAAAAGCATGTTTTGACCCACAATGTGTTTTTGACCCTAACACGTGAATTATGCTCAAAACCAACGCTCTCCACTTCCAAATGGTGCGCGATGGCATAAATAACCCTATTTAAGCTCAGTTACACGTTTGCATTGAAAGTGACTGAGTTATTCACTTTTCCAGTTTTTATGCGTGCAAAATGCTTTTCAGAGCGAGAAAAGCATGTTTTGACCCACAATGTGTTTTTGACCCTAACACGTGAATTATGCTCAAAACCAACGCTCTCCACTTCCAAATGGTGCGCAATGGCATAAATAACCCTATTTAAGCTCAGTTACACGTTTGCATTGAAAGTGACTGAGTTATTCACTTTTCCAGTTTTTATGCGTGCAAAATGCTTTTCAGAGCGAGAGAATCACTTTTTGACCAAAAATGTGTTTTTGACCCTGACACGTGAATTGTGCTCAAAACCAATGCTCTCCACTTCCAAATGGTGCGCAATGGCATAAATAACCCTATTTAAGCTCAGTTACACGTTTGCATTGAAAGTGACTGAGTTATTCACTTTTCCAGTTTTTATGCGTGCAAAATGCTTTTCAGAGCGAGAAAAGCATGTTTTGACCCACAAAGTGTTTTTGACCCTGACACGTGAATTGTGCTCAAAACCAATGCTCTCCACTTCCAAATGGTGCGCAATGGCATAAATAACCCTATTTAAGCTCAGTTACACGTTTGCATTGAAAGTGACTGAGTTATTCACTTTTCCAGTTTTTATGCGTGCAAAATGCTTTTCAGAGCGAGAGAATCACTTTTTGACCAAAAATGTGTTTTTGACCCTGACACGTGAATTGTGCTCAAAACCAATGCTCTCCACTTCCAAATGGTGCGCAATGGCATAAATAACCCTATTTAAGCTCAGTTACACGTTTGCATTGAAAGTGACTGAGTTATTCACTTTTCCAGTTTTTATGCGTGCAAAATGCTTTTCAAAGCGAGAGAATCACTTTTTGGCCCACAATGTGTTTTTGACCCTGACACGTGAATTGTGCTCAAAACCAATGCTCTCCACTTCCAAATGGTGCGCAATGGCATAAATAACCCTATTTAAGCTCAGTTACACGTTTGCATTGAAAGTGACTGAGTTATTCACTTTTGCAGTTTTTATGCGTGCAAAATGCTTTTCAGAGCGAGAGAATCACTTTTTGACCAAAAATGTGTTTTTGACCCTGACACGTGAATTGTGCTCAAAACCAATGCTCTCCACTTCCAAATGGTGCGCAATGGCATAAATAACCCTATTTAAGCTCAGTTACACGTTTGCATTGAGAGTGACTGAGTTATTCACTTTTCCAGTTTTTATGCGTGCAAAATGCTTTTCAGAGCGAGAAAAGCATGTTTTGACCCACAATGTGTTTTTGACCCTGACACGTGAATTGTGCTCAAAACCAATGCTCTCCACTTCCAAATGGTGCGCAATGGCATAAATAACCCTATTTAAGCTCAGTTACACGTTTGCATTGAAAGTGACTGAGTTATTCACTTTTCCAGTTTTTATGCGTGCAAAATGCTTTTCAGAGCGAGAAAAGCATGTTTTGACCCACAATGTGTTTTTGACCCTAACACGTGAATTATGCTCAAAACCAACGCTCTCCACTTCCAAATGGTGCGCAATGGCATAAATAGCCCTATTTAAGCTCAGTTACACGTTTGCATTGAAAGTGACAAAGTTATTCACTTTTCCAGTTTTTATGCGTGCAAAATGCTTTTCAGAGCGAGAAAAGCATGTTTTGACCCACAATGTGTTTTTGACCCTAACACGTGAATTATGCTCAAAACCAACGCTCTCCACTTCCAAATGGTGCGCGATGGCATAAATAACCCTATTTAAGCTCAGTTACACGTTTGCATTGAAAGTGACTGAGTTATTCACTTTTCCAGTTTTTATGCGTGCAAAATGCTTTTCAGAGCGAGAAAAGCATGTTTTGACCCACAATGTGTTTTTGACCCTAACACGTGAATTATGCTCAAAACCAACGCTCTCCACTTCCAAATGGTGCGCAATGGCATAAATAACCCTATTTAAGCTCAGTTACACGTTTGCATTGAAAGTGACTGAGTTATTCACTTTTCCAGTTTTTATGCGTGCAAAATGCTTTTCAGAGCGAGAGAATCACTTTTTGACCAAAAATGTGTTTTTGACCCTGACACGTGAATTGTGCTCAAAACCAATGCTCTCCACTTCCAAATGGTGCGCAATGGCATAAATAACCCTATTTAAGCTCAGTTACACGTTTGCATTGAAAGTGACTGAGTTATTCACTTTTCCAGTTTTTATGCGTGCAAAATGCTTTTCAGAGCGAGAAAAGCATGTTTTGACCCACAATGTGTTTTTGACCCTAACACGTGAATTATGCTCAAAACCAACGCTCTCCACTTCCAAATGGTGCGCAATGGCATAAATAACCCTATTTAAGCTCAGTTACACGTTTGCATTGAAAGTGACTGAGTTATTCACTTTTCCAGTTTTTATGCGTGCAAAATGCTTTTCAGAGCGAGAGAATCACTTTTTGACCAAAAATGTGTTTTTGACCCTGACACTTGAATTGTGCTCAAAACCAATGCTCTCCACTTCCAAATGGTGCGCAATGGCATAAATAACCCTATTTAAGCTCAGTTACACGTTTGCATTGAGAGTGACTGAGTTATTCACTTTTCCAGTTTTTATGTGTGCAAAATGCTTTTCAGAGCGAGAAAAGCATGTTTTGACCCACAATGTGTTTTTGACCCTAACACGTGAATTATGCTCAAAACCAACGCTCTCCACTTCCAAATGGTGCGCGATGGCATAAATAACCCTATTTAAGCTTAGTTACACGTTTGCATTGAAAGGGACTGAGTTATCAACTTTTCCAGTTTTTATGCGTGCAAAATGCTTTTCAGAGCGAGAAAAGCATGTTTTGACCCACAATGTGTTTTTGACCCTAACACGTGAATTATGCTCAAAACCAATGCTCTCCACTTCCAAATGGTGCGCAATGGCATAAATAACCCTATTTAAGCTCAGTTACACGTTTGCATTGAAAGTGACTGAGTTATTCACTTTTCCAGTTTTTATGCGTGCAAAATGCTTTTCAAAGCGAGAGAATCACTTTTTGACCCACAATGTGTTTTTGACCCTGACACGTGAATTGTGCTCAAAACCAATGCTCTCCACTTCCAAATGGTGCGCAATGACATAAATAACCCTATTTAAGCTCAGTTACACGTTTGCATTGAAAGTGACTGAGTTATTCACTTTTCCAGTTTTTATGCGTGCAAAATGCTTTTCAAAGCGAGAGAATCACTTTTTGACCCACAATGTGTTTTTGACCCTGACACGTGAATTGTGCTCAAAACCAATGCTCTCCACTTCCAAATGGTGCGCAATGACATAAATAACCCTATTTAAGCTCAGTTACACGTTTGCATTGAAAGTGACTGAGTTATTCACTTTTCCAGTTTTTATGCGTGCAAAATGCTTTTCAGAGCGAGAGAATCACTTTTTGACCAAAAATGTGTTTTTGACCCTGACACTTGAATTGTGCTCAAAACCAATGCTCTCCACTTCCAAATGGTGCGCAATGGCATAAATAACCCTATTTAAGCTCAGTTACACGTTTGCATTGAGAGTGACTGAGTTATTCACTTTTCCAGTTTTTATGTGTGCAAAATGCTTTTCAGAGCGAGAAAAGCATGTTTTGACCCACAATGTGTTTTTGACCCTAACACGTGAATTATGCTCAAAACCAACGCTCTCCACTTCCAAATGGTGCGCGATGGCATAAATAACCCTATTTAAGCTTAGTTACACGTTTGCATTGAAAGGGACTGAGTTATCAACTTTTCCAGTTTTTATGCGTGCAAAATGCTTTTCAGAGCGAGAAAAGCATGTTTTGACCCACAATGTGTTTTTGACCCTAACACGTGAATTATGCTCAAAACCAATGCTCTCCACTTCCAAATGGTGCGCAATGGCATAAATAACCCTATTTAAGCTCAGTTACACGTTTGCATTGAAAGTGACAAAGTTATTCACTTTTCCAGTTTTTATGCGTGCAAAATGCTTTTCAGAGCGAGAAAAGCATGTTTTGACCCACAATGTGTTTTTGACCCTAACACGTGAATTATGCTCAAAACCAACGCTCTCCACTTCCAAATGGTGCGCGATGGCATAAATAACCCTATTTAAGCTCAGTTACACGTTTGCATTGAAAGTGACTGAGTTATTCACTTTTCCAGTTTTTATGCGTGCAAAATGCTTTTCAGAGCGAGAAAAGCATGTTTTGATCCACAATGTGTTTTTGACCCTAACACGTGAATTATGCTCAAAACCAACGCTCTCCACTTCCAAATGGTGCGAAATGGCATAAATAACCCTATTTAAGCTCAGTTACACGTTTGCATTGAAAGTGACTGAGTTATCCACTTTTCCAGTTTTTATGCGTGCAAAATGCTTTTCAGAGCGAGAGAATCACTTTTTGACCCACAATGTGTTTTTGACCCTGACACGTGAATTGTGCTCAAAACCAATGCTCTCCACTTCCAAATGGTGCGCAATGGCATAAATAACCCTATTTAAGCTCAGTTACACGTTTGCATTGAGAGTGACTGAGTTATTCACTTTTCCAGTTTTTATGTGTGCAAAATGCTTTTCAGAGCGAGAAAAGCATGTTTTGACCCACAATGTGTTTTTGACCCTAACACGTGAATTATGCTCAAAACCAACGCTCTCCACTTCCAAATGGTGCGCGATGGCATAAATAACCCTATTTAAGCTTAGTTACACGTTTGCATTGAAAGGGACTGAGTTATCAACTTTTCCAGTTTTTATGCGTGCAAAATGCTTTTCAGAGCGAGAAAAGCATGTTTTGACCCACAATGTGTTTTTGACCCTAACACGTGAATTATGCTCAAAACCAATGCTCTCCACTTCCAAATGGTGCGCAATGGCATAAATAACCCTATTTAAGCTCAGTTACACGTTTGCATTGAAAGTGACTGAGTTATTCACTTTTCCAGTTTTTATGCGTGCAAAATGCTTTTCAAAGCGAGAGAATCACTTTTTGACCCACAATGTGTTTTTGACCCTGACACGTGAATTGTGCTCAAAACCAATGCTCTCCACTTCCAAATGGTGCGCAATGGCATAAATAACCCTATTTAAGCTCAGTTACACGTTTGCATTGAAAGTGACTGAGTTATTCACTTTTCCAGTTTTTATGCGTGCAAAATGCTTTTCAGAGCGAGAAAAGCATGTTTTGACCCACAATGTGTTTTTGACCCTAACACGTGAATTATGCTCAAAACCAATGCTCTCCACTTCCAAATGGTGCGCAATGGCATAAATAACCCTATTTAAGCTCAGTTACACGTTTGCATTGAAAGTGACTGAGTTATTCACTTTTCCAGTTTTTATGCGTGCAAAATGCTTTTCAAAGCGAGAGAATCACTTTTTGACCCACAATGTGTTTTTGACCCTGACACGTGAATTGTGCTCAAAACCAATGCTCTCCACTTCCAAATGGTGCGCAATGGCATAAATAACCCTATTTAAGCTCAGTTACACGTTTGCATTGAAAGTGACTGAGTTATTCACTTTTCCAGTTTTTATGCGTGCAAAATGCTTTTCAGAGCGAGAGAATCACTTTTTGACCAAAAATGTGTTTTTGACCCTGACACTTGAATTGTGCTCAAAACCAATGCTCTCCACTTCCAAATGGTGCGCAATGGCATAAATAACCCTATTTAAGCTCAGTTACACGTTTGCATTGAAAGTGACTGAGTTATTCACTTTTCCAGTTTTTATGCGTGCAAAATGCTTTTCAGAGCGAGAAAAGCATGTTTTGACCCACAATGTGTTTTTGACCCTAACACGTGAATTATGCTCAAAACCAACGCTCTCCACTTCCAAATGGTGCGCAATGGCATAAATAACCCTATTTAAGCTCAGTTACACGTTTGCATTGAAAGTGACTGAGTTATTCACTTTTCCAGTTTTTATGCGTGCAAAATGCTTTTCAGAGCGAGAAAAGCATGTTTTGACCCACAATGTGTTTTTGACCCTAACACGTGAATTATGCTCAAAACCAACGCTCTCCACTTCCAAATGGTGCGCAATGGCATAAATAACCCTATTTAAGCTCAGTTACACGTTTGCATTGAAAGTGACTGAGTTATTCACTTTTCCAGTTTTTATGCGTGCAAAATGCTTTTCAGAGCGAGAGAATCACTTTTTGACCAAAAATGTGTTTTTGACCCTGACACGTGAATTGTGCTCAAAACCAATGCTCTCCACTTCCAAATGGTGCGCAATGGCATAAATAACCCTATTTAAGCTCAGTTACACGTTTGCATTGAAAGTGACTGAGTTATTCACTTTTCCAGTTTTTATGCGTGCAAAATGCTTTTCAGAGCGAGAGAATCACTTTTTGACCAAAAATGTGTTTTTGACCCTGACACGTGAATTGTGCTCAAAACCAATGCTCTCCACTTCCAAATGGTGCGCAATGGCATAAATAACCCTATTTAAGCTCAGTTACACGTTTGCATTGAAAGTGACTGAGTTATTCACTTTTCCAGTTTTTATGCGTGCAAAATGCTTTTCAGAGCGAGAAAAGCATGTTTTGACCCACAAAGTGTTTTTGACCCTGACACGTGAATTGTGCTCAAAACCAATGCTCTCCACTTCCAAATGGTGCGCAATGGCATAAATAACCCTATTTAAGCTCAGTTACACGTTTGCATTGAAAGTGACTGAGTTATTCACTTTTCCAGTTTTTATGCGTGCAAAATGCTTTTCAGAGCGAGAAAAGCATGTTTTGACCCACAATGTGTTTTTGACCCTAACACGTGAATTATGCTCAAAACCAACGCTCTCCACTTCCAAATGGTGCGCGATGGCATAAATAACCCTATTTAAGCTCAGTTACACGTTTGCATTGAAAGTGACTGAGTTATTCACTTTTCCAGTTTTTATGCGTGCAAAATGCTTTTCAGAGCGAGAAAAGCATGTTTTGACCCACAATGTGTTTTTGACCCTAACACGTGAATTATGCTCAAAACCAACGCTCTCCACTTCCAAATGGTGCGCAATGGCATAAATAACCCTATTTAAGCTCAGTTACACGTTTGCATTGAAAGTGACTGAGTTATTCACTTTTCCAGTTTTTATGCGTGCAAAATGCTTTTCAGAGCGAGAGAATCACTTTTTGACCAAAAATGTGTTTTTGACCCTGACACGTGAATTGTGCTCAAAACCAATGCTCTCCACTTCCAAATGGTGCGCAATGGCATAAATAACCCTATTTAAGCTCAGTTACACGTTTGCATTGAAAGTGACTGAGTTATTCACTTTTCCAGTTTTTATGCGTGCAAAATGCTTTTCAGAGCGAGAAAAGCATTTTTTGACCAAAAATGTGTTTTTGACCCTGACACGTGAATTGTGCTCAAAACCAATGCTCTCCACTTCCAAATGGTGCGCAATGGCATAAATAACCCTATTTAAGCTCAGTTACACGTTTGCATTGAAAGTGACTGAGTTATTCACTTTTCCAGTTTTTATGCGTGCAAAATGCTTTTCAGAGCGAGAAAAGCATGTTTTGACCCACAAAGTGTTTTTGACCCTGACACGTGAATTGTGCTCAAAACCAATGCTCTCCACTTCCAAATGGTGCGCAATGGCATAAATAACCCTATTTAAGCTCAGTTACACGTTTGCATTGAAAGTGACTGAGTTATTCACTTTTCCAGTTTTTATGCGTGCAAAATGCTTTTCAGAGCGAGAGAATCACTTTTTGACCAAAAATGTGTTTTTGACCCTGACACGTGAATTGTGCTCAAAACCAATGCTCTCCACTTCCAAATGGTGCGCAATGGCATAAATAACCCTATTTAAGCTCAGTTACACGTTTGCATTGAAAGTGACTGAGTTATTCACTTTTCCAGTTTTTATGCGTGCAAAATGCTTTTCAGAGCGAGAAAAGCATGTTTTGACCCACAAAGTGTTTTTGACCCTGACACGTGAATTGTGCTCAAAACCAATGCTCTCCACTTCCAAATGGTGCGCAATGGCATAAATAACCCTATTTAAGCTCAGTTACACGTTTGCATTGAAAGTGACTGAGTTATTCACTTTTCCAGTTTTTATGCGTGCAAAATGCTTTTCAGAGCGAGAAAAGCATGTTTTGACCCACAATGTGTTTTTGACCCTAACACGTGAATTATGCTCAAAACCAACGCTCTCCACTTCCAAATGGTGCGCGATGGCATAAATAACCCTATTTAAGCTCAGTTACACGTTTGCATTGAAAGTGACTGAGTTATTCACTTTTCCAGTTTTTATGCGTGCAAAATGCTTTTCAGAGCGAGAAAAGCATGTTTTGACCCACAATGTGTTTTTGACCCTAACACGTGAATTATGCTCAAAACCAACGCTCTCCACTTCCAAATGGTGCGCAATGGCATAAATAACCCTATTTAAGCTCAGTTACACGTTTGCATTGAAAGTGACTGAGTTATTCACTTTTCCAGTTTTTATGCGTGCAAAATGCTTTTCAGAGCGAGAGAATCACTTTTTGACCAAAAATGTGTTTTTGACCCTGACACGTGAATTGTGCTCAAAACCAATGCTCTCCACTTCCAAATGGTGCGCAATGGCATAAATAACCCTATTTAAGCTCAGTTACACGTTTGCATTGAAAGTGACTGAGTTATTCACTTTTCCAGTTTTTATGCGTGCAAAATGCTTTTCAGAGCGAGAAAAGCATGTTTTGACCCACAAAGTGTTTTTGACCCTGACACGTGAATTGTGCTCAAAACCAATGCTCTCCACTTCCAAATGGTGCGCAATGGCATAAATAACCCTATTTAAGCTCAGTTACACGTTTGCATTGAAAGTGACTGAGTTATTCACTTTTCCAGTTTTTATGCGTGCAAAATGCTTTTCAGAGCGAGAGAATCACTTTTTGACCAAAAATGTGTTTTTGACCCTGACACGTGAATTGTGCTCAAAACCAATGCTCTCCACTTCCAAATGGTGCGCAATGGCATAAATAACCCTATTTAAGCTCAGTTACACGTTTGCATTGAAAGTGACTGAGTTATTCACTTTTCCAGTTTTTATGCGTGCAAAATGCTTTTCAGAGCGAGAAAAGCATGTTTTGACCCACAAAGTGTTTTTGACCCTGACACGTGAATTGTGCTCAAAACCAATGCTCTCCACTTCCAAATGGTGCGCAATGGCATAAATAACCCTATTTAAGCTCAGTTACACGTTTGCATTGAAAGTGACTGAGTTATTCACTTTTCCAGTTTTTATGCGTGCAAAATGCTTTTCAGAGCGAGAAAAGCATGTTTTGACCCACAATGTGTTTTTGACCCTAACACGTGAATTATGCTCAAAACCAACGCTCTCCACTTCCAAATGGTGCGCAATGGCATAAATAGCCCTATTTAAGCTCAGTTACACGTTTGCATTGAAAGTGACTGAGTTATTCACTTTTCCAGTTTTTATGCGTGCAAAATGCTTTTCAGAGCGAGAGAATCACTTTTTGACCAAAAATGTGTTTTTGACCCTGACACGTGAATTGGGCTCAAAACCAATGCTCTCCACTTCCAAATGGTGCGCAATGGCATAAATAACCCTATTTAAGCTCAGTTACACGTTTGCATTGAAAGTGACTGAGTTATTCACTTTTCCAGTTTTTATGCGTGCAAAATGCTTTTCAGAGCGAGAGAATCACTTTTTGACCCACAATGTGTTTTTGACCCTGACACGTGAATTGTGCTCAAAACCAATGCTCTCCACTTCCAAATGGTGCGCAATGGCATAAATAACCCTATTTAAGCTCAGTTACACGTTCGCATTGAAAGGGACTGAGTTATTCACTTTTCCAGTTTTTATGCGTGCAAAATGCTTTTCAGAGCGAGAAAAGCATGTTTTGACCAAAAATGTGTTTTTGACCCTGACACGTGAATTGTGCTCAAAACCAATGCTCTCCACTTCCAAATGGTGCGCAATGGCATAAATAACCCTATTTAAGCTCAGTTACACGTTTGCATTGAAAGTGACTGAGTTATTCACTTTTCCAGTTTTTATGCGTGCAAAATGCTTTTCAGAGCGAGAAAAGCATGTTTTGACCCACAAAGTGTTTTTGACCCTGACACGTGAATTGTGCTCAAAACCAATGCTCTCCACTTCCAAATGGTGCGCAATGGCATAAATAACCCTATTTAAGCTCAGTTACACGTTTGCATTGAAAGTGACTGAGTTATTCACTTTTCCAGTTTTTATGCGTGCAAAATGCTTTTCAGAGCGAGAGAATCACTTTTTGACCAAAAATGTGTTTTTGACCCTGACACGTGAATTGTGCTCAAAACCAATGCTCTCCACTTCCAAATGGTGCGCAATGGCATAAATAACCCTATTTAAGCTCAGTTACACGTTTGCATTGAAAGTGACTGAGTTATTCACTTTTCCAGTTTTTATGCGTGCAAAATGCTTTTCAGAGCGAGAAAAGCATGTTTTGACCCACAAAGTGTTTTTGACCCTGACACGTGAATTGTGCTCAAAACCAATGCTCTCCACTTCCAAATGGTGCGCAATGGCATAAATAACCCTATTTAAGCTCAGTTACACGTTTGCATTGAAAGTGACTGAGTTATTCACTTTTCCAGTTTTTATGCGTGCAAAATGCTTTTCAGAGCGAGAAAAGCATGTTTTGACCCACAATGTGTTTTTGACCCTAACACGTGAATTATGCTCAAAACCAACGCTCTCCACTTCCAAATGGTGCGCGATGGCATAAATAACCCTATTTAAGCTCAGTTACACGTTTGCATTGAAAGTGACTGAGTTATTCACTTTTCCAGTTTTTATGCGTGCAAAATGCTTTTCAGAGCGAGAAAAGCATGTTTTGACCCACAATGTGTTTTTGACCCTAACACGTGAATTATGCTCAAAACCAACGCTCTCCACTTCCAAATGGTGCGCAATGGCATAAATAACCCTATTTAAGCTCAGTTACACGTTTGCATTGAAAGTGACTGAGTTATTCACTTTTCCAGTTTTTATGCGTGCAAAATGCTTTTCAGAGCGAGAGAATCACTTTTTGACCAAAAATGTGTTTTTGACCCTGACACGTGAATTGTGCTCAAAACCAATGCTCTCCACTTCCAAATGGTGCGCAATGGCATAAATAACCCTATTTAAGCTCAGTTACACGTTTGCATTGAAAGTGACTGAGTTATTCACTTTTCCAGTTTTTATGCGTGCAAAATGCTTTTCAGAGCGAGAAAAGCATGTTTTGACCCACAAAGTGTTTTTGACCCTGACACGTGAATTGTGCTCAAAACCAATGCTCTCCACTTCCAAATGGTGCGCAATGGCATAAATAACCCTATTTAAGCTCAGTTACACGTTTGCATTGAAAGTGACTGAGTTATTCACTTTTCCAGTTTTTATGCGTGCAAAATGCTTTTCAGAGCGAGAGAATCACTTTTTGACCAAAAATGTGTTTTTGACCCTGACACGTGAATTGTGCTCAAAACCAATGCTCTCCACTTCCAAATGGTGCGCAATGGCATAAATAACCCTATTTAAGCTCAGTTACACGTTTGCATTGAAAGTGACTGAGTTATTCACTTTTCCAGTTTTTATGCGTGCAAAATGCTTTTCAGAGCGAGAAAAGCATGTTTTGACCCACAAAGTGTTTTTGACCCTGACACGTGAATTGTGCTCAAAACCAATGCTCTCCACTTCCAAATGGTGCGCAATGGCATAAATAACCCTATTTAAGCTCAGTTACACGTTTGCATTGAAAGTGACTGAGTTATTCACTTTTCCAGTTTTTATGCGTGCAAAATGCTTTTCAGAGCGAGAAAAGCATGTTTTGACCCACAATGTGTTTTTGACCCTAACACGTGAATTATGCTCAAAACCAACGCTCTCCACTTCCAAATGGTGCGCAATGGCATAAATAGCCCTATTTAAGCTCAGTTACACGTTTGCATTGAAAGTGACTGAGTTATTCACTTTTCCAGTTTTTATGCGTGCAAAATGCTTTTCAGAGCGAGAGAATCACTTTTTGACCAAAAATGTGTTTTTGACCCTGACACGTGAATTGGGCTCAAAACCAATGCTCTCCACTTCCAAATGGTGCGCAATGGCATAAATAACCCTATTTAAGCTCAGTTACACGTTTGCATTGAAAGTGACTGAGTTATTCACTTTTCCAGTTTTTATGCGTGCAAAATGCTTTTCAGAGCGAGAGAATCACTTTTTGACCCACAATGTGTTTTTGACCCTGACACGTGAATTGTGCTCAAAACCAATGCTCTCCACTTCCAAATGGTGCGCAATGGCATAAATAACCCTATTTAAGCTCAGTTACACGTTCGCATTGAAAGGGACTGAGTTATTCACTTTTCCAGTTTTTATGCGTGCAAAATGCTTTTCAGAGCGAGAAAAGCATGTTTTGACCCACAATGTGTTTTTGACCCTAACACGTGAATTATGCTCAAAACCAACGCTCTCCACTTCCAAATGGTGCGCAATGGCATAAATAACCCTATTTAAGCTCAGTTACACGTTTGCATTGAAAGTGACTGAGTTATTCACTTTTCCAGTTTTTATGCGTGCAAAATGCTTTTCAGAGCGAGAGAATCACTTTTTGACCAAAAATGTGTTTTTGACCCTGACACGTGAATTGTGCTCAAAACCAATGCTCTCCACTTCCAAATGGTGCGCAATGGCATAAATAACCCTATTTAAGCTCAGTTACACGTTTGCATTGAAAGTGACTGAGTTATTCACTTTTCCAGTTTTTATGCGTGCAAAATGCTTTTCAGAGCGAGAAAAGCATGTTTTGACCCACAATGTGTTTTTGACCCTAACACGTGAATTATGCTCAAAACCAACGCTCTCCACTTCCAAATGGTGCGCAATGGCATAAATAACCCTATTTAAGCTCAGTTACACGTTTGCATTGAAAGTGACTGAGTTATTCACTTTTCCAGTTTTTATGCGTGCAAAATGCTTTTCAGAGCGAGAGAATCACTTTTTGACCAAAAATGTGTTTTTGACCCTGACACGTGAATTGTGCTCAAAACCAATGCTCTCCACTTCCAAATGGTGCGCAATGGCATAAATAACCCTATTTAAGCTCAGTTACACGTTTGCATTGAAAGTGACTGAGTTATTCACTTTTCCAGTTTTTATGCGTGCAAAATGCTTTTCAGAGCGAGAGAATCACTTTTTGACCAAAAATGTGTTTTTGACCCTGACACTTGAATTGTGCTCAAAACCAATGCTCTCCACTTCCAAATGGTGCGCAATGGCATAAATAACCCTATTTAAGCTCAGTTACACGTTTGCATTGAAAGTGACTGAGTTATTCACTTTTCCAGTTTTTATGCGTGCAAAATGCTTTTCAGAGCGAGAAAAGCATGTTTTGACCCACAATGTGTTTTTGACCCTAACACGTGAATTATGCTCAAAACCAACGCTCTCCACTTCCAAATGGTGCGCAATGGCATAAATAGCCCTATTTAAGCTCAGTTACACGTTTGCATTGAAAGTGACAGAGTTATTCACTTTTCCAGTTTTTATGCGTGCAAAATGCTTTTCAGAGCGAGAAAAGCATGTTTTGACCCACAATGTGTTTTTGACCCTAACACGTGAATTATGCTCAAAACCAACGCTCTCCACTTCCAAATGGTGCGCGATGGCATAAATAACCCTATTTAAGCTCAGTTACACGTTTGCATTGAAAGTGACTGAGTTATTCACTTTTCCAGTTTTTATGCGTGCAAAATGCTTTTCAGAGCGAGAAAAGCATGTTTTGACCCACAATGTGTTTTTGACCCTAACACGTGAATTATGCTCAAAACCAACGCTCTCCACTTCCAAATGGTGCGAAATGGCATAAATAACCCTATTTAAGCTCAGTTACACGTTTGCATTGAAAGTGACTGAGTTATCCACTTTTCCAGTTTTTATGCGTGCAAAATGCTTTTCAGAGCGAGAGAATCACTTTTTGACCCACAATGTGTTTTTGACCCTGACACGTGAATTGTGCTCAAAACCAATGCTCTCCACTTCCAAATGGTGCGCAATGGCATAAATAACCCTATTTAAGCTCAGTTACACGTTCGCATTGAAAGGGACTGAGTTATTCACTTTTCCAGTTTTTATGCGTGCAAAATGCTTTTCAGAGCGAGAAAAGCATGTTTTGACCCACAATGTGTTTTTGACCCTAACACGTGAATTATGCTCAAAACCAACGCTCTCCACTTCCAAATGGTGCGCAATGGCATAAATAACCCTATTTAAGCTCAGTTACACGTTTGCATTGAAAGTGACTGAGTTATTCACTTTTCCAGTTTTTATGCGTGCAAAATGCTTTTCAGAGCGAGAGAATCACTTTTTGACCAAAAATGTGTTTTTGACCCTGACACGTGAATTGTGCTCAAAACCAATGCTCTCCACTTCCAAATGGTGCGCAATGGCATAAATAACCCTATTTAAGCTCAGTTACACGTTTGCATTGAAAGTGACTGAGTTATTCACTTTTCCAGTTTTTATGCGTGCAAAATGCTTTTCAGAGCGAGAAAAGCATGTTTTGACCCACAATGTGTTTTTGACCCTAACACGTGAATTATGCTCAAAACCAACGCTCTCCACTTCCAAATGGTGCGCAATGGCATAAATAACCCTATTTAAGCTCAGTTACACGTTTGCATTGAAAGTGACTGAGTTATTCACTTTTCCAGTTTTTATGCGTGCAAAATGCTTTTCAGAGCGAGAGAATCACTTTTTGACCAAAAATGTGTTTTTGACCCTGACACGTGAATTGTGCTCAAAACCAATGCTCTCCACTTCCAAATGGTGCGCAATGGCATAAATAACCCTATTTAAGCTCAGTTACACGTTTGCATTGAAAGTGACTGAGTTATTCACTTTTCCAGTTTTTATGCGTGCAAAATGCTTTTCAGAGCGAGAGAATCACTTTTTGACCAAAAATGTGTTTTTGACCCTGACACTTGAATTGTGCTCAAAACCAATGCTCTCCACTTCCAAATGGTGCGCAATGGCATAAATAACCCTATTTAAGCTCAGTTACACGTTTGCATTGAAAGTGACTGAGTTATTCACTTTTCCAGTTTTTATGCGTGCAAAATGCTTTTCAGAGCGAGAGAATCACTTTTTGACCAAAAATGTGTTTTTGACCCTGACACGTGAATTGTGCTCAAAACCAATGCTCTCCACTTCCAAATGGTGCGCAATGGCATAAATAACCCTATTTAAGCTCAGTTACACGTTTGCATTGAAAGTGACTGAGTTATTCACTTTTCCAGTTTTTATGCGTGCAAAATGCTTTTCAGAGCGAGAGAATCACTTTTTGACCAAAAATGTGTTTTTGACCCTGACACTTGAATTGTGCTCAAAACCAATGCTCTCCACTTCCAAATGGTGCGCAATGGCATAAATAACCCTATTTAAGCTCAGTTACACGTTTGCATTGAAAGTGACTGAGTTATTCACTTTTCCAGTTTTTATGCGTGCAAAATGCTTTTCAGAGCGAGAGAATCACTTTTTGACCAAAAATGTGTTTTTGACCCTGACACTTGAATTGTGCTCAAAACCAATGCTCTCCACTTCCAAATGGTGCGCAATGGCATAAATAACCCTATTTAAGCTCAGTTACACGTTTGCATTGAAAGGGACTGAGTTATTCACTTTTCCAGTTTTTATGCGTGCAAAATGCTTTTCAGAGCGAGAAAAGCATGTTTTGACCCACAATGTGTTTTTGACCCTAACACGTGAATTATGCTCAAAACCAACGCTCTCCACTTCCAAATGGTGCGCAATGGCATAAATAGCCCTATTTAAGCTCAGTTACACGTTTGCATTGAAAGTGACAGAGTTATTCACTTTTCCAGTTTTTATGCGTGCAAAATGCTTTTCAGAGCGAGAGAATCACTTTTTGACCAAAAATGTGTTTTTGACCCTGACACGTGAATTGTGCTCAAAACCAATGCTCTCCACTTCCAAATGGTGCGCAATGGCATAAATAACCCTATTTAAGCTCAGTTACACGTTTGCATTGAAAGTGACTGAGTTATTCACTTTTCCAGTTTTTATGCGTGCAAAATGCTTTTCAGAGCGAGAAAAGCATGTTTTGACCCACAATGTGTTTTTGACCCTAACACGTGAATTATGCTCAAAACCAACGCTCTCCACTTCCAAATGGTGCGCAATGGCATAAATAACCCTATTTAAGCTCAGTTACACGTTTGCATTGAAAGTGACTGAGTTATTCACTTTTCCAGTTTTTATGCGTGCAAAATGCTTTTCAGAGCGAGAGAATCACTTTTTGACCAAAAATGTGTTTTTGACCCTGACACGTGAATTGTGCTCAAAACCAATGCTCTCCACTTCCAAATGGTGCGCAATGGCATAAATAACCCTATTTAAGCTCAGTTATACGTTTGCATTGAAAGTGACTGAGTTATTCACTTTTCCAGTTTTTATGCGTGCAAAATGCTTTTCAGAGCGAGAAAAGCATGTTTTGACCCACAATGTGTTTTTGACCCTAACACGTGAATTATGCTCAAAACCAACGCTCTCCACTTCCAAATGGTGCGCAATGGCATAAATAGCCCTATTTAAGCTCAGTTACACGTTTGCATTGAAAGTGACAGAGTTATTCACTTTTCCAGTTTTTATGCGTGCAAAATGCTTTTCAGAGCGAGAGAATCACTTTTTGACCAAAAATGTGTTTTTGACCCTGACACGTGAATTGTGCTCAAAACCAATGCTCTCCACTTCCAAATGGTGCGCAATGGCATAAATAACCCTATTTAAGCTCAGTTACACGTTTGCATTGAAAGTGACTGAGTTATTCACTTTTCCAGTTTTTATGCGTGCAAAATGCTTTTCAGAGCGAGAAAAGCATGTTTTGACCCACAATGTGTTTTTGACCCTAACACGTGAATTATGCTCAAAACCAACGCTCTCCACTTCCAAATGGTGCGCAATGGCATAAATAACCCTATTTAAGCTCAGTTACACGTTTGCATTGAAAGTGACTGAGTTATTCACTTTTCCAGTTTTTATGCGTGCAAAATGCTTTTCAGAGCGAGAGAATCACTTTTTGACCAAAAATGTGTTTTTGACCCTGACACGTGAATTGTGCTCAAAACCAATGCTCTCCACTTCCAAATGGTGCGCAATGGCATAAATAACCCTATTTAAGCTCAGTTACACGTTTGCATTGAAAGTGACTGAGTTATTCACTTTTCCAGTTTTTATGCGTGCAAAATGCTTTTCAGAGCGAGAGAATCACTTTTTGACCAAAAATGTGTTTTTGACCCTGACACTTGAATTGTGCTCAAAACCAATGCTCTCCACTTCCAAATGGTGCGCAATGGCATAAATAACCCTATTTAAGCTCAGTTACACGTTTGCATTGAAAGTGACTGAGTTATTCACTTTTCCAGTTTTTATGCGTGCAAAATGCTTTTCAGAGCGAGAAAAGCATGTTTTGACCCACAATGTGTTTTTGACCCTAACACGTGAATTATGCTCAAAACCAACGCTCTCCACTTCCAAATGGTGCGCAATGGCATAAATAGCCCTATTTAAGCTCAGTTACACGTTTGCATTGAAAGTGACTGAGTTATTCACTTTTCCAGTTTTTATGCGTGCAAAATGCTTTTCAGAGCGAGAGAATCACTTTTTGACCAAAAATGTGTTTTTGACCCTGACACGTGAATTGGGCTCAAAACCAATGCTCTCCACTTCCAAATGGTGCGCAATGGCATAAATAACCCTATTTAAGCTCAGTTACACGTTTGCATTGAAAGTGACTGAGTTATTCACTTTTCCAGTTTTTATGCGTGCAAAATGCTTTTCAGAGCGAGAGAATCACTTTTTGACCCACAATGTGTTTTTGACCCTGACACGTGAATTGTGCTCAAAACCAATGCTCTCCACTTCCAAATGGTGCGCAATGGCATAAATAACCCTATTTAAGCTCAGTTACACGTTCGCATTGAAAGGGACTGAGTTATTCACTTTTCCAGTTTTTATGCGTGCAAAATGCTTTTCAGAGCGAGAAAAGCATGTTTTGACCCACAATGTGTTTTTGACCCTAACACGTGAATTATGCTCAAAACCAACGCTCTCCACTTCCAAATGGTGCGCAATGGCATAAATAACCCTATTTAAGCTCAGTTACACGTTTGCATTGAAAGTGACTGAGTTATTCACTTTTCCAGTTTTTATGCGTGCAAAATGCTTTTCAGAGCGAGAGAATCACTTTTTGACCAAAAATGTGTTTTTGACCCTGACACGTGAATTGTGCTCAAAACCAATGCTCTCCACTTCCAAATGGTGCGCAATGGCATAAATAACCCTATTTAAGCTCAGTTACACGTTTGCATTGAAAGTGACTGAGTTATTCACTTTTCCAGTTTTTATGCGTGCAAAATGCTTTTCAGAGCGAGAAAAGCATGTTTTGACCCACAATGTGTTTTTGACCCTAACACGTGAATTATGCTCAAAACCAACGCTCTCCACTTCCAAATGGTGCGCAATGGCATAAATAACCCTATTTAAGCTCAGTTACACGTTTGCATTGAAAGTGACTGAGTTATTCACTTTTCCAGTTTTTATGCGTGCAAAATGCTTTTCAGAGCGAGAGAATCACTTTTTGACCAAAAATGTGTTTTTGACCCTGACACTTGAATTGTGCTCAAAACCAATGCTCTCCACTTCCAAATGGTGCGCAATGGCATAAATAACCCTATTTAAGCTCAGTTACACGTTTGCATTGAAAGTGACTGAGTTATTCACTTTTCCAGTTTTTATGCGTGCAAAATGCTTTTCAGAGCGAGAAAAGCATGTTTTGACCCACAATGTGTTTTTGACCCTAACACGTGAATTATGCTCAAAACCAACGCTCTCCACTTCCAAATGGTGCGCAATGGCATAAATAGCCCTATTTAAGCTCAGTTACACGTTTGCATTGAAAGTGACTGAGTTATTCACTTTTCCAGTTTTTATGCGTGCAAAATGCTTTTCAGAGCGAGAGAATCACTTTTTGACCAAAAATGTGTTTTTGACCCTGACACGTGAATTGGGCTCAAAACCAATGCTCTCCACTTCCAAATGGTGCGCAATGGCATAAATAGCCCTATTTAAGCTCAGTTACACGTTTGCATTGAAAGTGACTGAGTTATTCACTTTTCCAGTTTTTATGCGTGCAAAATGCTTTTCAGAGCGAGAGAATCACTTTTTGACCAAAAATGTGTTTTTGACCCTGACACGTGAATTGGGCTCAAAACCAATGCTCTCCACTTCCAAATGGTGCGCAATGGCATAAATAACCCTATTTAAGCTCAGTTACACGTTTGCATTGAAAGTGACTGAGTTATTCACTTTTCCAGTTTTTATGCGTGCAAAATGCTTTTCAGAGCGAGAGAATCACTTTTTGACCAAAAATGTGTTTTTGACCCTGACACTTGAATTGTGCTCAAAACCAATGCTCTCCACTTCCAAATGGTGCGCAATGGCATAAATAACCCTATTTAAGCTCAGTTACACGTTTGCATTGAAAGTGACTGAGTTATTCACTTTTCCAGTTTTTATGCGTGCAAAATGCTTTTCAGAGCGAGAAAAGCATGTTTTGACCCACAATGTGTTTTTGACCCTAACACGTGAATTATGCTCAAAACCAACGCTCTCCACTTCCAAATGGTGCGCAATGGCATAAATAGCCCTATTTAAGCTCAGTTACACGTTTGCATTGAAAGTGACTGAGTTATTCACTTTTCCAGTTTTTATGCGTGCAAAATGCTTTTCAGAGCGAGAGAATCACTTTTTGACCAAAAATGTGTTTTTGACCCTGACACGTGAATTGGGCTCAAAACCAATGCTCTCCACTTCCAAATGGTGCGCAATGGCATAAATAGCCCTATTTAAGCTCAGTTACACGTTTGCATTGAAAGTGACTGAGTTATTCACTTTTCCAGTTTTTATGCGTGCAAAATGCTTTTCAGAGCGAGAGAATCACTTTTTGACCAAAAATGTGTTTTTGACCCTGACACGTGAATTGGGCTCAAAACCAATGCTCTCCACTTCCAAATGGTGCGCAATGGCATAAATAACCCTATTTAAGCTCAGTTACACGTTTGCATTGAAAGTGACTGAGTTATTCACTTTTCCAGTTTTTATGCGTGCAAAATGCTTTTCAGAGCGAGAGAATCACTTTTTGACCAAAAATGTGTTTTTGACCCTGACACTTGAATTGTGCTCAAAACCAATGCTCTCCACTTCCAAATGGTGCGCAATGGCATAAATAACCCTATTTAAGCTCAGTTACACGTTTGCATTGAAAGTGACTGAGTTATTCACTTTTCCAGTTTTTATGCGTGCAAAATGCTTTTCAGAGCGAGAAAAGCATGTTTTGACCCACAATGTGTTTTTGACCCTAACACGTGAATTATGCTCAAAACCAACGCTCTCCACTTCCAAATGGTGCGCAATGGCATAAATAGCCCTATTTAAGCTCAGTTACACGTTTGCATTGAAAGTGACTGAGTTATTCACTTTTCCAGTTTTTATGCGTGCAAAATGCTTTTCAGAGCGAGAGAATCACTTCTTGACCAAAAATGTGTTTTTGACCCTGACACGTGAATTGGGCTCAAAACCAATGCTCTCCACTTCCAAATGGTGCGCAATGGCATAAATAACCCTATTTAAGCTCAGTTACACGTTCGCATTGAAAGGGACTGAGTTATTCACTTTTCCAGTTTTTATGCGTGCAAAATGCTTTTCAGAGCGAGAAAAGCATGTTTTGACCCACAATGTGTTTTTGACCCTAACACGTGAATTATGCTCAAAACCAACGCTCTCCACTTCCAAATGGTGCGCAATGGCATAAATAACCCTATTTAAGCTCAGTTACACGTTTGCATTGAAAGTGACTGAGTTATTCACTTTTCCAGTTTTTATGCGTGCAAAATGCTTTTCAGAGCGAGAGAATCACTTTTTGACCAAAAATGTGTTTTTGACCCTGACACGTGAATTGTGCTCAAAACCAATGCTCTCCACTTCCAAATGGTGCGCAATGGCATAAATAACCCTATTTAAGCTCAGTTACACGTTTGCATTGAAAGTGACTGAGTTATTCACTTTTCCAGTTTTTATGCGTGCAAAATGCTTTTCAGAGCGAGAAAAGCATGTTTTGACCCACAATGTGTTTTTGACCCTAACACGTGAATTATGCTCAAAACCAACGCTCTCCACTTCCAAATGGTGCGCAATGGCATAAATAACCCTATTTAAGCTCAGTTACACGTTTGCATTGAAAGTGACTGAGTTATTCACTTTTCCAGTTTTTATGCGTGCAAAATGCTTTTCAGAGCGAGAGAATCACTTTTTGACCAAAAATGTGTTTTTGACCCTGACACTTGAATTGTGCTCAAAACCAATGCTCTCCACTTCCAAATGGTGCGCAATGGCATAAATAACCCTATTTAAGCTCAGTTACACGTTTGCATTGAAAGTGACTGAGTTATTCACTTTTCCAGTTTTTATGCGTGCAAAATGCTTTTCAGAGCGAGAAAAGCATGTTTTGACCCACAATGTGTTTTTGACCCTAACACGTGAATTATGCTCAAAACCAACGCTCTCCACTTCCAAATGGTGCGCAATGGCATAAATAGCCCTATTTAAGCTCAGTTACACGTTTGCATTGAAAGTGACTGAGTTATTCACTTTTCCAGTTTTTATGCGTGCAAAATGCTTTTCAGAGCGAGAGAATCACTTTTTGACCAAAAATGTGTTTTTGACCCTGACACGTGAATTGGGCTCAAAACCAATGCTCTCCACTTCCAAATGGTGCGCAATGGCATAAATAACCCTATTTAAGCTCAGTTACACGTTTGCATTGAAAGTGACTGAGTTATTCACTTTTCCAGTTTTTATGCGTGCAAAATGCTTTTCAGAGCGAGAGAATCACTTTTTGACCAAAAATGTGTTTTTGACCCTGACACTTGAATTGTGCTCAAAACCAATGCTCTCCACTTCCAAATGGTGCGCAATGGCATAAATAACCCTATTTAAGCTCAGTTACACGTTTGCATTGAAAGTGACTGAGTTATTCACTTTTCCAGTTTTTATGCGTGCAAAATGCTTTTCAGAGCGAGAAAAGCATGTTTTGACCCACAATGTGTTTTTGACCCTAACACGTGAATTATGCTCAAAACCAACGCTCTCCACTTCCAAATGGTGCGCAATGGCATAAATAGCCCTATTTAAGCTCAGTTACACGTTTGCATTGAAAGTGACTGAGTTATTCACTTTTCCAGTTTTTATGCGTGCAAAATGCTTTTCAGAGCGAGAGAATCACTTCTTGACCAAAAATGTGTTTTTGACCCTGACACGTGAATTGGGCTCAAAACCAATGCTCTCCACTTCCAAATGGTGCGCAATGGCATAAATAACCCTATTTAAGCTCAGTTACACGTTTGCATTGAAAGTGACTGAGTTATTCACTTTTCCAGTTTTTATGCGTGCAAAATGCTTTTCAGAGCGAGAAAAGCATGTTTTGACCCACAATGTGTTTTTGACCCTAACACGTGAATTATGCTCAAAACCAATGCTCTCCACTTCCAAATGGTGCGCAATGGCATAAATAGCCCTATTTAAGCTCAGTTACACGTTTGCATTGAAAGTGACAGAGTTATTCACTTTTCCAGTTTTTATGCGTGCAAAATGCTTTTCAGAGCGAGAAAAGCATGTTTTGACCCACAATGTGTTTTTGACCCTAACACGTGAATTATGCTCAAAACCAACGCTCTCCACTTCCAAATGGTGCGCGATGGCATAAATAACCCTATTTAAGCTCAGTTACACGTTTGCATTGAAAGGGACTGAGTTATTCACTTTTCCAGTTTTTATGCGTGCAAAATGCTTTTCAGAGCGAGAAAAGCATGTTTTGACCCACAATGTGTTTTTGACCCTAACACGTGAATTATGCTCAAAACCAACGCTCTCCACTTCCAAATGGTGCGCAATGGCATAAATAGCCCTATTTAAGCTCAGTTACACGTTTGCATTGAAAGTGACAGAGTTATTCACTTTTCCAGTTTTTATGCGTGCAAAATGCTTTTCAGAGCGAGAGAATCACTTTTTGACCAAAAATGTGTTTTTGACCCTGACACGTGAATTGTGCTCAAAACCAATGCTCTCCACTTCCAAATGGTGCGCAATGGCATAAATAACCCTATTTAAGCTCAGTTACACGTTTGCATTGAAAGTGACTGAGTTATTCACTTTTCCAGTTTTTATGCGTGCAAAATGCTTTTCAGAGCGAGAAAAGCATGTTTTGACCCACAATGTGTTTTTGACCCTAACACGTGAATTATGCTCAAAACCAACGCTCTCCACTTCCAAATGGTGCGCAATGGCATAAATAACCCTATTTAAGCTCAGTTACACGTTTGCATTGAAAGTGACTGAGTTATTCACTTTTCCAGTTTTTATGCGTGCAAAATGCTTTTCAGAGCGAGAGAATCACTTTTTGACCAAAAATGTGTTTTTGACCCTGACACGTGAATTGTGCTCAAAACCAATGCTCTCCACTTCCAAATGGTGCGCAATGGCATAAATAACCCTATTTAAGCTCAGTTATACGTTTGCATTGAAAGTGACTGAGTTATTCACTTTTCCAGTTTTTATGCGTGCAAAATGCTTTTCAGAGCGAGAAAAGCATGTTTTGACCCACAATGTGTTTTTGACCCTAACACGTGAATTATGCTCAAAACCAACGCTCTCCACTTCCAAATGGTGCGCAATGGCATAAATAGCCCTATTTAAGCTCAGTTACACGTTTGCATTGAAAGTGACAGAGTTATTCACTTTTCCAGTTTTTATGCGTGCAAAATGCTTTTCAGAGCGAGAGAATCACTTTTTGACCAAAAATGTGTTTTTGACCCTGACACGTGAATTGTGCTCAAAACCAATGCTCTCCACTTCCAAATGGTGCGCAATGGCATAAATAACCCTATTTAAGCTCAGTTACACGTTTGCATTGAAAGTGACTGAGTTATTCACTTTTCCAGTTTTTATGCGTGCAAAATGCTTTTCAGAGCGAGAAAAGCATGTTTTAACCCACAATGTGTTTTTGACCCTAACACGTGAATTATGCTCAAAACCAACGCTCTCCACTTCCAAATGGTGCGCAATGGCATAAATAACCCTATTTAAGCTCAGTTACACGTTTGCATTGAAAGTGACTGAGTTATTCACTTTTCCAGTTTTTATGCGTGCAAAATGCTTTTCAGAGCGAGAGAATCACTTTTTGACCAAAAATGTGTTTTTGACCCTGACACGTGAATTGTGCTCAAAACCAATGCTCTCCACTTCCAAATGGTGCGCAATGGCATAAATAACCCTATTTAAGCTCAGTTACACGTTTGCATTGAAAGTGACTGAGTTATTCACTTTTCCAGTTTTTATGCGTGCAAAATGCTTTTCAGAGCGAGAGAATCACTTTTTGACCAAAAATGTGTTTTTGACCCTGACACTTGAATTGTGCTCAAAACCAATGCTCTCCACTTCCAAATGGTGCGCAATGGCATAAATAACCCTATTTAAGCTCAGTTACACGTTTGCATTGAAAGTGACTGAGTTATTCACTTTTCCAGTTTTTATGCGTGCAAAATGCTTTTCAGAGCGAGAAAAGCATGTTTTGACCCACAATGTGTTTTTGACCCTAACACGTGAATTATGCTCAAAACCAACGCTCTCCACTTCCAAATGGTGCGCAATGGCATAAATAGCCCTATTTAAGCTCAGTTACACGTTTGCATTGAAAGTGACTGAGTTATTCACTTTTCCAGTTTTTATGCGTGCAAAATGCTTTTCAGAGCGAGAGAATCACTTTTTGACCAAAAATGTGTTTTTGACCCTGACACGTGAATTGGGCTCAAAACCAATGCTCTCCACTTCCAAATGGTGCGCAATGGCATAAATAACCCTATTTAAGCTCAGTTACACGTTTGCATTGAAAGTGACTGAGTTATTCACTTTTCCAGTTTTTATGCGTGCAAAATGCTTTTCAGAGCGAGAGAATCACTTTTTGACCCACAATGTGTTTTTGACCCTGACACGTGAATTGTGCTCAAAACCAATGCTCTCCACTTCCAAATGGTGCGCAATGGCATAAATAACCCTATTTAAGCTCAGTTACACGTTCGCATTGAAAGGGACTGAGTTATTCACTTTTCCAGTTTTTATGCGTGCAAAATGCTTTTCAGAGCGAGAAAAGCATGTTTTGACCCACAATGTGTTTTTGACCCTAACACGTGAATTATGCTCAAAACCAACGCTCTCCACTTCCAAATGGTGCGCAATGGCATAAATAACCCTATTTAAGCTCAGTTACACGTTTGCATTGAAAGTGACTGAGTTATTCACTTTTCCAGTTTTTATGCGTGCAAAATGCTTTTCAGAGCGAGAGAATCACTTTTTGACCAAAAATGTGTTTTTGACCCTGACACGTGAATTGTGCTCAAAACCAATGCTCTCCACTTCCAAATGGTGCGCAATGGCATAAATAACCCTATTTAAGCTCAGTTACACGTTTGCATTGAAAGTGACTGAGTTATTCACTTTTCCAGTTTTTATGCGTGCAAAATGCTTTTCAGAGCGAGAAAAGCATGTTTTGACCCACAATGTGTTTTTGACCCTAACACGTGAATTATGCTCAAAACCAACGCTCTCCACTTCCAAATGGTGCGCAATGGCATAAATAACCCTATTTAAGCTCAGTTACACGTTTGCATTGAAAGTGACTGAGTTATTCACTTTTCCAGTTTTTATGCGTGCAAAATGCTTTTCAGAGCGAGAGAATCACTTTTTGACCAAAAATGTGTTTTTGACCCTGACACTTGAATTGTGCTCAAAACCAATGCTCTCCACTTCCAAATGGTGCGCAATGGCATAAATAACCCTATTTAAGCTCAGTTACACGTTTGCATTGAAAGTGACTGAGTTATTCACTTTTCCAGTTTTTATGCGTGCAAAATGCTTTTCAGAGCGAGAAAAGCATGTTTTGACCCACAATGTGTTTTTGACCCTAACACGTGAATTATGCTCAAAACCAACGCTCTCCACTTCCAAATGGTGCGCAATGGCATAAATAGCCCTATTTAAGCTCAGTTACACGTTTGCATTGAAAGTGACTGAGTTATTCACTTTTCCAGTTTTTATGCGTGCAAAATGCTTTTCAGAGCGAGAGAATCACTTTTTGACCAAAAATGTGTTTTTGACCCTGACACGTGAATTGGGCTCAAAACCAATGCTCTCCACTTCCAAATGGTGCGCAATGGCATAAATAGCCCTATTTAAGCTCAGTTACACGTTTGCATTGAAAGTGACTGAGTTATTCACTTTTCCAGTTTTTATGCGTGCAAAATGCTTTTCAGAGCGAGAGAATCACTTTTTGACCAAAAATGTGTTTTTGACCCTGACACGTGAATTGGGCTCAAAACCAATGCTCTCCACTTCCAAATGGTGCGCAATGGCATAAATAACCCTATTTAAGCTCAGTTACACGTTTGCATTGAAAGTGACTGAGTTATTCACTTTTCCAGTTTTTATGCGTGCAAAATGCTTTTCAGAGCGAGAGAATCACTTTTTGACCAAAAATGTGTTTTTGACCCTGACACTTGAATTGTGCTCAAAACCAATGCTCTCCACTTCCAAATGGTGCGCAATGGCATAAATAACCCTATTTAAGCTCAGTTACACGTTTGCATTGAAAGTGACTGAGTTATTCACTTTTCCAGTTTTTATGCGTGCAAAATGCTTTTCAGAGCGAGAAAAGCATGTTTTGACCCACAATGTGTTTTTGACCCTAACACGTGAATTATGCTCAAAACCAACGCTCTCCACTTCCAAATGGTGCGCAATGGCATAAATAGCCCTATTTAAGCTCAGTTACACGTTTGCATTGAAAGTGACTGAGTTATTCACTTTTCCAGTTTTTATGCGTGCAAAATGCTTTTCAGAGCGAGAGAATCACTTCTTGACCAAAAATGTGTTTTTGACCCTGACACGTGAATTGGGCTCAAAACCAATGCTCTCCACTTCCAAATGGTGCGCAATGGCATAAATAACCCTATTTAAGCTCAGTTACACGTTCGCATTGAAAGGGACTGAGTTATTCACTTTTCCAGTTTTTATGCGTGCAAAATGCTTTTCAGAGCGAGAAAAGCATGTTTTGACCCACAATGTGTTTTTGACCCTAACACGTGAATTATGCTCAAAACCAACGCTCTCCACTTCCAAATGGTGCGCAATGGCATAAATAACCCTATTTAAGCTCAGTTACACGTTTGCATTGAAAGTGACTGAGTTATTCACTTTTCCAGTTTTTATGCGTGCAAAATGCTTTTCAGAGCGAGAGAATCACTTTTTGACCAAAAATGTGTTTTTGACCCTGACACGTGAATTGTGCTCAAAACCAATGCTCTCCACTTCCAAATGGTGCGCAATGGCATAAATAACCCTATTTAAGCTCAGTTACACGTTTGCATTGAAAGTGACTGAGTTATTCACTTTTCCAGTTTTTATGCGTGCAAAATGCTTTTCAGAGCGAGAAAAGCATGTTTTGACCCACAATGTGTTTTTGACCCTAACACGTGAATTATGCTCAAAACCAACGCTCTCCACTTCCAAATGGTGCGCAATGGCATAAATAACCCTATTTAAGCTCAGTTACACGTTTGCATTGAAAGTGACTGAGTTATTCACTTTTCCAGTTTTTATGCGTGCAAAATGCTTTTCAGAGCGAGAGAATCACTTTTTGACCAAAAATGTGTTTTTGACCCTGACACTTGAATTGTGCTCAAAACCAATGCTCTCCACTTCCAAATGGTGCGCAATGGCATAAATAACCCTATTTAAGCTCAGTTACACGTTTGCATTGAAAGTGACTGAGTTATTCACTTTTCCAGTTTTTATGCGTGCAAAATGCTTTTCAGAGCGAGAAAAGCATGTTTTGACCCACAATGTGTTTTTGACCCTAACACGTGAATTATGCTCAAAACCAACGCTCTCCACTTCCAAATGGTGCGCAATGGCATAAATAGCCCTATTTAAGCTCAGTTACACGTTTGCATTGAAAGTGACTGAGTTATTCACTTTTCCAGTTTTTATGCGTGCAAAATGCTTTTCAGAGCGAGAGAATCACTTTTTGACCAAAAATGTGTTTTTGACCCTGACACGTGAATTGGGCTCAAAACCAATGCTCTCCACTTCCAAATGGTGCGCAATGGCATAAATAACCCTATTTAAGCTCAGTTACACGTTTGCATTGAAAGTGACTGAGTTATTCACTTTTCCAGTTTTTATGCGTGCAAAATGCTTTTCAGAGCGAGAGAATCACTTTTTGACCAAAAATGTGTTTTTGACCCTGACACTTGAATTGTGCTCAAAACCAATGCTCTCCACTTCCAAATGGTGCGCAATGGCATAAATAACCCTATTTAAGCTCAGTTACACGTTTGCATTGAAAGTGACTGAGTTATTCACTTTTCCAGTTTTTATGCGTGCAAAATGCTTTTCAGAGCGAGAAAAGCATGTTTTGACCCACAATGTGTTTTTGACCCTAACACGTGAATTATGCTCAAAACCAACGCTCTCCACTTCCAAATGGTGCGCAATGGCATAAATAGCCCTATTTAAGCTCAGTTACACGTTTGCATTGAAAGTGACTGAGTTATTCACTTTTCCAGTTTTTATGCGTGCAAAATGCTTTTCAGAGCGAGAGAATCACTTCTTGACCAAAAATGTGTTTTTGACCCTGACACGTGAATTGGGCTCAAAACCAATGCTCTCCACTTCCAAATGGTGCGCAATGGCATAAATAACCCTATTTAAGCTCAGTTACACGTTTGCATTGAAAGTGACTGAGTTATTCACTTTTCCAGTTTTTATGCGTGCAAAATGCTTTTCAGAGCGAGAAAAGCATGTTTTGACCCACAATGTGTTTTTGACCCTAACACGTGAATTATGCTCAAAACCAACGCTCTCCACTTCCAAATGGTGCGCAATGGCATAAATAGCCCTATTTAAGCTCAGTTACACGTTTGCATTGAAAGTGACAGAGTTATTCACTTTTCCAGTTTTTATGCGTGCAAAATGCTTTTCAGAGCGAGAAAAGCATGTTTTGACCCACAATGTGTTTTTGACCCTAACACGTGAATTATGCTCAAAACCAACGCTCTCCACTTCCAAATGGTGCGCGATGGCATAAATAACCCTATTTAAGCTCAGTTACACGTTTGCATTGAAAGTGACTGAGTTATTCACTTTTCCAGTTTTTATGCGTGCAAAATGCTTTTCAGAGCGAGAAAAGCATGTTTTGACCCACAATGTGTTTTTGACCCTAACACGTGAATTATGCTCAAAACCAACGCTCTCCACTTCCAAATGGTGCGAAATGGCATAAATAACCCTATTTAAGCTCAGTTACACGTTTGCATTGAAAGTGACTGAGTTATCCACTTTTCCAGTTTTTATGCGTGCAAAATGCTTTTCAGAGCGAGAGAATCACTTTTTGACCCACAATGTGTTTTTGACCCTGACACGTGAATTGTGCTCAAAACCAATGCTCTCCACTTCCAAATGGTGCGCAATGGCATAAATAACCCTATTTAAGCTCAGTTACACGTTCGCATTGAAAGGGACTGAGTTATTCACTTTTCCAGTTTTTATGCGTGCAAAATGCTTTTCAGAGCGAGAAAAGCATGTTTTGACCCACAATGTGTTTTTGACCCTAACACGTGAATTATGCTCAAAACCAACGCTCTCCACTTCCAAATGGTGCGCAATGGCATAAATAACCCTATTTAAGCTCAGTTACACGTTTGCATTGAAAGTGACTGAGTTATTCACTTTTCCAGTTTTTATGCGTGCAAAATGCTTTTCAGAGCGAGAGAATCACTTTTTGACCAAAAATGTGTTTTTGACCCTGACACGTGAATTGTGCTCAAAACCAATGCTCTCCACTTCCAAATGGTGCGCAATGGCATAAATAACCCTATTTAAGCTCAGTTACACGTTTGCATTGAAAGTGACTGAGTTATTCACTTTTCCAGTTTTTATGCGTGCAAAATGCTTTTCAGAGCGAGAAAAGCATGTTTTGACCCACAATGTGTTTTTGACCCTAACACGTGAATTATGCTCAAAACCAACGCTCTCCACTTCCAAATGGTGCGCAATGGCATAAATAACCCTATTTAAGCTCAGTTACACGTTTGCATTGAAAGTGACTGAGTTATTCACTTTTCCAGTTTTTATGCGTGCAAAATGCTTTTCAGAGCGAGAGAATCACTTTTTGACCAAAAATGTGTTTTTGACCCTGACACGTGAATTGTGCTCAAAACCAATGCTCTCCACTTCCAAATGGTGCGCAATGGCATAAATAACCCTATTTAAGCTCAGTTACACGTTTGCATTGAAAGTGACTGAGTTATTCACTTTTCCAGTTTTTATGCGTGCAAAATGCTTTTCAGAGCGAGAGAATCACTTTTTGACCAAAAATGTGTTTTTGACCCTGACACTTGAATTGTGCTCAAAACCAATGCTCTCCACTTCCAAATGGTGCGCAATGGCATAAATAACCCTATTTAAGCTCAGTTACACGTTTGCATTGAAAGTGACTGAGTTATTCACTTTTCCAGTTTTTATGCGTGCAAAATGCTTTTCAGAGCGAGAGAATCACTTTTTGACCAAAAATGTGTTTTTGACCCTGACACTTGAATTGTGCTCAAAACCAATGCTCTCCACTTCCAAATGGTGCGCAATGGCATAAATAACCCTATTTAAGCTCAGTTACACGTTTGCATTGAAAGGGACTGAGTTATTCACTTTTCCAGTTTTTATGCGTGCAAAATGCTTTTCAGAGCGAGAAAAGCATGTTTTGACCCACAATGTGTTTTTGACCCTAACACGTGAATTATGCTCAAAACCAACGCTCTCCACTTCCAAATGGTGCGCAATGGCATAAATAGCCCTATTTAAGCTCAGTTACACGTTTGCATTGAAAGTGACAGAGTTATTCACTTTTCCAGTTTTTATGCGTGCAAAATGCTTTTCAGAGCGAGAGAATCACTTTTTGACCAAAAATGTGTTTTTGACCCTGACACGTGAATTGTGCTCAAAACCAATGCTCTCCACTTCCAAATGGTGCGCAATGGCATAAATAACCCTATTTAAGCTCAGTTACACGTTTGCATTGAAAGTGACTGAGTTATTCACTTTTCCAGTTTTTATGCGTGCAAAATGCTTTTCAGAGCGAGAAAAGCATGTTTTGACCCACAATGTGTTTTTGACCCTAACACGTGAATTATGCTCAAAACCAACGCTCTCCACTTCCAAATGGTGCGCAATGGCATAAATAACCCTATTTAAGCTCAGTTACACGTTTGCATTGAAAGTGACTGAGTTATTCACTTTTCCAGTTTTTATGCGTGCAAAATGCTTTTCAGAGCGAGAGAATCACTTTTTGACCAAAAATGTGTTTTTGACCCTGACACGTGAATTGTGCTCAAAACCAATGCTCTCCACTTCCAAATGGTGCGCAATGGCATAAATAACCCTATTTAAGCTCAGTTACACGTTTGCATTGAAAGTGACTGAGTTATTCACTTTTCCAGTTTTTATGCGTGCAAAATGCTTTTCAGAGCGAGAAAAGCATGTTTTGACCCACAATGTGTTTTTGACCCTAACACGTGAATTATGCTCAAAACCAACGCTCTCCACTTCCAAATGGTGCGCAATGGCATAAATAGCCCTATTTAAGCTCAGTTACACGTTTGCATTGAAAGTGACAGAGTTATTCACTTTTCCAGTTTTTATGCGTGCAAAATGCTTTTCAGAGCGAGAGAATCACTTTTTGACCAAAAATGTGTTTTTGACCCTGACACGTGAATTGTGCTCAAAACCAATGCTCTCCACTTCCAAATGGTGCGCAATGGCATAAATAACCCTATTTAAGCTCAGTTACACGTTTGCATTGAAAGTGACTGAGTTATTCACTTTTCCAGTTTTTATGCGTGCAAAATGCTTTTCAGAGCGAGAAAAGCATGTTTTGACCCACAATGTGTTTTTGACCCTAACACGTGAATTATGCTCAAAACCAACGCTCTCCACTTCCAAATGGTGCGCAATGGCATAAATAACCCTATTTAAGCTCAGTTACACGTTTGCATTGAAAGTGACTGAGTTATTCACTTTTCCAGTTTTTATGCGTGCAAAATGCTTTTCAGAGCGAGAGAATCACTTTTTGACCAAAAATGTGTTTTTGACCCTGACACGTGAATTGTGCTCAAAACCAATGCTCTCCACTTCCAAATGGTGCGCAATGGCATAAATAACCCTATTTAAGCTCAGTTACACGTTTGCATTGAAAGTGACTGAGTTATTCACTTTTCCAGTTTTTATGCGTGCAAAATGCTTTTCAGAGCGAGAGAATCACTTTTTGACCAAAAATGTGTTTTTGACCCTGACACTTGAATTGTGCTCAAAACCAATGCTCTCCACTTCCAAATGGTGCGCAATGGCATAAATAACCCTATTTAAGCTCAGTTACACGTTTGCATTGAAAGTGACTGAGTTATTCACTTTTCCAGTTTTTATGCGTGCAAAATGCTTTTCAGAGCGAGAGAGCAATGTGTATGTAGAGAGCAATGTGTTTTTGACCCTAACACGTGAATTATGCTCAAAACCAACGCTCTCCACTTCCAAATGGTGCGCAATGGCATAAATAGCCCTATTTAAGCTCAGTTACACGTTTGCATTGAAAGTGACAGAGTTATTCACTTTTCCAGTTTTTATGCGTGCAAAATGCTTTTCAGAGCGAGAAAAGCATGTTTTGACCCACAATGTGTTTTTGACCCTAACACGTGAATTATGCTCAAAACCAACGCTCTCCACTTCCAAATGGTGCGCGATGGCATAAATAACCCTATTTAAGCTCAGTTACACGTTTGCATTGAAAGTGACTGAGTTATTCACTTTTCCAGTTTTTATGCGTGCAAAATGCTTTTCAGAGCGAGAAAAGCATGTTTTGACCCACAATGTGTTTTTGACCCTAACACGTGAATTATGCTCAAAACCAACGCTCTCCACTTCCAAATGGTGCGAAATGGCATAAATAACCCTATTTAAGCTCAGTTACACGTTTGCATTGAAAGTGACTGAGTTATTCACTTTTCCAGTTTTTATGCGTGCAAAATGCTTTTCAGAGCGAGAAAAGCATGTTTTGACCCACAATGTGTTTTTGACCCTAACACGTGAATTATGCTCAAAACCAACGCTCTCCACTTCCAAATGGTGCGCAATGGCATAAATAGCCCTATTTAAGCTCAGTTACACGTTTGCATTGAAAGTGACAGAGTTATTCACTTTTCCAGTTTTTATGCGTGCAAAATGCTTTTCAGAGCGAGAAAAGCATGTTTTGACCCACAATGTGTTTTTGACCCTAACACGTGAATTATGCTCAAAACCAACGCTCTCCACTTCCAAATGGTGCGAAATGGCATAAATAACCCTATTTAAGCTCAGTTACACGTTTGCATTGAAAGTGACTGAGTTATCCACTTTTCCAGTTTTTATGCGTGCAAAATGCTTTTCAGAGCGAGAGAATCACTTTTTGACCCACAATGTGTTTTTGACCCTGACACGTGAATTGTGCTCAAAACCAATGCTCTCCACTTCCAAATGGTGCGCAATGGCATAAATAACCCTATTTAAGCTCAGTTACACGTTCGCATTGAAAGGGACTGAGTTATTCACTTTTCCAGTTTTTATGCGTGCAAAATGCTTTTCAGAGCGAGAAAAGCATGTTTTGACCCACAATGTGTTTTTGACCCTAACACGTGAATTATGCTCAAAACCAACGCTCTCCACTTCCAAATGGTGCGCAATGGCATAAATAACCCTATTTAAGCTCAGTTACACGTTTGCATTGAAAGTGACTGAGTTATTCACTTTTCCAGTTTTTATGCGTGCAAAATGCTTTTCAGAGCGAGAGAATCACTTTTTGACCAAAAATGTATTTTTGACCCTGACACGTGAATTGTGCTCAAAACCAATGCTCTTATGCGTGCAAAATGCTTTTCAAAGCGAGAGAATCACTTTTTGACCCACAATGTGTTTTTGACCCTGACACGTGAATTGTGCTCAAAACCAATGCTCTCCACTTCCAAATGGTGCGCAATGGCATAAATAACCCTATTTAAGCTCAGTTACACGTTTGCATTGAAAGTGACTGAGTTATTCACTTTTCCAGTTTTTATGCGTGCAAAATGCTTTTCAGAGCGAGAGAATCACTTTTTGACCAAAAATGTGTTTTTGACCCTGACACTTGAATTGTGCTCAAAACCAATGCTCTCCACTTCCAAATGGTGCGCAATGGCATAAATAACCCTATTTAAGCTCAGTTACACGTTTGCATTAAAAGTGACTGAGTTATTCACTTTTCCAGTTTTTATGCGTGCAAAATGCTTTTCAGAGCGAGAAAAGCATGTTTTGACCCACAATGTGTTTTTGACCCTAACACGTGAATTATGCTCAAAACCAACGCTCTCCACTTCCAAATGGTGCGAAATGGCATAAATAACCCTATTTAAGCTCAGTTACACGTTTGCATTGAAAGTGACTGAGTTATTCACTTTTCCAGTTTTTATGCGTGCAAAATGCTTTTCAGAGCGAGAGAATCACTTTTTGACCCACAATGTGTTTTTGACCCTGACACGTGAATTGTGCTCAAAACCAATGCTCTCCACTTCCAAATGGTGCGCAATGGCATAAATAACCCTATTTAAGCTCAGTTACACGTTCGCATTGAAAGGGACTGAGTTATTCACTTTTCCAGTTTTTATGCGTGCAAAATGCTTTTCAGAGCGAGAGAATCACTTTTTGACCAAAAATGTGTTTTTGACCCTGACACGTGAATTGTGCTCAAAACCAATGCTCTCCACTTCCAAATGGTGCGCAATGGCATAAATAACCCTATTTAAGCTCAGTTACACGTTTGCATTGAAAGTGACTGAGTTATTCACTTTTCCAGTTTTTATGCGTGCAAAATGCTTTTCAGAGCGAGAAAAGCATGTTTTGACCCACAATGTGTTTTTGACCCTAACACGTGAATTATGCTCAAAACCAACGCTCTCCACTTCCAAATGGTGCGCAATGGCATAAATAACCCTATTTAAGCTCAGTTACACGTTTGCATTGAAAGTGACTGAGTTATTCACTTTTCCAGTTTTTATGCGTGCAAAATGCTTTTCAGAGCGAGAGAATCACTTTTTGACCAAAAATGTGTTTTTGACCCTGACACTTGAATTGTGCTCAAAACCAATGCTCTCCACTTCCAAATGGTGCGCAATGGCATAAATAACCCTATTTAAGCTCAGTTACACGTTTGCATTGAAAGTGACTGAGTTATTCACTTTTCCAGTTTTTATGCGTGCAAAATGCTTTTCAGAGCGAGAGAGCAATGTGTATGTAGAGAGCAATGTGTTTTTGACCCTAACACGTGAATTATGCTCAAAACCAACGCTCTCCACTTCCAAATGGTGCGCAATGGCATAAATAGCCCTATTTAAGCTCAGTTACACGTTTGCATTGAAAGTGACAGAGTTATTCACTTTTCCAGTTTTTATGCGTGCAAAATGCTTTTCAGAGCGAGAAAAGCATGTTTTGACCCACAATGTGTTTTTGACCCTAACACGTGAATTATGCTCAAAACCAACGCTCTCCACTTCCAAATGGTGCGCGATGGCATAAATAACCCTATTTAAGCTCAGTTACACGTTTGCATTGAAAGTGACTGAGTTATTCACTTTTCCAGTTTTTATGCGTGCAAAATGCTTTTCAGAGCGAGAAAAGCATGTTTTGACCCACAATGTGTTTTTGACCCTAACACGTGAATTATGCTCAAAACCAACGCTCTCCACTTCCAAATGGTGCGAAATGGCATAAATAACCCTATTTAAGCTCAGTTACACGTTTGCATTGAAAGTGACTGAGTTATTCACTTTTCCAGTTTTTATGCGTGCAAAATGCTTTTCAGAGCGAGAAAAGCATGTTTTGACCCACAATGTGTTTTTGACCCTAACACGTGAATTATGCTCAAAACCAACGCTCTCCACTTCCAAATGGTGCGCAATGGCATAAATAGCCCTATTTAAGCTCAGTTACACGTTTGCATTGAAAGTGACAGAGTTATTCACTTTTCCAGTTTTTATGCGTGCAAAATGCTTTTCAGAGCGAGAAAAGCATGTTTTGACCCACAATGTGTTTTTGACCCTAACACGTGAATTATGCTCAAAACCAACGCTCTCCACTTCCAAATGGTGCGCGATGGCATAAATAACCCTATTTAAGCTCAGTTACACGTTTGCATTGAAAGTGACTGAGTTATTCACTTTTCCAGTTTTTATGCGTGCAAAATGCTTTTCAGAGCGAGAAAAGCATGTTTTGACCCACAATGTGTTTTTGACCCTAACACGTGAATTATGCTCAAAACCAACGCTCTCCACTTCCAAATGGTGCGAAATGGCATAAATAACCCTATTTAAGCTCAGTTACACGTTTGCATTGAAAGTGACTGAGTTATCCACTTTTCCAGTTTTTATGCGTGCAAAATGCTTTTCAGAGCGAGAGAATCACTTTTTGACCCACAATGTGTTTTTGACCCTGACACGTGAATTGTGCTCAAAACCAATGCTCTCCACTTCCAAATGGTGCGCAATGGCATGAATAACCCTATTTAAGCTCAGTTACACGTTCGCATTGAAAGGGACTGAGTTATTCACTTTTCCAGTTTTTATGCGTGCAAAATGCTTTTCAGAGCGAGAAAAGCATGTTTTGACCCACAATGTGTTTTTGACCCTAACACGTGAATTATGCTCAAAACCAACGCTCTCCACTTCCAAATGGTGCGCAATGGCATAAATAACCCTATTTAAGCTCAGTTACACGTTTGCATTGAAAGTGACTGAGTTATTCACTTTTCCAGTTTTTATGCGTGCAAAATGCTTTTCAGAGCGAGAGAATCACTTTTTGACCAAAAATGTGTTTTTGACCCTGACACGTGAATTGTGCTCAAAACCAATGCTCTTATGCGTGCAAAATGCTTTTCAAAGCGAGAGAATCACTTTTTGACCCACAATGTGTTTTTGACCCTGACACGTGAATTGTGCTCAAAACCAATGCTCTCCACTTCCAAATGGTGCGCAATGGCATAAATAACCCTATTTAAGCTCAGTTACACGTTTGCATTGAAAGTGACTGAGTTATTCACTTTTCCAGTTTTTATGCGTGCAAAATGCTTTTCAGAGCGAGAGAATCACTTTTTGACCCACAATGTGTTTTTGACCCTGACACGTGAATTGTGCTCAAAACCAATGCTCTCCACTTCCAAATGGTGCGCAATGGCATAAATAACCCTATTTAAGCTCAGTTACACGTTCGCATTGAAAGGGACTGAGTTATTCACTTTTCCAGTTTTTATGCGTGCAAAATGCTTTTCAGAGCGAGAGAATCACTTTTTGACCAAAAATGTGTTTTTGACCCTGACACGTGAATTGTGCTCAAAACCAATGCTCTCCACTTCCAAATGGTGCGCAATGGCATAAATAACCCTATTTAAGCTCAGTTACACGTTTGCATTGAAAGTGACTGAGTTATTCACTTTTCCAGTTTTTATGCGTGCAAAATGCTTTTCAGAGCGAGAAAAGCATGTTTTGACCCACAATGTGTTTTTGACCCTAACACGTGAATTATGCTCAAAACCAACGCTCTCCACTTCCAAATGGTGCGCAATGGCATAAATAACCCTATTTAAGCTCAGTTACACGTTTGCATTGAAAGTGACTGAGTTATTCACTTCTCCAGTTTTTATGCGTGCAAAATGCTTTTCAGAGCGAGAGAATCACTTTTTGACCAAAAATGTGTTTTTGACCCTGACACGTGAATTGTGCTCAAAACCAATGCTCTCCACTTCCAAATGGTGCGCAATGGCATAAATAACCCTATTTAAGCTCAGTTACACGTTTGCATTGAAAGTGACTGAGTTATTCACTTTTCCAGTTTTTATGCGTGCAAAATGCTTTTCAGAGCGAGAAAAGCATGTTTTGACCCACAAAGTGTTTTTGACCCTGACACGTGAATTGTGCTCAAAACCAATGCTCTCCACTTCCAAATGGTGCGCAATGGCATAAATAACCCTATTTAAGCTCAGTTACACGTTTGCATTGAAAGTGACTGAGTTATTCACTTTTCCAGTTTTTATGCGTGCAAAATGCTTTTCAGAGCGAGAAAAGCATGTTTTGACCCACAATGTGTTTTTGACCCTAACACGTGAATTATGCTCAAAACCAACGCTCTCCACTTCCAAATGGTGCGCAATGGCATAAATAGCCCTATTTAAGCTCAGTTACACGTTTGCATTGAAAGTGACTGAGTTATTCACTTTTCCAGTTTTTATGCGTGCAAAATGCTTTTCAGAGCGAGAAAAGCATGTTTTGACCCACAATGTGTTTTTGACCCTAACACGTGAATTATGCTCAAAACCAACGCTCTCCACTTCCAAATGGTGCGCAATGGCATAAATAGCCCTATTTAAGCTCAGTTACACGTTTGCATTGAAAGTGACTGAGTTATTCACTTTTCCAGTTTTTATGCGTGCAAAATGCTTTTCAGAGCGAGAGAATCACTTTTTGACCAAAAATGTGTTTTTGACCCTGACACGTGAATTGTGCTCAAACCCAATGCTCTCCACTTCCAAATGGTGCGCAATGGTATAAATAACCCTATTTAAGCTCAGTTACACGTTTGCATTGAGAGTGACTGAGTTATTCACTTTTCCAGTTTTTATGCGTGCAAAATGCTTTTCAAAGCGAGAGAATCACTTTTTGACCCACAATGTGTTTTTGACCCTGACACGTGAATTGTGCTCAAAACCAATGCTCTCCACTTCCAAATGGTGCGCAATGGCATAAATAACCCTATTTAAGCTCAGTTACACGTTTGCATTGAGAGTGACTGAGTTATTCACTTTTCCAGTTTTTATGCGTGCAAAATGCTTTTCAGAGCGAGAGAATCACTTTTTGACCAAAAATGTGTTTTTGACCCTGACACGTGAATTGTGCTCAAAACCAATGCTCTCCACTTCCAAATGGTGCGCAATGGCATAAATAACCCTATTTAAGCTCAGTTACACGTTTGCATTGAGAGTGACTGAGTTATTCACTTTTCCAGTTTTTATGCGTGCAAAATGCTTTTCAGAGCGAGAGAATCACTTTTTGACCAAAAATGTGTTTTTGACCCTGACACGTGAATTGTGCTCAAAACCAATGCTCTCCACTTCCAAATGGTGCGCAATGGCATAAATAACCCTATTTAAGCTCAGTTACACGTTTGCATTGAAAGTGACTGAGTTATTCACTTTTCCAGTTTTTATGCGTGCAAAATGCTTTGCAGAGCGAGAAAAGCATGTTTTGACCCACAATGTGTTTTTGACCCTAACACGTGAATTATGCTCAAAACCAACGCTCTCCACTTCCAAATGGTGCGCGATGGCATAAATAACCCTATTTAAGCTTAGTTACACGTTTGCATTGAAAGGGACTGAGTTATCAACTTTTCCAGTTTTTATGCGTGCAAAATGCTTTTCAGAGCGAGAAAAGCATGTTTTGACCCACAATGTGTTTTTGACCCTAACACGTGAATTATGCTCAAAACAAACGCTCTCCACTTCCAAATGGTGCGTGATGGCATAAATAACCCTATTTAAGCTTAGTTACACGTTTGCATTGAAAGGGACTGAGTTATTCACTTTTCCAGTTTTTATGCGTGCAAAATGCTTTTCAAAGCGAGAGAATCACTTTTTGACCCACAATTTATTTTTGACCCTGACACGTGAATTGTGCTCAAAACCAATGCTCTCCACTTCCAAATGGTGCGCAATGGCATGAATAACCCTATTTAAGCCCAGTTACACGTTTGCATTGAGAGTGACTGAGTTATTCACTTTTCCAGTTTTTATGCGTGCAAAATGCTTTTCAGAGCGAGAAAAGCATGTTTTGACCCACAATGTGTTTTTGACCCTAACACGTGAATTATGCTCAAAACCAACGCTCTCCACTTCCAAATGGTCCGAAATGGCATAAATAACCCTATTTAAGCTCAGTTACACGTTTGCATTGAAAGTGACTGAGTTATTCACTTTTCCAGTTTTTATGCGTGCAAAATGCTTTTCAGAGCGAGAAAAGCATGTTTTGACCCACAATGTGTTTTTGACCCTAACACGTGAATTATGCTCAAAACCAACGCTCTCCACTTCCAAATGGTGCGCAATGGCATAAATAACCCTATTTAAGCTCAGTTACACGTTTGCATTGAAAGTGACTGAGTTATTCACTTTTCCAGTTTTTATGCGTGCAAAATGCTTTTCAGAGCGAGAAAAGCATGTTTTGACCCACAATGTGTTTTTGACCCTAACACGTGAATTATGCTCAAAACCAACGCTCTCCACTTCCAAATGGTGCGCAATGGCATAAATAACCCTATTTAAGCTCAGTTACACGTTTGCATTGAAAGTGACTGAGTTATTCACTTTTCCAGTTTTTATGCGTGCAAAATGCTTTTCAGAGCGAGAAAAGCATGTTTTGACCCACAATGTGTTTTTGACCCTAACACGTGAATTATGCTCAAAACCATAGCTCTCCACTTCCAAATGGTGCGCGATGGCATAAATAACCCTATTTAAGCTTAGTTACACGTTTGCATTGAAAGGGACTGAGTTATCAACTTTTCCAGTTTTTATGCGTGCAAAATGCTTTTCAGAGCGAGAAAAGCATGTTTTGACCCACAATGTGTTTTTGACCCTAACACGTAAATTATGCTCAAAACCAACGCTCTCCACTTCCAAATGGTGCGCGATGGCATGAATAACCCTATTTAAGCTTAGTAACACGTTTGCATTGAAAGGGACTGAGTTATCAACTTTCCAGTTTTTATGCGTGCAAAATGCTTTTCAGAGCGAGAAAAGCATGTTTTGACCCACAATGTGTTTTTGACCCTAACACGTGAATTATGCTCAAAACCAATGCTCTCCACTTCCAAATGGTGCGCAATGGCATAAATAACCCTATTTAAGCTCAGTTACACGTTTGCATTGAAAGTGACTGAGTTATTCACTTTTCCAGTTTTTATGCGTGCAAAATGCTTTTCAAAGCGAGAGAATACCTTTTTGACCCACGATGTATTTTTGACCCTGACACGTGAATTGTGCTCAAAACCAATGCTCTCCACTTCCAAATGGTGCGCAATGGCATAAATAACCCTATTTAAGCTCAGTTACACGTTTGCATTGAAAGTGACTGAGTTATTCACTTTTCCAGTTTTTATGCGTGCAAAATGCTTTTCAGAGCGAGAGAATCACTTTTTGACCAAAAATGTGTTTTTGACCCTGACACGTGAATTGTGCTCAAAACCAATGCTCTCCACTTCCAAATGGTGCGCAATGGCATAAATAACCCTATTTAAGCTCAGTTACACGTTTGCATTGAAAGTGACTGAGTTATTCACTTTTCCAGTTTTTATGCGTGCAAAATGCTTTTCAGAGCGAGAAAAGCATGTTTTGACCCACAATGTGTTTTTGACCCTAACACGTGAATTATGCTCAAAACCAACGCTCTCCACTTCCAAATGGTGCGAAATGGCATAAATAACCCTATTTAAGCTCAGTTACACGTTTGCATTGAAAGTGACTGAGTTATTCACTTTTCCAGTTTTTATGCGTGCAAAATGCTTTTCAGAGCGAGAAAAGCATGTTTTGACCCACAATGTGATTTTGACCCTAACACGTGAATTATGCTCAAAACCAACGCTCTCCACTTCCAAATGGTGCGCAATGGCATAAATAACCCTATTTAAGCTCAGTTACACGTTTGCATTGAAAGTGACTGAGTTATTCACTTTTCCAGTTTTTATGCGTGCAAAATGCTTTTCAGAGCGAGAGAATCACTTTTTGACCAAAAATGTGTTTTTGACCCTGACACGTGAATTGTGCTCAAAACCAATGCTCTCCACTTCCAAATGGTGCGCAATGGCATAAATAACCCTATTTAAGCTCAGTTACACGTTTGCATTGAAAGTGACTGAGTTATTCACTTTTCCAGTTTTTATGCGTGCAAAATGCTTTTCAAAGCGAGAGAATCACTTTTTGACCCACAATGTGTTTTTGACCCTGACACGTGAATTGTGCTCAAAACCAATGCTCTCCACTTCCAAATGGTGCGCAATGGCATAAATAACCCTATTTAAGCTCAGTTACACGTTTGCATTGAAAGTGACTGAGTTATTCACTTTTCCAGTTTTTATGCGTGCAAAATGCTTTTCAGAGCGAGAGAATCACTTTTTGACCAAAAATGTGTTTTTGACCCTGACACGTGAATTGTGCTCAAAACCAATGCTCTCCACTTCCAAATGGTGCGCAATGGCATAAATAACCCTATTTAAGCTCAGTTACACGTTTGCATTGAAAGTGACTGAGTTATTCACTTTTCCAGTTTTTATGCGTGCAAAATGCTTTGCAGAGCGAGAAAAGCATGTTTTGACCCACAATGTGTTTTTGACCCTAACACGTGAATTATGCTCAAAACCAACGCTCTCCACTTCCAAATGGTGCGAAATGGCATAAATAACCCTATTTAAGCTCAGTTACACGTTTGCATTGAAAGTGACTGAGTTATTCACTTTTCCAGTTTTTATGCGTGCAAAATGCTTTTCAGAGCGAGAAAAGCATGTTTTGACCCACAATGTGTTTTTGACCCTAACACGTGAATTATGCTCAAAACCAACGCTCTCCACTTCCAAATGGTGCGCAATGGCATAAATAACCCTATTTAAGCTCAGTTACACGTTTGCATTGAAAGTGACTGAGTTATTCACTTTTCCAGTTTTTATGCGTGCAAAATGCTTTTCAGAGCGAGAAAAGCATGTTTTGACCCACAATGTGTTTTTGACCCTAACACGTGAATTATGCTCAAAACCAACGCGCTCCACTTCCAAATGGTGCGCGATGGCATAAATAACCCTATTTAAGCTTAGTTACACGTTTGCATTGAAAGGGACTGAGTTATCAACTTTTCCAGTTTTTATGCGTGCAAAATGCTTTTCAGAGCGAGAAAAGCATGTTTTGACCCACAATGTGTTTTTGACCCTAACACGTAAATTATGCTCAAAACCAACGCTCTCCACTTCCAAATGGTGCGCGATGGCATGAATAACCCTATTTAAGCTTAGTAACACGTTTGCATTGAAAGGGACTGAGTTATCAACTTTCCAGTTTTTATGCGTGCAAAATGCTTTTCAGAGCGAGAAAAGCATGTTTTGACCCACAATGTGTTTTTGACCCTAACACGTGAATTATGCTCAAAACCAATGCTCTCCACTTCCAAATGGTGCGCAATGGCATAAATAACCCTATTTAAGCTCAGTTACACGTTTGCATTGAAAGTGACTGAGTTATTCACTTTTCCAGTTTTTATGCGTGCAAAATGCTTTTCAAAGCGAGAGAATACCTTTTTGACCCACGATGTATTTTTGACCCTGACACGTGAATTGTGCTCAAAACCAATGCTCTCCACTTCCAAATGGTGCGCAATGGCATAAATAACCCTATTTAAGCTCAGTTACACGTTTGCATTGAAAGTGACTGAGTTATTCACTTTTCCAGTTTTTATGCGTGCAAAATGCTTTTCAGAGCGAGAGAATCTCTTTTTGACCAAAAATGTGTTTTTGACCCTGACACGTGAATTGTGCTCAAAACCAATGCTCTCCACTTCCAAATGGTGCGCAATGGCATAAATAACCCTATTTAAGCTCAGTTACACGTTTGCATTGAAAGTGACTGAGTTATTCACTTTTCCAGTTTTTATGCGTGCAAAATGCTTTTCAGAGCGAGAGAATCACTTTTTGACCAAAAATGTGTTTTTGACCCTGAAACGTGAATTGTCCTCAAAACCAATGCTCTCCACTTCCAAATGGTGCGCAATGGCATAAATAACCCTATTTAAGCTCAGTTACACGTTTGCATTGAAAGTGACTGAGTTATTCACTTTTCCAGTTTTTATGCGTGCAAAATGCTTTTCAGAGCGAGAAAAGCATGTTTTGACCCACAATGTGTTTTTGACCCTAACACGTGAATTATGCTCAAAACCAACGCTCTCCACTTCCAAATGGTGCGCGATGGCATAAATAACCCTATTTAAGCTTAGTTACACGTTTGCATTGAAAGGGACTGAGTTATCAACTTTTCCAGTTTTTATGCGTGCAAAATGCTTTTCAGAGCGAGAAAAGCATGTTTTGACCCACAATGTGTTTTTGACCCTAAAACGTGAATTATGCTCAAAACCAACGCTCTCCACTTCCAAATGGTGCGCGATGGCATGAATAACCCTATTTAAGCTTAGTAACACGTTTGCATTGAAAGGGACTGAGTTATCAACTTTCCAGTTTTTATGCGTGCAAAATGCTTTTCAGAGCGAGAAAAGCATGTTTTGACCCACAATGTGTTTTTGACCCTAACACGTGAATTATGCTCAAAACCAATGCTCTCCACTTCCAAATGGTGCGCAATGGCATAAATAACCCTATTTAAGCTCAGTTACACGTTTGCATTGAAAGTGACTGAGTTATTCACTTTTCCAGTTTTTATGCGTGCAAAATGCTTTTCAAAGCGAGAGAATCACTTTTTGACCCACAATGTATTTTTGACCCTGACACGTGAATTGTGCTCAAAACCAATGCTCTCCACTTCCAAATGGTGCGCAATGGCATAAATAACCCTATTTAAGCTCAGTTACACGTTTGCATTGAAAGTGACTGAGTTATTCACTTTTCCAGTTTTTATGCGTGCAAAATGCTTTTCAGAGCGAGAGAATCACTTTTTGACCAAAAATGTGTTTTTGACCCTGACACGTGAATTGTGCTCAAAACCAATGCTCTCCACTTCCAAATGGTGCGCAATGGCATAAATAACCCTATTTAAGCTCAGTTACACGTTTGCATTGAAAGTGACTGAGTTATTCACTTTTCCAGTTTTTATGCGTGCAAAATGCTTTTCAAAGCGAGAGAATCACTTTTTGACCCACAATGTGTTTTTGACCCTGACACGTGAATTGTGCTCAAAACCAATGCTCTCCACTTCCAAATGGTGCGCAATGGCATAAATAACCCTATTTAAGCTCAGTTACACGTTTGCATTGAAAGTGACTGAGTTATTCACTTTTCCAGTTTTTATGCGTGCAAAATGCTTTTCAGAGCGAGAGAATCACTTTTTGACCAAAAATGTGTTTTTGACCCTGACACGTGAATTGTGCTCAAAACCAATGCTCTCCACTTCCAAATGGTGCGCAATGGCATAAATAACCCTATTTAAGCTCAGTTACACGTTTGCATTGAAAGTGACTGAGTTATTCACTTTTCCAGTTTTTATGCGTGCAAAATGCTTTGCAGAGCGAGAAAAGCATGTTTTGACCCACAATGTGTTTTTGACCCTAACACGTGAATTATGCTCAAAACCAACGCTCTCCACTTCCAAATGGTGCGCGATGGCATAAATAACCCTATTTAAGCTTAGTTACACGTTTGCATTGAAAGGGACTGAGTTATCAACTTTTCCAGTTTTTATGCGTGCAAAATGCTTTTCAGAGCGAGAAAAGCATGTTTTGACCCACAATGTGTTTTTGACCCTAACACGTGAATTATGCTCAAAACAAACGCTCTCCACTTCCAAATGGTGCGCAATGGCATAAATAACCCTATTTAAGCTCAGTTACACGTTTGCATTGAAAGTGACTGAGTTATTCACTTTTCCAGTTTTTATGCGTGCAAAATGCTTTTCAGAGCGAGAAAAGCATGTTTTGACCCACAATGTGTTTTTGACCCTAACACGTGAATTATGCTCAAAACCAACGCTCTCCACTTCCAAATGGTGCGCGATGGCATAAATAACCCTATTTAAGCTTAGTTACACGTTTGCATTGAAAGGGACTGAGTTATCAACTTTTCCAGTTTTTATGCGTGCAAAATGCTTTTCAGAGCGAGAAAAGCATGTTTTGACCCACAATGTGTTTTTGACCCTAACACGTAAATTATGCTCAAAACCAACGCTCTCCACTTCCAAATGGTGCGCGATGGCATGAATAACCCTATTTAAGCTTAGTAACACGTTTGCATTGAAAGGGACTGAGTTATCAACTTTCCAGTTTTTATGCGTGCAAAATGCTTTTCAGAGCGAGAAAAGCATGTTTTGACCCACAATGTGTTTTTGACCCTAACACGTGAATTATGCTCAAAACCAATGCTCTCCACTTCCAAATGGTGCGCAATGGCATAAATAACCCTATTTAAGCTCAGTTACACGTTTGCATTGAAAGTGACTGAGTTATTCACTTTTCCAGTTTTTATGCGTGCAAAATGCTTTTCAAAGCGAGAGAATACCTTTTTGACCCACGATGTATTTTTGACCCTGACACGTGAATTGTGCTCAAAACCAATGCTCTCCACTTCCAAATGGTGCGCAATGGCATAAATAACCCTATTTAAGCTCAGTTACACGTTTGCATTGAAAGTGACTGAGTTATTCACTTTTCCAGTTTTTATGCGTGCAAAATGCTTTTCAGAGCGAGAGAATCACTTTTTGACCAAAAATGTGTTTTTGACCCTGACACGTGAATTGTGCTCAAAACCAATGCTCTCCACTTCCAAATGGTGCGCAATGGCATAAATAACCCTATTTAAGCTCAGTTACACGTTTGCATTGAAAGTGACTGAGTTATTCACTTTTCCAGTTTTTATGCGTGCAAAATGCTTTTCAGAGCGAGAAAAGCATGTTTTGACCCACAATGTGTTTTTGACCCTAACACGTGAATTATGCTCAAAACCAACGCTCTCCACTTCCAAATGGTGCGAAATGGCATAAATAACCCTATTTAAGCTCAGTTACACGTTTGCATTGAAAGTGACTGAGTTATTCACTTTTCCAGTTTTTATGCGTGCAAAATGCTTTTCAGAGCGAGAAAAGCATGTTTTGACCCACAATGTGATTTTGACCCTAACACGTGAATTATGCTCAAAACCAACGCTCTCCACTTCCAAATGGTGCGCAATGGCATAAATAACCCTATTTAAGCTCAGTTACACGTTTGCATTGAAAGTGACTGAGTTATTCACTTTTCCAGTTTTTATGCGTGCAAAATGCTTTTCAGAGCGAGAGAATCACTTTTTGACCAAAAATGTGTTTTTGACCCTGACACGTGAATTGTCCTCAAAACCAATGCTCTCCACTTCCAAATGGTGCGCAATGGCATAAATAACCCTATTTAAGCTCAGTTACACGTTTGCATTGAAAGTGACTGAGTTATTCACTTTTCCAGTTTTTATGCGTGCAAAATGCTTTTCAGAGCGAGAAAAGCATGTTTTGACCCACAATGTGTTTTTGACCCTAACACGTGAATTATGCTCAAAACCAACGCTCTCCACTTCCAAATGGTGCGCGATGGCATAAATAACCCTATTTAAGCTTAGTTACACGTTTGCATTGAAAGGGACTGAGTTATCAACTTTTCCAGTTTTTATGCGTGCAAAATGCTTTTCAGAGCGAGAAAAGCATGTTTTGACCCACAATGTGTTTTTGACCCTAACACGTGAATTATGCTCAAAACCAACGCTCTCCACTTCCAAATGGTGCGCGATGGCATGAATAACCCTATTTAAGCTTAGTAACACGTTTGCATTGAAAGGGACTGAGTTATCAACTTTCCAGTTTTTATGCGTGCAAAATGCTTTTCAGAGCGAGAAAAGCATGTTTTGACCCACAATGTGTTTTTGACCCTAACACGTGAATTATGCTCAAAACCAATGCTCTCCACTTCCAAATGGTGCGCAATGGCATAAATAACCCTATTTAAGCTCAGTTACACGTTTGCATTGAAAGTGACTGAGTTATTCACTTTTCCAGTTTTTATGCGTGCAAAATGCTTTTCAAAGCGAGAGAATCACTTTTTGACCCACAATGTATTTTTGACCCTGACACGTGAATTGTGCTCAAAACCAATGCTCTCCACTTCCAAATGGTGCGCAATGGCATAAATAACCCTATTTAAGCTCAGTTACACGTTTGCATTGAAAGTGACTGAGTTATTCACTTTTCCAGTTTTTATGCGTGCAAAATGCTTTTCAGAGCGAGAGAATCACTTTTTGACCAAAAATGTGTTTTTGACCCTGACACGTGAATTGTGCTCAAAACCAATGCTCTCCACTTCCAAATGGTGCGCAATGGCATAAATAACCCTATTTAAGCTCAGTTACACGTTTGCATTGAAAGTGACTGAGTTATTCACTTTTCCAGTTTTTATGCGTGCAAAATGCTTTTCAGAGCGAGAGAATCACTTTTTGACCCACAATGTGTTTTTGACCCTGACACGTGAATTGTGCTCAAAACCAATGCTCTCCACTTCCAAATGGTGCGCAATGGCATAAATAACCCTATTTAAGCTCAGTTACACGTTTGCATTGAAAGTGACTGAGTTATTCACTTTTCCAGTTTTTATGCGTGCAAAATGCTTTTCAGAGCGAGAGAATCACTTTTTGACCAAAAATGTGTTTTTGACCCTGACACGTGAATTGTGCTCAAAACCAATGCTCTCCACTTCCAAATGGTGCGCAATGGCATAAATAACCCTATTTAAGCTCAGTTACACGTTTGCATTGAAAGTGACTGAGTTATTCACTTTTCCAGTTTTTATGCGTGCAAAATGCTTTGCAGAGCGAGAAAAGCATGTTTTGACCCACAATGTGTTTTTGACCCTAACACGTGAATTATGCTCAAAACCAACGCTCTCCACTTCCAAATGGTGCGCGATGGCATAAATAACCCTATTTAAGCTTAGTTACACGTTTGCATTGAAAGGGACTGAGTTATCAACTTTTCCAGTTTTTATGCGTGCAAAATGCTTTTCAGAGCGAGAGAATACCTTTTTGACCCACGATGTATTTTTGACCCTGACACGTGAATTGTGCTCAAAACCAATGCTCTCCACTTCCAAATGGTGCGCAATGGCATAAATAACCCTATTTAAGCTCAGTTACACGTTTGCATTGAAAGTGACTGAGTTATTCACTTTTCCAGTTTTTATGCGTGCAAAATGCTTTTCAAAGCGAGAGAATCACTTTTTGACCCACAATGTATTTTTGACCCTGACACGTGAATTGTGCTCAAAACCAATGCTCTCCACTTCCAAATGGTGCGCAATGGCATGAATAACCCTATTTAAGCCCAGTTACACGTTTGCATTGAGAGTGACTGAGTTATTCACTTTTCCAGTTTTTATGCGTGCAAAATGCTTTTCAGAGCGAGAAAAGCATGTTTTGACCCACAATGTGTTTTTGACCCTAACACGTGAATTATGCTCAAAACCAACGCTCTCCACTTCCAAATGGTGCGAAATGGCATAAATAACCCTATTTAAGCTCAGTTACACGTTTGCATTGAAAGTGACTGAGTTATTCACTTTTCCAGTTTTTATGCGTGCAAAATGCTTTTCAGAGCGAGAAAAGCATGTTTTGACCCACAATGTGTTTTTGACCCTAACACGTGAATTATGCTCAAAACCAACGCTCTCCACTTCCAAATGGTGCGCAATGGCATAAATAACCCTATTTAAGCTCAGTTACACGTTTGCATTGAAAGTGACTGAGTTATTCACTTTTCCAGTTTTTATGCGTGCAAAATGCTTTGCAGAGCGAGAAAAGCATGTTTTGACCCACAATGTGTTTTTGACCCTAACACGTGAATTATGCTCAAAACCAACGCTCTCCACTTCCAAATGGTGCGCGATGGCATAAATAACCCTATTTAAGCTTAGTTACACGTTTGCATTGAAAGGGACTGAGTTATCAACTTTTCCAGTTTTTATGCGTGCAAAATGCTTTTCAGAGCGAGAAAAGCATGTTTTGACCCACAATGTGTTTTTGACCCTAACACGTAAATTATGCTCAAAACCAACGCTCTCCACTTCCAAATGGTGCGCGATGGCATGAATAACCCTATTTAAGCTTAGTAACACGTTTGCATTGAAAGGGACTGAGTTATCAACTTTCCAGTTTTTATGCGTGCAAAATGCTTTTCAGAGCGAGAAAAGCATGTTTTGACCCACAATGTGTTTTTGACCCTAACACGTGAATTATGCTCAAAACCAATGCTCTCCACTTCCAAATGGTGCGCAATGGCATAAATAACCCTATTTAAGATCAGTTACACGTTTGCATTGAAAGTGACTGAGTTATTCACTTTTCCAGTTTTTATGCGTGCAAAATGCTTTTCAAAGCGAGAGAATACCTTTTTGACCCACGATGTATTTTTGACCCTGACACGTGAATTGTGCTCAAAACCAATGCTCTCCACTTCCAAATGGTGCGCAATGGCATAAATAACCCTATTTAAGCTCAGTTACACGTTTGCATTGAAAGTGACTGAGTTATTCACTTTTCCAGTTTTTATGCGTGCAAAATGCTTTTCAGAGCGAGAGAATCACTTTTTGACCAAAAATGTGTTTTTGACCCTGACACGTGAATTGTGCTCAAAACCAATGCTCTCCACTTCCAAATGGTGCGCAATGGCATGAATAACCCTATTTAAGCCCAGTTACACGTTTGCATTGAGAGTGACTGAGTTATTCACTTTTCCAGTTTTTATGCGTGCAAAATGCTTTTCAGAGCGAGAAAAGCATGTTTTGACCCACAATGTGTTTTTGACCCTAACACGTGAATTATGCTCAAAACCAACGCTCTCCACTTCCAAATGGTGCGAAATGGCATAAATAACCCTATTTAAGCTCAGTTACACGTTTGCATTGAAAGTGACTGAGTTATTCACTTTTCCAGTTTTTATGCGTGCAAAATGCTTTTCAGAGCGAGAAAAGCATGTTTTGACCCACAATGTGTTTTTGACCCTAACACGTGAATTATGCTCAAAACCAACGCTCTCCACTTCCAAATGGTGCGCAATGGCATAAATAACCCTATTTAAGCTCAGTTACACGTTTGCATTGAAAGTGACTGAGTTATTCACTTTTCCAGTTTTTATGCGTGCAAAATGCTTTGCAGAGCGAGAAAAGCATGTTTTGACCCACAATGTGTTTTTGACCCTAACACGTGAATTATGCTCAAAACCAACGCTCTCCACTTCCAAATGGTGCGCGATGGCATAAATAACCCTATTTAAGCTTAGTTACACGTTTGCATTGAAAGGGACTGAGTTATCAACTTTTCCAGTTTTTATGCGTGCAAAATGCTTTTCAGAGCGAGAAAAGCATGTTTTGACCCACAATGTGTTTTTGACCCTAACACGTAAATTATGCTCAAAACCAACGCTCTCCACTTCCAAATGGTGCGCGATGGCATGAATAACCCTATTTAAGCTTAGTAACACGTTTGCATTGAAAGGGACTGAGTTATCAACTTTCCAGTTTTTATGCGTGCAAAATGCTTTTCAGAGCGAGAAAAGCATGTTTTGACCCACAATGTGTTTTTGACCCTAACACGTGAATTATGCTCAAAACCAATGCTCTCCACTTCCAAATGGTGCGCAATGGCATAAATAACCCTATTTAAGATCAGTTACACGTTTGCATTGAAAGTGACTGAGTTATTCACTTTTCCAGTTTTTATGCGTGCAAAATGCTTTTCAAAGCGAGAGAATACCTTTTTGACCCACGATGTATTTTTGACCCTGACACGTGAATTGTGCTCAAAACCAATGCTCTCCACTTCCAAATGGTGCGCAATGGCATAAATAACCCTATTTAAGCTCAGTTACACGTTTGCATTGAAAGTGACTGAGTTATTCACTTTTCCAGTTTTTATGCGTGCAAAATGCTTTTCAGAGCGAGAGAATCACTTTTTGACCAAAAATGTGTTTTTGACCCTGACACGTGAATTGTGCTCAAAACCAATGCTCTCCACTTCCAAATGGTGCGCAATGGCATAAATAACCCTATTTAAGCTCAGTTACACGTTTGCATTGAAAGTGACTGAGTTATTCACTTTTCCAGTTTTTATGCGTGCAAAATGCTTTTCAGAGCGAGAAAAGCATGTTTTGACCCACAATGTGATTTTGACCCTAACACGTGAATTATGCTCAAAACCAACGCTCTCCACTTCCAAATGGTGCGCAATGGCATAAACAACCCTATTTAAGCTCAGTTACACGTTTGCATTGAAAGTGACTGAGTTATTCACTTTTCCAGTTTTTATGCGTGCAAAATGCTTTTCAGAGCGAGAGAATCACTTTTTGACCAAAAATGTGTTTTTGACCCTGACACGTGAATTGTCCTCAAAACCAATGCTCTCCACTTCCAAATGGTGCGCAATGGCATAAATAACCCTATTTAAGCTCAGTTACACGTTTGCATTGAAAGTGACTGAGTTATTCACTTTTCCAGTTTTTATGCGTGCAAAATGCTTTTCAGAGCGAGAAAAGCATGTTTTGACCCACAATGTGTTTTTGACCCTAACACGTGAATTATGCTCAAAACCAACGCTCTCCACTTCCAAATGGTGCGCGATGGCATAAATAACCCTATTTAAGCTTAGTTACACGTTTGCATTGAAAGGGACTGAGTTATCAACTTTTCCAGTTTTTATGCGTGCAAAATGCTTTTCAGAGCGAGAAAAGCATGTTTTGACCCACAATGTGTTTTTGACCCTAACACGTGAATTATGCTCAAAACCAACGCTCTCCACTTCCAAATGGTGCGCGATGGCATGAATAACCCTATTTAAGCTTAGTAACACGTTTGCATTGAAAGGGACTGAGTTATCAACTTTCCAGTTTTTATGCGTGCAAAATGCTTTTCAGAGCGAGAAAAGCATGTTTTGACCCACAATGTGTTTTTGACCCTAACACGTGAATTATGCTCAAAACCAATGCTCTCCACTTCCAAATGGTGCGCAATGGCATAAATAACCCTATTTAAGCTCAGTTACACGTTTGCATTGAAAGTGACTGAGTTATTCACTTTTCCAGTTTTTATGCGTGCAAAATGCTTTTCAAAGCGAGAGAATCACTTTTTGACCCACAATGTATTTTTGACCCTGACACGTGAATTGTGCTCAAAACCAATGCTCTCCACTTCCAAATGGTGCGCAATGGCATAAATAACCCTATTTAAGCTCAGTTACACGTTTGCATTGAAAGTGACTGAGTTATTCACTTTTCCAGTTTTTATGCGTGCAAAATGCTTTTCAGAGCGAGAGAATCACTTTTTGACCAAAAATGTGTTTTTGACCCTGACACGTGAATTGTGCTCAAAACCAATGCTCTCCACTTCCAAATGGTGCGCAATGGCATAAATAACCCTATTTAAGCTCAGTTACACGTTTGCATTGAAAGTGACTGAGTTATTCACTTTTCCAGTTTTTATGCGTGCAAAATGGTTTTCAAAGCGAGAGAATCACTTTTTGACCCACAATGTGTTTTTGACCCTGACACGTGAATTGTGCTCAAAACCAATGCTCTCCACTTCCAAATGGTGCGCAATGGCATAAATAACCCTATTTAAGCTCAGTTACACGTTTGCATTGAAAGTGACTGAGTTATTCACTTTTCCAGTTTTTATGCGTGCAAAATGCTTTTCAGAGCGAGAGAATCACTTTTTGACCAAAAATGTGTTTTTGACCCTGACACTTGAATTGTGCTCAAAACCAATGCTCTCCACTTCCAAATGGTGCGCAATGGCATAAATAACCCTATTTAAGCTCAGTTACACGTTTGCATTGAAAGTGACTGAGTTATTCACTTTTCCAGTTTTTATGCGTGCAAAATGCTTTTCAGAGCGAGAAAAGCATGTTTTGACCCACAATGTGTTTTTGACCCTAACACGTGAATTATGCTCAAAACCAACGCTCTCCACTTCCAAATGGTGCGCAATGGCATAAATAGCCCTATTTAAGCTCAGTTACACGTTTGCATTGAAAGGGACTGAGTTATCAACTTTTCCAGTTTTTATGCGTGCAAAATGCTTTTCAGAGCGAGAAAAGCATGTTTTGACCCACAATGTGTTTTTGACCCTGACACGTGAATTGTGCTCAAAACCAATGCTCTCCACTTCCAAATGGTGCGCAATGGCATAAATAACCCTATTTAAGCTCAGTTACACGTTTGCATTGAAAGTGACTGAGTTATTCACTTTTCCAGTTTTTATGCGTGCAAAATGCTTTTCAGAGCGAGAGAATCACTTTTTGACCAAAAATGTGTTTTTGACCCTGACACTTGAATTGTGCTCAAAACCAATGCTCTCCACTTCCAAATGGTGCGCAATGGCATAAATAACCCTATTTAAGCTCAGTTACACGTTTGCATTGAGAGTGACTGAGTTATTCACTTTTCCAGTTTTTATGTGTGCAAAATGCTTTTCAGAGCGAGAAAAGCATGTTTTGACCCACAATGTGTTTTTGACCCTAACACGTGAATTATGCTCAAAACCAACGCTCTCCACTTCCAAATGGTGCGCGATGGCATAAATAACCCCATTTAAGCTTAGTTACACGTTTGCATTGAAAGGGACTGAGTTATCAACTTTTCCAGTTTTTATGCGTGCAAAATGCTTTTCAGAGCGAGAAAAGCATGTTTTGACCCACAATGTGTTTTTGACCCTAACACGTGAATTATGCTCAAAACCAATGCTCTCCACTTCCAAATGGTGCGCAATGGCATAAATAACCCTATTTAAGCTCAGTTACACGTTTGCATTGAAAGTGACTGAGTTATTCACTTTTCCAGTTTTTATGCGTGCAAAATGCTTTTCAAAGCGAGAGAATCACTTTTTGACCCACAATGTGTTTTTGACCCTGACACGTGAATTGTGCTCAAAACCAATGCTCTCCACTTCCAAATGGTGCGCAATGGCATAAATAACCCTATTTAAGCTCAGTTACACGTTTGCATTGAAAGTGACTGAGTTATTCACTTTTCCAGTTTTTATGCGTGCAAAATGCTTTTCAGAGCGAGAGAATCACTTTTTGACCAAAAATGTGTTTTTGACCCTGACACTTGAATTGTGCTCAAAACCAATGCTCTCCACTTCCAAATGGTGCGCAATGGCATAAATAACCCTATTTAAGCTCAGTTACACGTTTGCATTGAAAGTGACTGAGTTATTCACTTTTCCAGTTTTTATGCGTGCAAAATGCTTTTCAGAGCGAGAAAAGCATGTTTTGACCCACAATGTGTTTTTGACCCTAACACGTGAATTATGCTCAAAACCAACGCTCTCCACTTCCAAATGGTGCGCAATGGCATAAATAGCCCTATTTAAGCTCAGTTACAGGTTTGCATTGAAAGTGACAAAGTTATTCACTTTTCCAGTTTTTATGCGTGCAAAATGCTTTTCAGAGCGAGAAAAGCATGTTTTGACCCACAATGTGTTTTTGACCCTAACACGTGAATTATGCTCAAAACCAACGCTCTCCACTTCCAAATGGTGCGCAATGGCATAAATAACCCTATTTAAGCTCAGTTACACGTTTGCATTGAAAGTGACTGAGTTATTCACTTTTCCAGTTTTTATGCGTGCAAAATGCTTTTCAGAGCGAGAAAAGCATGTTTTGACCCACAATGTGTTTTTGACCCTAACACGTGAATTATGCTCAAAACCAACGCTCTCCACTTCCAAATGGTGCGAAATGGCATAAATAACCCTATTTAAGCTCAGTTACACGTTTGCATTGAAAGTGACTGAGTTATCCACTTTTCCAGTTTTTATGCGTGCAAAATGCTTTTCAGAGCGAGAGAATCACTTTTTGACCCACAATGTGTTTTTGACCCTGACACGTGAATTGTGCTCAAAACCAATGCTCTTATGCGTGCAAAATGCTTTTCAAAGCGAGAGAATCACTTTTTGACCCACAATGTGTTTTTGACCCTGACACGTGAATTGTGCTCAAAACCAATGCTCTCCACTTCCAAATGGTGCGCAATGGCATAAATAACCCTATTTAAGCTCAGTTACACGTTTGCATTGAAAGTGACTGAGTTATTCACTTTTCCAGTTTTTATGCGTGCAAAATGCTTTTCAGAGCGAGAGAATCACTTTTTGACCAAAAATGTGTTTTTGACCCTGACACGTGAATTGTGCTCAAAACCAATGCTCTCCACTTCCAAATGGTGCGCAATGGCATAAATAACCCTATTTAAGCTCAGTTACACGTTTGCATTGAAAGTGACAAAGTTATTCACTTTTCCAGTTTTTATGCGTGCAAAATGCTTTTCAGAGCGAGAAAAGCATGTTTTGACCCACAATGTGTTTTTGACCCTAACACGTGAATTATGCTCAAAACCAACGCTCTCCACTTCCAAATGGTGCGCAATGGCATAAATAACCCTATTTAAGCTCAGTTACACGTTTGCATTGAAAGTGACTGAGTTATTCACTTTTCCAGTTTTTATGCGTGCAAAATGCTTTTCAGAGCGAGAAAAGCATGTTTTGACCCACAATGTGTTTTTGACCCTAACACGTGAATTATGCTCAAAACCAACGCTCTCCACTTCCAAATGGTGCGAAATGGCATAAATAACCCTATTTAAGCTCAGTTACACGTTTGCATTGAAAGTGACTGAGTTATCCACTTTTCCAGTTTTTATGCGTGCAAAATGCTTTTCAGAGCGAGAGAATCACTTTTTGACCCACAATGTGTTTTTGACCCTGACACGTGAATTGTGCTCAAAACCAATGCTCTTATGCGTGCAAAATGCTTTTCAAAGCGAGAGAATCACTTTTTGACCCACAATGTGTTTTTGACCCTGACACGTGAATTGTGCTCAAAACCAATGCTCTCCACTTCCAAATGGTGCGCAATGGCATAAATAACCCTATTTAAGCTCAGTTACACGTTTGCATTGAAAGTGACTGAGTTATTCACTTTTCCAGTTTTTATGCGTGCAAAATGCTTTTCAGAGCGAGAGAATCACTTTTTGACCAAAAATGTGTTTTTGACCCTGACACTTGAATTGTGCTCAAAACCAATGCTCTCCACTTCCAAATGGTGCGCAATGGCATAAATAACCCTATTTAAGCTCAGTTACACGTTTGCATTGAAAGTGACTGAGTTATTCACTTTTCCAGTTTTTATGCGTGCAAAATGCTTTTCAGAGCGAGAAAAGCATGTTTTGACCCACAATGTGTTTTTGACCCTAACACGTGAATTATGCTCAAAACCAACGCTCTCCACTTCCAAATGGTGCGCAATGGCATAAATAGCCCTATTTAAGCTCAGTTACACGTTTGCATTGAAAGTGACAAAGTTATTCACTTTTCCAGTTTTTATGCGTGCAAAATGCTTTTCAGAGCGAGAAAAGCATGTTTTGACCCACAATGTGTTTTTGACCCTAACACGTGAATTATGCTCAAAACCAACGCTCTCCACTTCCAAATGGTGCGCGATGGCATAAATAACCCTATTTAAGCTCAGTTACACGTTTGCATTGAAAGTGACTGAGTTATTCACTTTTCCAGTTTTTATGCGTGCAAAATGCTTTTCAGAGCGAGAAAAGCATGTTTTGACCCACAATGTGTTTTTGACCCTAACACGTGAATTATGCTCAAAACCAACGCTCTCCACTTCCAAATGGTGCGAAATGGCATAAATAACCCTATTTAAGCTCAGTTACACGTTTGCATTGAAAGTGACTGAGTTATTCACTTTTCCAGTTTTTATGCGTGCAAAATGCTTTTCAGAGCGAGAGAATCACTTTTTGACCCACAATGTGTTTTTGACCCTGACACGTGAATTGTGCTCAAAACCAATGCTCTCCACTTCCAAATGGTGCGCAATGGCATAAATAACCCTATTTAAGCTCAGTTACACGTTCGCATTGAAAGGGACTGAGTTATTCACTTTTCCAGTTTTTATGCGTGCAAAATGATTTTCAGAGCGAGAAAAGCATGTTTTGACCCACAATGTGTTTTTGACCCTAACACGTGAATTATGCTCAAAACCAACGCTCTCCACTTCCAAATGGTGCGCAATGGCATAAATAACCCTATTTAAGCTCAGTTACACGTTTGCATTGAAAGTGACTGAGTTATTCACTTTTCCAGTTTTTATGCGTGCAAAATGCTTTTCAGAGCGAGAGAATCACTTTTTGACCAAAAATGTGTTTTTGACCCTGACACGTGAATTGTGCTCAAAACCAATGCTCTCCACTTCCAAATGGTGCGCAATGGCATAAATAACCCTATTTAAGCTCAGTTACACGTTTGCATTGAAAGTGACTGAGTTATTCACTTTTCCAGTTTTTATGCGTGCAAAATGCTTTTCAAAGCGAGAGAATCACTTTTTGACCAAAAATGTGTTTTTGACCCTGACACGTGAATTGTGCTCAAAACCAATGCTCTCCACTTCCAAATGGTGCGCAATGGCATAAATAACCCTATTTAAGCTCAGTTACACGTTTGCATTGAAAGTGACTGAGTTATTCACTTTTCCAGTTTTTATGCGTGCAAAATGCTTTTCAGAGCGAGAAAAGCATGTTTTGACCCACAATGTGTTTTTGACCCTGACACGTGAATTGTGCTCAAAACCAATGCTCTCCACTTCCAAATGGTGCGCAATGGCATAAATAACCCTATTTAAGCTCAGTTACACGTTTGCATTGAAAGTGACTGAGTTATTCACTTTTCCAGTTTTTATGCGTGCAAAATGCTTTTCAGAGCGAGAAAAGCATGTTTTGACCCACAATGTGTTTTTGACCCTAACACGTGAATTATGCTCAAAACCAACGCTCTCCACTTCCAAATGGTGCGCAATGGCATAAATAGCCCTATTTAAGCTCAGTTACACGTTTGCATTGAAAGTGACTGAGTTATTCACTTTTCCAGTTTTTATGCGTGCAAAATGCTTTTCAGAGCGAGAAAAGCATGTTTTGACCCACAATGTGTTTTTGACCCTAACACGTGAATTATGCTCAAAACCAACGCTCTCCACTTCCAAATGGTGCGCAATGGCATAAATAGCCCTATTTAAGCTCAGTTACACGTTTGCATTGAAAGTGACTGAGTTATTCACTTTTCCAGTTTTTATGCGTGCAAAATGCTTTTCAGAGCGAGAGAATCACTTTTTGACCAAAAATGTGTTTTTGACCCTGACACGTGAATTGTGCTCAAAACCAATGCTCTCCACTTCCAAATGGTGCGCAATGGCATAAATAACCCTATTTAAGCTCAGTTACACGTTTGCATTGAAAGTGACTGAGTTATTCACTTTTCCAGTTTTTATGCGTGCAAAATGCTTTTCAGAGCGAGAGAATCACTTTTTGACCAAAAATGTGTTTTTGACCCTAACACGTGAATTATGCTCAAAACCAACGCTCTCCACTTCCAAATGGTGCGCAATGGCATAAATAACCCTATTTAAGCTCAGTTACACGTTTGCATTGAAAGTGACTGAGTTATTCACTTTTCCAGTTTTTATGTGTGCAAAATGCTTTTCAGAGCGAGAAAAGCATGTTTTGACCCACAATGTGTTTTTGACCCTAACACGTGAATTATGCTCAAAACCAACGCTCTCCACTTCCAAATGGTGCGCAATGGCATAAATAACCCTATTTAAGCTCAGTTACACGTTTGCATCTAAAGTGACTGAGTTATTCACTTTTCCAGTTTTTATGCGTGCAAAATGCTTTTCAGAGCGAGAAAAGCATGTTTTGACCCACAATGTGTTTTTGACCCTAACACGTGAATTATGCTCAAAACCAACGCTCTCCACTTCCAAATGGTGCGCAATGGCATAAATAGCCCTATTTAAGCTCAGTTACACGTTTGCATTGAAAGTGACAAAGTTATTCACTTTTCCAGTTTTTATGCGTGCAAAATGCTTTTCAGAGCGAGAAAAGCATGTTTTGACCCACAATGTGTTTTTGACCCTAACACGTGAATTATGCTCAAAACCAACGCTCTCCACTTCCAAATGGTGCGCGATGGCATAAATAACCCTATTTAAGCTCAGTTACACGTTTGCATTGAAAGTGACTGAGTTATTCACTTTTCCAGTTTTTATGCGTGCAAAATGCTTTTCAGAGCGAGAAAAGCATGTTTTGACCCACAATGTGTTTTTGACCCTAACACGTGAATTATGCTCAAAACCAACGCTCTCCACTTCCAAATGGTGCGAAATGGCATAAATAACCCTATTTAAGCTCAGTTACACGTTTGCATTGAAAGTGACTGAGTTATTCACTTTTCCAGTTTTTATGCGTGCAAAATGCTTTTCAGAGCGAGAGAATCACTTTTTGACCCACAATGTGTTTTTGACCCTGACACGTGAATTGTGCTCAAAACCAATGCTCTCCACTTCCAAATGGTGCGCAATGGCATAAATAACCCTATTTAAGCTCAGTTACACGTTCGCATTGAAAGGGACTGAGTTATTCACTTTTCCAGTTTTTATGCGTGCAAAATGATTTTCAGAGCGAGAAAAGCATGTTTTGACCCACAATGTGTTTTTGACCCTAACACGTGAATTATGCTCAAAACCAACGCTCTCCACTTCCAAATGGTGCGCAATGGCATAAATAACCCTATTTAAGCTCAGTTACACGTTTGCATTGAAAGTGACTGAGTTATTCACTTTTCCAGTTTTTATGCGTGCAAAATGCTTTTCAGAGCGAGAGAATCACTTTTTGACCAAAAATGTGTTTTTGACCCTGACACGTGAATTGTGCTCAAAACCAATGCTCTCCACTTCCAAATGGTGCGCAATGGCATAAATAACCCTATTTAAGCTCAGTTACACGTTTGCATTGAAAGTGACTGAGTTATTCACTTTTCCAGTTTTTATGCGTGCAAAATGCTTTTCAAAGCGAGAGAATCACTTTTTGACCAAAAATGTGTTTTTGACCCTGACACGTGAATTGTGCTCAAAACCAATGCTCTCCACTTCCAAATGGTGCGCAATGGCATAAATAACCCTATTTAAGCTCAGTTACACGTTTGCATTGAAAGTGACTGAGTTATTCACTTTTCCAGTTTTTATGCGTGCAAAATGCTTTTCAGAGCGAGAAAAGCATGTTTTGACCCACAATGTGTTTTTGACCCTGACACGTGAATTGTGCTCAAAACCAATGCTCTCCACTTCCAAATGGTGCGCAATGGCATAAATAACCCTATTTAAGCTCAGTTACACGTTTGCATTGAAAGTGACTGAGTTATTCACTTTTCCAGTTTTTATGCGTGCAAAATGCTTTTCAGAGCGAGAAAAGCATGTTTTGACCCACAATGTGTTTTTGACCCTAACACGTGAATTATGCTCAAAACCAACGCTCTCCACTTCCAAATGGTGCGCAATGGCATAAATAGCCCTATTTAAGCTCAGTTACACGTTTGCATTGAAAGTGACTGAGTTATTCACTTTTCCAGTTTTTATGCGTGCAAAATGCTTTTCAGAGCGAGAAAAGCATGTTTTGACCCACAATGTGTTTTTGACCCTAACACGTGAATTATGCTCAAAACCAACGCTCTCCACTTCCAAATGGTGCGCAATGGCATAAATAGCCCTATTTAAGCTCAGTTACACGTTTGCATTGAAAGTGACTGAGTTATTCACTTTTCCAGTTTTTATGCGTGCAAAATGCTTTTCAGAGCGAGAGAATCACTTTTTGACCAAAAATGTGTTTTTGACCCTGACACGTGAATTGTGCTCAAAACCAATGCTCTCCACTTCCAAATGGTGCGCAATGGCATAAATAACCCTATTTAAGCTCAGTTACACGTTTGCATTGAAAGTGACTGAGTTATTCACTTTTCCAGTTTTTATGCGTGCAAAATGCTTTTCAGAGCGAGAGAATCACTTTTTGACCAAAAATGTGTTTTTGACCCTAACACGTGAATTATGCTCAAAACCAACGCTCTCCACTTCCAAATGGTGCGCAATGGCATAAATAACCCTATTTAAGCTCAGTTACACGTTTGCATTGAAAGTGACTGAGTTATTCACTTTTCCAGTTTTTATGTGTGCAAAATGCTTTTCAGAGCGAGAAAAGCATGTTTTGACCCACAATGTGTTTTTGACCCTAACACGTGAATTATGCTCAAAACCAACGCTCTCCACTTCCAAATGGTGCGCAATGGCATAAATAACCCTATTTAAGCTCAGTTACACGTTTGCATCTAAAGTGACTGAGTTATTCACTTTTCCAGTTTTTATGCGTGCAAAATGCTTTTCAAAGCGAGAGAATCACTTTTTGACCCACAATGTATTTTTGACCCTGACACGTGAATTGTGCTCAAAACCAATGCTCTCCACTTCCAAATGGTGCGCAATGGCATGAATAACCCTATTGAAGCCCAGTTACACGTTTGCATTGAGAGTGACTGAGTTATTCACTTTTCCAGTTTTTATGCGTGCAAAATGCTTTTCAGAGCGAGAAAAGCATGTTTTGACCCACAATGTGTTTTTGACCCTAACACGTGAATTATGCTCAAAACCAACGCTCTCCACTTCCAAATGGTGCGAAATGGCATAAATAACCCTATTTAAGCTCAGTTACACGTTTGCATTGAAAGTGACTGAGTTATTCACTTTTCCAGTTTTTATGCGTGCAAAATGCTTTTCAGAGCGAGAAAAGCATGTTTTGACCCACAATGTGTTTTTGACCCTAACACGTGAATTATGCTCAAAACCAACGCTCTCCACTTCCAAATGGTGCGCGATGGCATAAATAACCCTATTTAAGCTCAGTCACACGTTTGCATTGAAAGTGACTGAGTTATTCACTTTTCCAGTTTTTATGCGTGCAAAATGCTTTTCAGAGCGAGAGAATCACTTTTTGACCAAAAATGTGTTTTTGACCCTGACACGTGAATTGTGCTCAAAACCAATGCTCTCCACTTCCAAATGGTGCGCAATGGCATAAATAACCCTATTTAAGCTCAGTTACACGTTTGCATTGAAAGTGACTGAGTTATTCACTTTTCCAGTTTTTATGCGTGCAAAATGCTTTTCAGAGCGAGAGAATCACTTTTTGACCAAAAATGTGTTTTTGACCCTAACACGTGAACTATGCTCAAAACCAACGCTCTCCACTTCCAAATGGTGCGCAATGGCATAAATAACCCTATTTAAGCTCAGTTACACGTTTGCATTGAAAGTGACTGAGTTATTCACTTTTCCAGTTTTTATGCGTGCAAAATGCTTTTCAGAGCGAGAAAAGCATGTTTTGACCCACAATGTGTTTTTGACCCTAACACGTGAATTATGCTCAAAACCAACGCTCTCCACTTCCAAATGGTGCGCGATGGCATAAATAACCCTATTTAAGCTTAGTTACACGTTTGCATTGAAAGGGACTGAGTTATCAACTTTTCCAGTTTTTATGCGTGCAAAATGCTTTTCAGAGCGAGAAAAGCGTGTTTTGACCCACAATGTGTTTTTGACCCTAACACGTGAATTATGCTCAAAACCAATGCTCTCCACTTCCAAATAGTGCGCAATGGCATAAATAACCCTATTTAAGCTCAGTTACACGTTTGCATTGAAAGTGACTGAGTTATTCACTTTTCCAGTTTTTATGCGTGCAAAATGCTTTTCAAAGCGAGAGAATCACTTTTTGACCCACAATGTGTTTTTCACCCTGACACGTGAATTGTGCTCAAAACCAATGCTCTCCACTTCCAAATGGTGCGCAATGGCATAAATAACCCTATTTAAGCTCAGTTACACGTTTGCATTGAGAGTGACTGAGTTATTCACTTTTCCAGTTTTTATGTGTGCAAAATGCTTTTCAGAGCGAGAAAAGCATGTTTTGACCCACAATGTGTTTTTGACCCTAACACGTGAATTATGCTCAAAACCAACGCTCTCCACTTCCAAATGGTGCGCAATGGCATAAATAACCCTATTTAAGCTCAGTTACACGTTTGCATTGAAAATGACTGAGTTATTCACTTTTCCAGTTTTTATGCGTGCAAAATGCTTTTCAGAGCGAGAGAATCACTTTTTGACCAAAAATGTGTTTTTGACCCTGACACGTGAATTGTGCTCAAAACCAATGCTCTCCACTTCCAAATGGTGCGCAATGGCATAAATAACCCTATTTAAGCTCAGTTACACGTTTGCATTGAAAGTGACTGAGTTATTCACTTTTCCAGTTTTTATGCGTGCAAAATGCTTTGCAGAGCGAGAAAAGCATGTTTTGACCCACAATGTGTTTTTGACCCTAACACGTGAATTATGCTCAAAACCAACGCTCTCCACTTCCAAATGGTGCGCGATGGCATAAATAACCCTATTTAAGCTTAGTTACACGTTTGCATTGAAAGGGACTGAGTTATCAACTTTTCCAGTTTTTATGCGTGCAAAATGCTTTTCAGAGCGAGAAAAGCATGTTTTGACCCACAATGTGTTTTTGACCCTAACACGTGAATTATGCTCAAAACCAACGCTCTCCACTTCCAAATGGTGCGCAATGGCATAAATAGCCCTATTTAAGCTCAGTTACACGTTTGCATTGAAAGTGACTGAGTTATTCACTTTTCCAGTTTTTATGCGTGCAAAATGCTTTTCAGAGCGAGAGAATCACTTTTTGACCAAAAATGTGTTTTTGACCCTGACACGTGAATTGTGCTCAAAACCAATGCTCTCCACTTCCAAATGGTGCGCAATGGCATAAATAACCCTATTTAAGCTCAGTTACACGTTTGCATTGAAAGTGACTGAGTTATTCACTTTTCCAGTTTTTATGCGTGCAAAATGCTTTTCAGAGCGAGAGAATCACTTTTTGACCAAAAATGTGTTTTTGACCCTAACACGTGAATTATGCTCAAAACCAACGCTCTCCACTTCCAAATGGTGCGCAATGGCATAAATAACCCTATTTAAGCTCAGTTACACGTTTGCATTGAAAGTGACTGAGTTATTCACTTTTCCAGTTTTTATGTGTGCAAAATGCTTTTCAGAGCGAGAAAAGCATGTTTTGACCCACAATGTGTTTTTGACCCTAACACGTGAATTATGCTCAAAACCAACGCTCTCCACTTCCAAATGGTGCGCAATGGCATAAATAACCCTATTTAAGCTCAGTTACACGTTTGCATCTAAAGTGACTGAGTTATTCACTTTTCCAGTTTTTATGCGTGCAAAATGCTTTTCAAAGCGAGAGAATCACTTTTTGACCCACAATGTATTTTTGACCCTGACACATGAATTGTGCTCAAAACCAATGCTCTCCACTTCCAAATGGTGCGCAATGGCATGAATAACCCTATTTAAGCCCAGTTACACGTTTGCATTGAGAGTGACTGAGTTATTCACTTTTCCAGTTTTTATGCGTGCAAAATGCTTTTCAGAGCGAGAAAAGCATGTTTTGACCCACAATGTGTTTTTGACCCTAACACGTGAATTATGCTCAAAACCAACGCTCTCCACTTCCAAATGGTGCGAAATGGCATAAATAACCCTATTTAAGCTCAGTTACACGTTTGCATTGAAAGTGACTGAGTTATTCACTTTTCCAGTTTTTATGCGTGCAAAATGCTTTTCAGAGCGAGAAAAGCATGTTTTGACCCACAATGTGTTTTTGACCCTAACACGTGAATTATGCTCAAAACCAACGCTCTCCACTTCCAAATGGTGCGCGATGGCATAAATAACCCTATTTAAGCTCAGTCACACGTTTGCATTGAAAGTGACTGAGTTATTCACTTTTCCAGTTTTTATGCGTGCAAAATGCTTTTCAGAGCGAGAGAATCACTTTTTGACCAAAAATGTGTTTTTGACCCTGACACGTGAATTGTGCTCAAAACCAATGCTCTCCACTTCCAAATGGTGCGCAATGGCATAAATAACCATATTTAAGCTCAGTTACACATTTGCATTGAAAGTGACTGAGTTATTCACTTTTCCAGTTTTTATGCGTGCAAAATGCTTTTCAGAGCGAGAGAATCACTTTTTGACCAAAAATGTGTTTTTGACCCTGACACTTGAATTGTGCTCAAAACCAATGCTCTCCACTTCCAAATGGTGCGCAATGGCATAAATAACCCTATTTAAGCTCAGTTACACGTTTGCATTGAAAGTGACTGAGTTATTCACTTTTCCAGTTTTTATGCGTGCAAAATGCTTTTCAGAGCGAGAAAAGCATGTTTTGACCCACAATGTGTTTTTGACCCTAACACGTGAATTATGCTCAAAACCAACGCTCTCCACTTCCAAATGGTGCGCGATGGCATAAATAACCCTATTTAAGCTTAGTTACACGTTTGCATTAAAAGGGACTGAGTTATCAACTTTTCCAGTTTTTATGCGTGCAAAATGCTTTTCAGAGCGAGAAAAGCGTGTTTTGACCCACAATGTGTTTTTGACCCTAACACGTGAATTATGCTCAAAACCAATGCTCTCCACTTCCAAATAGTGCGCAATGGCATAAATAACCCTATTTAAGCTCAGTTACACGTTTGCATTGAAAGTGACTGAGTTATTCACTTTTCCAGTTTTTATGCGTGCAAAATGCTTTTCAAAGCGAGAGAATCACTTTTTGACCCACAATGTGTTTTTGACCCTGACACGTGAATTGTGCTCAAAACCAATGCTCTCCACTTCCAAATGGTGCGCAATGGCATAAATAACCCTATTTAAGCTCAGTTACACGTTTGCATTGAGAGTGACTGAGTTATTCACTTTTCCAGTTTTTATGTGTGCAAAATGCTTTTCAGAGCGAGAAAAGCATGTTTTGACCCACAATGTGTTTTTGACCCTAACACGTGAATTATGCTCAAAACCAACGCTCTCCACTTCCAAATGGTGCGCAATGGCATAAATAACCCTATTTAAGCTCAGTTACACGTTTGCATTGAAAATGACTGAGTTATTCACTTTTCCAGTTTTTATGCGTGCAAAATGCTTTTCAGAGCGAGAGAATCACTTTTTGACCAAAAATGTGTTTTTGACCCTGACACGTGAATTGTGCTCAAAACCAATGCTCTCCACTTCCAAATGGTGCGCAATGGCATAAATAACCCTATTTAAGCTCAGTTACACGTTTGCATTGAAAGTGACTGAGTTATTCACTTTTCCAGTTTTTATGCGTGCAAAATGCTTTGCAGAGCGAGAAAAGCATGTTTTGACCCACAATGTGTTTTTGACCCTAACACGTGAATTATGCTCAAAACCAACGCTCTCCACTTCCAAATGGTGCGCAATGGCATAAATAGCCCTATTTAAGCTCAGTTACACGTTTGCATTGAAAGGGACTGAGTTATCAACTTTTCCAGTTTTTATGCGTGCAAAATGCTTTTCAGAGCGAGAAAAGCATGTTTTGACCCACAATGTGTTTTTGACCCTGACACGTGAATTGTGCTCAAAACCAATGCTCTCCACTTCCAAATGGTGCGCAATGGCATAAATAACCCTATTTAAGCTCAGTTACACGTTTGCATTGAAAGTGACTGAGTTATTCACTTTTCCAGTTTTTATGCGTGCAAAATGCTTTTCAGAGCGAGAAAAGCATGTTTTGACCCACAATGTGTTTTTGACCCTAACACGTGAATTATGCTCAAAACCAACGCTCTCCACTTCCAAATGGTGCGCGATGGCATAAATAACCCCATTTAAGCTTAGTTACACGTTTGCATTGAAAGGGACTGAGTTATCAACTTTTCCAGTTTTTATGCGTGCAAAATGCTTTTCAGAGCGAGAAAAGCATGTTTTGACCCACAATGTGTTTTTGACCCTAACACGTGAATTATGCTCAAAACCAATGCTCTCCACTTCCAAATGGTGCGCAATGGCATAAATAACCCTATTTAAGCTCAGTTACACGTTTGCATTGAAAGTGACTGAGTTATTCACTTTTCCAGTTTTTATGCGTGCAAAATGCTTTTCAAAGCGAGAGAATCACTTTTTGACCCACAATGTGTTTTTGACCCTGACACGTGAATTGTGCTCAAAACCAATGCTCTCCACTTCCAAATGGTGCGCAATGGCATAAATAACCCTATTTAAGCTCAGTTACACGTTTGCATTGAAAGTGACTGAGTTATTCACTTTTCCAGTTTTTATGCGTGCAAAATGCTTTTCAGAGCGAGAAAAGCATGTTTTGACCCACAATGTGTTTTTGACCCTAACACGTGAATTATGCTCAAAACCAACGCTCTCCACTTCCAAATGGTGCGAAATGGCATAAATAACCCTATTTAAGCTCAGTTACACGTTTGCATTGAAAGTGACTGAGTTATCCACTTTTCCAGTTTTTATGCGTGCAAAATGCTTTTCAGAGCGAGAAAAGCATGTTTTGACCCACAATGTGTTTTTGACCCTAACACGTGAATTATGCTCAAAACCAACGCTCTCCACTTCCAAATGGTGCGCGATGGCATAAATAACCCCATTTAAGCTTAGTTACACGTTTGCATTGAAAGGGACTGAGTTATCAACTTTTCCAGTTTTTATGCGTGCAAAATGCTTTTCAGAGCGAGAAAAGCATGTTTTGACCCACAATGTGTTTTTGACCCTAACACGTGAATTATGCTCAAAACCAATGCTCTCCACTTCCAAATGGTGCGCAATGGCATAAATAACCCTATTTAAGCTCAGTTACACGTTTGCATTGAAAGTGACTGAGTTATTCACTTTTCCAGTTTTTATGCGTGCAAAATGCTTTTCAAAGCGAGAGAATCACTTTTTGACCCACAATGTGTTTTTGACCCTGACACGTGAATTGTGCTCAAAACCAATGCTCTCCACTTCCAAATGGTGCGCAATGGCATAAATAACCCTATTTAAGCTCAGTTACACGTTTGCATTGAAAGTGACTGAGTTATTCACTTTTCCAGTTTTTATGCGTGCAAAATGCTTTTCAGAGCGAGAAAAGCATGTTTTGACCCACAATGTGTTTTTGACCCTAACACGTGAATTATGCTCAAAACCAACGCTCTCCACTTCCAAATGGTGCGAAATGGCATAAATAACCCTATTTAAGCTCAGTTACACGTTTGCATTGAAAGTGACTGAGTTATCCACTTTTCCAGTTTTTATGCGTGCAAAATGCTTTTCAGAGCGAGAGAATCACTTTTTGACCCACAATGTGTTTTTGACCCTGACACGTGAATTGTGCTCAAAACCAATGCTCTCCACTTCCAAATGGTGCGCAATGGCATAAATAACCCTATTTAAGCTCAGTTACACGTTTGCATTGAAAGTGACTGAGTTATCCACTTTTCCAGTTTTTATGCGTGCAAAATGCTTTTCAGAGCGAGAAAAGCATGTTTTGACCCACAATGTGTTTTTGACCCTAACACGTGAATTATGCTCAAAACCAACGCTCTCCACTTCCAAATGGTGCGCGATGGCATAAATAACCCCATTTAAGCTTAGTTACACGTTTGCATTGAAAGGGACTGAGTTATCAACTTTTCCAGTTTTTATGCGTGCAAAATGCTTTTCAGAGCGAGAAAAGCATGTTTTGACCCACAATGTGTTTTTGACCCTAACACGTGAATTATGCTCAAAACCAATGCTCTCCACTTCCAAATGGTGCGCAATGGCATAAATAACCCTATTTAAGCTCAGTTACACGTTTGCATTGAAAGTGACTGAGTTATTCACTTTTCCAGTTTTTATGCGTGCAAAATGCTTTTCAAAGCGAGAGAATCACTTTTTGACCCACAATGTGTTTTTGACCCTGACACGTGAATTGTGCTCAAAACCAATGCTCTCCACTTCCAAATGGTGCGCAATGGCATAAATAACCCTATTTAAGCTCAGTTACACGTTTGCATTGAAAGTGACTGAGTTATTCACTTTTCCAGTTTTTATGCGTGCAAAATGCTTTTCAGAGCGAGAAAAGCATGTTTTGACCCACAATGTGTTTTTGACCCTAACACGTGAATTATGCTCAAAACCAACGCTCTCCACTTCCAAATGGTGCGAAATGGCATAAATAACCCTATTTAAGCTCAGTTACACGTTTGCATTGAAAGTGACTGAGTTATCCACTTTTCCAGTTTTTATGCGTGCAAAATGCTTTTCAGAGCGAGAGAATCACTTTTTGACCCACAATGTGTTTTTGACCCTGACACGTGAATTGTGCTCAAAACCAATGCTCTCCACTTCCAAATGGTGCGCAATGGCATAAATAACCCTATTTAAGCTCAGTTACACGTTCGCATTGAAAGGGTCTGAGTTATTCACTTTTCCAGTTTTTATGCGTGCAAAATGCTTTTCAGAGCGAGAAAAGCATGTTTTGACCCACAATGTGTTTTTGACCCTAACACGTGAATTATGCTCAAAACCAACGCTCTCCACTTCCAAATGGTGCGCAATGGCATAAATAACCCTATTTAAGCTCAGTTACACGTTTGCATTGAAAGTGACTGAGTTATTCACTTTTCCAGTTTTTATGCGTGCAAAATGCTTTTCAGAGCGAGAGAATCACTTTTTGACCAAAAATGTGTTTTTGACCCTGACACGTGAATTGTGCTCAAAACCAATGCTCTTATGCGTGCAAAATGCTTTTCAAAGCGAGAGAATCACTTTTTGACCCACAATGTGTTTTTGACCCTGACACGTGAATTGTGCTCAAAACCAATGCTCTCCACTTCCAAATGGTGCGCAATGGCATAAATAACCCTATTTAAGCTCAGTTACACGTTTGCATTGAAAGTGACTGAGTTATTCACTTTTCCAGTTTTTATGCGTGCAAAATGCTTTTCAGAGCGAGAGAATCACTTTTTGACCAAAAATGTGTTTTTGACCCTGACACTTGAATTGTGCTCAAAACCAATGCTCTCCACTTCCAAATGGTGCGCAATGGCATAAATAACCCTATTTAAGCTCAGTTACACGTTTGCATTGAAAGTGACTGAGTTATTCACTTTTCCAGTTTTTATGCGTGCAAAATGCTTTTCAGAGCGAGAAAAGCATGTTTTGACCCACAATGTGTTTTTGACCCTAACACGTGAATTATGCTCAAAACCAACGCTCTCCACTTCCAAATGGTGCGCAATGGCATAAATAGCCCTATTTAAGCTCAGTTACACGTTTGCATTGAAAGTGACAAAGTTATTCACTTTTCCAGTTTTTATGCGTGCAAAATGCTTTTCAGAGCGAGAAAAGCATGTTTTGACCCACAATGTGTTTTTGACCCTAACACGTGAATTATGCTCAAAACCAACGCTCTCCACTTCCAAATGGTGCGCGATGGCATAAATAACCCTATTTAAGCTCAGTTACACGTTTGCATTGAAAGTGACTGAGTTATTCACTTTTCCAGTTTTTATGCGTGCAAAATGCTTTTCAGAGCGAGAAAAGCATGTTTTGACCCACAATGTGTTTTTGACCCTAACACGTGAATTATGCTCAAAACCAACGCTCTCCACTTCCAAATGGTGCGAAATGGCATAAATAACCCTATTTAAGCTCAGTTAAACGTTTGCATTGAAAGTGACTGAGTTATTCACTTTTCCAGTTTTTATGCGTGCAAAATGCTTTTCAGAGCGAGAGAATCACTTTTTGACCCACAATGTGTTTTTAACCCTGACACGTGAATTGTGCTCAAAACCAATGCTCTCCACTTCCAAATGGTGCGCAATGGCATAAATAACCCTATTTAAGCTCAGTTACACGTTCGCATTGAAAGGGACTGAGTTATTCACTTTTCCAGTTTTTATGCGTGCAAAATGATTTTCAGAGCGAGAAAAGCATGTTTTGACCCACAATGTGTTTTTGACCCTAACACGTGAATTATGCTCAAAACCAACGCTCTCCACTTCCAAATGGTGCGCAATGGCATAAATAACCCTATTTAAGCTCAGTTACACGTTTGCATTGAAAGTGACTGAGTTATTCACTTTTCCAGTTTTTATGCGTGCAAAATGCTTTTCAGAGCGAGAGAATCACTTTTTGACCAAAAATGTGTTTTTGACCCTGACACGTGAATTGTGCTCAAAACCAATGCTCTCCACTTCCAAATGGTGCGCAATGGCATAAATAACCCTATTTAAGCTCAGTTACACGTTTGCATTGAAAGTGACTGAGTTATTCACTTTTCCAGTTTTTATGCGTGCAAAATGCTTTTCAAAGCGAGAGAATCACTTTTTGACCAAATATGTGTTTTTGACCCTGACACGTGAATTGTGCTCAAAACCAATGCTCTCCACTTCCAAATGGTGCGCAATGGCATAAATAACCCTATTTAAGCTCAGTTACACGTTTGCATTGAAAGTGACTGAGTTATTCACTTTTCCAGTTTTTATGCGTGCAAAATGCTTTTCAGAGCGAGAGAATCACTTTTTGACCAAAAATGTGTTTTTGACCCTAACACGTGAATTATGCTCAAAACCAACGCTCTCCACTTCCAAATGGTGCGCAATGGCATAAATAACCCTATTTAAGCTCAGTTACACGTTTGCATTGAAAGTGACTGAGTTATTCACTTTTCCAGTTTTTATGTGTGCAAAATGCTTTTCAGAGCGAGAAAAGCATGTTTTGACCCACAATGTGTTTTTGACCCTAACACGTGAATTATGCTCAAAACCAACGCTCTCCACTTCCAAATGGTGCGCGATGGCATAAATAACCCTATTTAAGCTCAGTCACACGTTTGCATTGAAAGTGACTGAGTTATTCACTTTTCCAGTTTTTATGCGTGCAAAATGCTTTTCAGAGCGAGAGAATCACTTTTTGACCAAAAATGTGTTTTTGACCCTGACACGTGAATTGTGCTCAAAACCAATGCTCTCCACTTCCAAATGGTGCGCAATGGCATAAATAACCCTGTTTAAGCTCAGTTACACATTTGCATTGAAAGTGACTGAGTTATTCACTTTTCCAGTTTTTATGCGTGCAAAATGCTTTTCAGAGCGAGAGAATCACTTTTTGACCAAAAATGTGTTTTTGACCCTGACACTTGAATTGTGCTCAAAACCAATGCTCTCCACTTCCAAATGGTGCGCAATGGCATAAATAACCCTATTTAAGCTCAGTTACACGTTTGCATTGAAAGTGACTGAGTTATTCACTTTTCCAGTTTTTATGCGTGCAAAATGCTTTTCAGAGCGAGAAAAGCATGTTTTGACCCACAATGTGTTTTTGACCCTAACACGTGAATTATGCTCAAAACCAACGCTCTCCACTTCCAAATGGTGCGCGATGGCATAAATAACCCTATTTAAGCTTAGTTACACGTTTGCATTGAAAGGGACTGAGTTATCAACTTTTCCAGTTTTTATGCGTGCAAAATGCTTTTCAGAGCGAGAAAAGCGTGTTTTGACCCACAATGTGTTTTTGACCCTAACACGTGAATTATGCTCAAAACCAATGCTCTCCACTTCCAAATAGTGCGCAATGGCATAAATAACCCTATTTAAGCTCAGTTACACGTTTGCATTGAAAGTGACTGAGTTATTCACTTTTCCAGTTTTTATGCGTGCAAAATGCTTTTCAAAGCGAGAGAATCACTTTTTGACCCACAATGTGTTTTTCACCCTGACACGTGAATTGTGCTCAAAACCAATGCTCTCCACTTCCAAATGGTGCGCAATGGCATAAATAACCCTATTTAAGCTCAGTTACACGTTTGCATTGAGAGTGACTGAGTTATTCACTTTTCCAGTTTTTATGTGTGCAAAATGCTTTTCAGAGCGAGAAAAGCATGTTTTGACCCACAATGTGTTTTTGACCCTAACACGTGAATTATGCTCAAAACCAACGCTCTCCACTTCCAAATGGTGCGCAATGGCATAAATAACCCTATTTAAGCTCAGTTACACGTTTGCATTGAAAATGACTGAGTTATTCACTTTTCCAGTTTTTATGCGTGCAAAATGCTTTTCAGAGCGAGAGAATCACTTTTTGACCAAAAATGTGTTTTTGACCCTGACACGTGAATTGTGCTCAAAACCAATGCTCTCCACTTCCAAATGGTGCGCAATGGCATAAATAACCCTATTTAAGCTCAGTTACACGTTTGCATTGAAAGTGACTGAATTATTCACTTTTCCAGTTTTTATGCGTGCAAAATGCTTTGCAGAGCGAGAAAAGCATGTTTTGACCCACAATGTGTTTTTGACCCTAACACGTGAATTATGCTCAAAACCAACGCTCTCCACTTCCAAATGGTGCGCGATGGCATAAATAACCCTATTTAAGCTTAGTTACACGTTTGCATTGAAAGGGACTGAGTTATCAACTTTTCCAGTTTTTATGCGTGCAAAATGCTTTTCAGAGCGAGAAAAGCATGTTTTGACCCACAATGTGTTTTTGACCCTAACACGTGAATTATGCTCAAAACCAACGCTCTCCACTTCCAAATGGTGCGCAATGGCATAAATAGCCCTATTTAAGCTCAGTTACACGTTTGCATTGAAAGTGACTGAGTTATTCACTTTTCCAGTTTTTATGCGTGCAAAATGCTTTTCAGAGCGAGAGAATCACTTTTTGACCAAAAATGTGTTTTTGACCCTAACACGTGAATTATGCTCAAAACCAACGCTCTCCACTTCCAAATGGTGCGCAATGGCATAAATAACCCTATTTAAGCTCAGTTACACGTTTGCATTGAAAGTGACTGAGTTATTCACTTTTCCAGTTTTTATGCGTGCAAAATGCTTTTCAGAGCGAGAGAATCACTTTTTGACCAAAAATGTGTTTTTGACCCTGACACTTGAATTGTGCTCAAAACCAATGCTCTCCACTTCCAAATGGTGCGCAATGGCATAAATAACCCTATTTAAGCTCAGTTACACGTTTGCATTGAAAGTGACTGAGTTATTCACTTTTCCAGTTTTTATGCGTGCAAAATGCTTTTCAGAGCGAGAAAAGCATGTTTTGACCCACAATGTGTTTTTGACCCTAACACGTGAATTATGCTCAAAACCAACGCTCTCCACTTCCAAATGGTGCGCGATGGCATAAATAACCCTATTTAAGCTTAGTTACACGTTTGCATTGAAAGGGACTGAGTTATCAACTTTTCCAGTTTTTATGCGTGCAAAATGCTTTTCAGAGCGAGAGAATCACTTTTTGACCAAAAATGTGTTTTTGACCCTGACACTTGAATTGTGCTCAAAACCAATGCTCTCCACTTCCAAATGGTGCGCAATGGCATAAATAACCCTATTTAAGCTCAGTTACACGTTTGCATTGAGAGTGACTGAGTTATTCACTTTTCCAGTTTTTATGTGTGCAAAATGCTTTTCAGAGCGAGAAAAGCATGTTTTGACCCACAATGTGTTTTTGACCCTAACACGTGAATTATGCTCAAAACCAACGCTCTCCACTTCCAAATGGTGCGCAATGGCATAAATAACCCTATTTAAGCTCAGTTACACGTTTGCATTGAAAGTGACTGAGTTATTCACTTTTCCAGTTTTTATGCGTGCAAAATGCTTTGCAGAGCGAGAAAAGCATGTTTTGACCCACAATGTGTTTTTGACCCTAACACGTGAATTATGCTCAAAACCAACGCTCTCCACTTCCAAATGGTGCGCGATGGCATAAATAACCCTATTTAAGCTTAGTTACACGTTTGCATTGAAAGGGACTGAGTTATCAACTTTTCCAGTTTTTATGCGTGCAAAATGCTTTTCAGAGCGAGAAAAGCGTGTTTTGACCCACAATGTGTTTTTGACCCTAACACGTGAATTATGCTCAAAACCAATGCTCTCCACTTCCAAATAGTGCGCAATGGCATAAATAACCCTATTTAAGCTCAGTTACACGTTTGCATTGAAAGTGACTGAGTTATTCACTTTTCCAGTTTTTATGCGTGCAAAATGCTTTTCAAAGCGAGAGAATCACTTTTTGACCCACAATGTGTTTTTCACCCTGACACGTGAATTGTGCTCAAAACCAATGCTCTCCACTTCCAAATGGTGCGCAATGGCATAAATAACCCTATTTAAGCTCAGTTACACGTTTGCATTGAGAGTGACTGAGTTATTCACTTTTCCAGTTTTTATGTGTGCAAAATGCTTTTCAGAGCGAGAAAAGCATGTTTTGACCCACAATGTGTTTTTGACCCTAACACGTGAATTATGCTCAAAACCAACGCTCTCCACTTCCAAATGGTGCGCAATGGCATAAATAACCCTATTTAAGCTCAGTTACACGTTTGCATTGAAAATGACTGAGTTATTCACTTTTCCAGTTTTTATGCGTGCAAAATGCTTTTCAGAGCGAGAGAATCACTTTTTGACCAAAAATGTGTTTTTGACCCTGACACGTGAATTGTGCTCAAAACCAATGCTCTCCACTTCCAAATGGTGCGCAATGGCATAAATAACCCTATTTAAGCTCAGTTACACGTTTGCATTGAAAGTGACTGAATTATTCACTTTTCCAGTTTTTATGCGTGCAAAATGCTTTGCAGAGCGAGAAAAGCATGTTTTGACCCACAATGTGTTTTTGACCCTAACACGTGAATTATGCTCAAAACCAACGCTCTCCACTTCCAAATGGTGCGCGATGGCATAAATAACCCTATTTAAGCTTAGTTACACGTTTGCATTGAAAGGGACTGAGTTATCAACTTTTCCAGTTTTTATGCGTGCAAAATGCTTTTCAGAGCGAGAAAAGCATGTTTTGACCCACAATGTGTTTTTGACCCTAACACGTGAATTATGCTCAAAACCAACGCTCTCCACTTCCAAATGGTGCGCAATGGCATAAATAGCCCTATTTAAGCTCAGTTACACGTTTGCATTGAAAGTGACTGAGTTATTCACTTTTCCAGTTTTTATGCGTGCAAAATGCTTTTCAGAGCGAGAGAATCACTTTTTGACCAAAAATGTGTTTTTGACCCTAACACGTGAATTATGCTCAAAACCAACGCTCTCCACTTCCAAATGGTGCGCAATGGCATAAATAACCCTATTTAAGCTCAGTTACACGTTTGCATTGAAAGTGACTGAGTTATTCACTTTTCCAGTTTTTATGCGTGCAAAATGCTTTTCAGAGCGAGAGAATCACTTTTTGACCAAAAATGTGTTTTTGACCCTGACACTTGAATTGTGCTCAAAACCAATGCTCTCCACTTCCAAATGGTGCGCAATGGCATAAATAACCCTATTTAAGCTCAGTTACACGTTTGCATTGAAAGTGACTGAGTTATTCACTTTTCCAGTTTTTATGCGTGCAAAATGCTTTTCAGAGCGAGAAAAGCATGTTTTGACCCACAATGTGTTTTTGACCCTAACACGTGAATTATGCTCAAAACCAACGCTCTCCACTTCCAAATGGTGCGCGATGGCATAAATAACCCTATTTAAGCTTAGTTACACGTTTGCATTGAAAGGGACTGAGTTATCAACTTTTCCAGTTTTTATGCGTGCAAAATGCTTTTCAGAGCGAGAAAAGCGTGTTTTGACCCACAATGTGTTTTTGACCCTAACACGTGAATTATGCTCAAAACCAACGCTCTCCACTTCCAAATGGTGCGCAATGGCATAAATAACCCTATTTAAGCTCAGTTACACGTTTGCATTGAAAATGACTGAGTTATTCACTTTTCCAGTTTTTATGCGTGCAAAATGCTTTTCAGAGCGAGAGAATCACTTTTTGACCAAAAATGTGTTTTTGACCCTGACACGTGAATTGTGCTCAAAACCAATGCTCTCCACTTCCAAATGGTGCGCAATGGCATAAATAACCCTATTTAAGCTCAGTTACACGTTTGCATTGAAAGTGACTGAGTTATTCACTTTTCCAGTTTTTATGCGTGCAAAATGCTTTGCAGAGCGAGAAAAGCATGTTTTGACCCACAATGTGTTTTTGACCCTAACACGTGAATTATGCTCAAAACCAACGCTCTCCACTTCCAAATGGTGCGCAATGGCATAAATAGCCCTATTTAAGCTCAGTTACACGTTTGCATTGAAAGTGACTGAGTTATTCACTTTTCCAGTTTTTATGCGTGCAAAATGCTTTTCAGAGCGAGAGAATCACTTTTTGACCAAAAATGTGTTTTTGACCCTGACACTTGAATTGTGCTCAAAACCAATGCTCTCCACTTCCAAATGGTGCGCAATGGCATAAATAACCCTATTTAAGCTCAGTTACACGTTTGCATTGAGAGTGACTGAGTTATTCACTTTTCCAGTTTTTATGTGTGCAAAATGCTTTTCAGAGCGAGAAAAGCATGTTTTGACCCACAATGTGTTTTTGACCCTAACACGTGAATTATGCTCAAAACCAACGCTCTCCACTTCCAAATGGTGCGCAATGGCATAAATAACCCTATTTAAGCTCAGTTACACGTTTGCATTGAGAGTGACTGAGTTATTCACTTTTCCAGTTTTTATGTGTGCAAAATGCTTTTCAGAGCGAGAAAAGCATGTTTTGACCCACAATGTGTTTTTGACCCTAACACGTGAATTATGCTCAAAACCAACGCTCTCCACTTCCAAATGGTGCGAAATGGCATAAATAACCCTATTTAAGCTCAGTTACACGTTTGCATTGAAAGTGACTGAGTTATCCACTTTTCCAGTTTTTATGCGTGCAAAATGCTTTTCAGAGCGAGAGAATCACTTTTTGACCCACAATGTGTTTTTGACCCTGACACGTGAATTGTGCTCAAAACCAATGCTCTCCACTTCCAAATGGTGCGCAATGGCATAAATAACCCTATTTAAGCTCAGTTACACGTTCGCATTGAAAGGGTCTGAGTTATTCACTTTTCCAGTTTTTATGCGTGCAAAATGCTTTTCAGAGCGAGAAAAGCATGTTTTGACCCACAATGTGTTTTTGACCCTAACACGTGAATTATGCTCAAAACCAACGCTCTCCACTTCCAAATGGTGCGCGATGGCATAAATAACCCTATTTAAGCTCAGTCACACGTTTGCATTGAAAGTGACTGAGTTATTCACTTTTCCAGTTTTTATGCGTGCAAAATGCTTTTCAGAGCGAGAGAATCACTTTTTGACCAAAAATGTGTTTTTGACCCTGACACGTGAATTGTGCTCAAAACCAATGCTCTCCACTTCCAAATGGTGCGCAATGGCATAAATAACCCTATTTAAGCTCAGTTACACATTTGCATTGAAAGTGACTGAGTTATTCACTTTTCCAGTTTTTATGCGTGCAAAATGCTTTTCAGAGCGAGAGAATCACTTTTTGACCAAAAATGTGTTTTTGACCCTGACACTTGAATTGTGCTCAAAACCAATGCTCTCCACTTCCAAATGGTGCGCAATGGCATAAATAACCCTATTTAAGCTCAGTTACACGTTTGCATTGAAAGTGACTGAGTTATTCACTTTTCCAGTTTTTATGCGTGCAAAATGCTTTTCAGAGCGAGAAAAGCATGTTTTGACCCACAATGTGTTTTTGACCCTAACACGTGAATTATGCTCAAAACCAACGCTCTCCACTTCCAAATGGTGCGCGATGGCATAAATAACCCTATTTAAGCTTAGTTACACGTTTGCATTGAAAGGGACTGAGTTATCAACTTTTCCAGTTTTTATGCGTGCAAAATGCTTTTCAGAGCGAGAAAAGCGTGTTTTGACCCACAATGTGTTTTTGACCCTAACACGTGAATTATGCTCAAAACCAACGCTCTCCACTTCCAAATGGTGCGCAATGGCATAAATAACCCTATTTAAGCTCAGTTACACGTTTGCATTGAAAATGACTGAGTTATTCACTTTTCCAGTTTTTATGCGTGCAAAATGCTTTTCAGAGCGAGAGAATCACTTTTTGACCAAAAATGTGTTTTTGACCCTAACACGTGAATTATGCTCAAAACCAACGCTCTCCACTTCCAAATGGTGCGCAATGGCATAAATAGCCCTATTTAAGCTCAGTTACACGTTTGCATTGAAAGGGACTGAGTTATCAACTTTTCCAGTTTTTATGCGTGCAAAATGCTTTTCAGAGCGAGAAAAGCATGTTTTGACCCACAATGTGTTTTTGACCCTGACACGTGAATTGTGCTCAAAACCAATGCTCTCCACTTCCAAATGGTGCGCAATGGCATAAATAACCCTATTTAAGCTCAGTTACACGTTTGCATTGAAAGTGACTGAGTTATTCACTTTTCCAGTTTTTATGCGTGCAAAATGCTTTTCAGAGCGAGAGAATCACTTTTTGACCAAAAATGTGTTTTTGACCCTGACACTTGAATTGTGCTCAAAACCAATGCTCTCCACTTCCAAATGGTGCGCAATGGCATAAATAACCCTATTTAAGCTCAGTTACACGTTTGCATTGAGAGTGACTGAGTTATTCACTTTTCCAGTTTTTATGTGTGCAAAATGCTTTTCAGAGCGAGAAAAGCATGTTTTGACCCACAATGTGTTTTTGACCCTAACACGTGAATTATGCTCAAAACCAACGCTCTCCACTTCCAAATGGTGCGCAATGGCATAAATAACCCTATTTAAGCTCAGTTACACGTTTGCATTGAGAGTGACTGAGTTATTCACTTTTCCAGTTTTTATGTGTGCAAAATGCTTTTCAGAGCGAGAAAAGCATGTTTTGACCCACAATGTGTTTTTGACCCTAACACGTGAATTATGCTCAAAACCAACGCTCTCCACTTCCAAATGGTGCGAAATGGCATAAATAACCCTATTTAAGCTCAGTTACACGTTTGCATTGAAAGTGACTGAGTTATCCACTTTTCCAGTTTTTATGCGTGCAAAATGCTTTTCAGAGCGAGAGAATCACTTTTTGACCCACAATGTGTTTTTGACCCTGACACGTGAATTGTGCTCAAAACCAATGCTCTCCACTTCCAAATGGTGCGCAATGGCATAAATAACCCTATTTAAGCTCAGTTACACGTTCGCATTGAAAGGGTCTGAGTTATTCACTTTTCCAGTTTTTATGCGTGCAAAATGCTTTTCAGAGCGAGAAAAGCATGTTTTGACCCACAATGTGTTTTTGACCCTAACACGTGAATTATGCTCAAAACCAACGCTCTCCACTTCCAAATGGTGCGCAATGGCATAAATAACCCTATTTAAGCTCAGTTACACGTTTGCATTGAAAGTGACTGAGTTATTCACTTTTCCAGTTTTTATGCGTGCAAAATGCTTTTCAGAGCGAGAGAATCACTTTTTGACCAAAAATGTGTTTTTGACCCTGACACGTGAATTGTGCTCAAAACCAATGCTCTCCACTTCCAAATGGTGCGCAATGGCATAAATAACCCTATTTAAGCTCAGTTACACGTTTGCATTGAAAGTGACTGAGTTATTCACTTTTCCAGTTTTTATGCGTGCAAAATGCTTTTCAAAGCGAGAGAATCACTTTTTGACCAAATATGTGTTTTTGACCCTGACACGTGAATTGTGCTCAAAACCAATGCTCTCCACTTCCAAATGGTGCGCAATGGCATAAATAACCCTATTTAAGCTCAGTTACACGTTCGCATTGAAAGGGTCTGAGTTATTCACTTTTCCAGTTTTTATGCGTGCAAAATGCTTTTCAGAGCGAGAAAAGCATGTTTTGACCCACAATGTGTTTTTGACCCTAACACGTGAATTATGCTCAAAACCAACGCTCTCCACTTCCAAATGGTGCGCAATGGCATAAATAACCCTATTTAAGCTCAGTTACACGTTTGCATTGAAAGTGACTGAGTTATTCACTTTTCCAGTTTTTATGCGTGCAAAATGCTTTTCAAAGCGAGAGAATCACTTTTTGACCAAATATGTGTTTTTGACCCTGACACGTGAATTGTGCTCAAAACCAATGCTCTCCACTTCCAAATGGTGCGCAATGGCATAAATAACCCTATTTAAGCTCAGTTACACGTTTGCATTGAAAGTGACTGAGTTATTCACTTTTCCAGTTTTTATGCGTGCAAAATGCTTTTCAGAGCGAGAGAATCACTTTTTGACCAAAAATGTGTTTTTGACCCTAACACGTGAATTATGCTCAAAACCAACGCTCTCCACTTCCAAATGGTGCGCAATGGCATAAATAACCCTATTTAAGCTCAGTTACACGTTTGCATTGAAAGTGACTGAGTTATTCACTTTTCCAGTTTTTATGTGTGCAAAATGCTTTTCAGAGCGAGAAAAGCATGTTTTGACCCACAATGTGTTTTTGACCCTAACACGTGAATTATGCTCAAAACCAACGCTCTCCACTTCCAAATGGTGCGCAATGGCATAAATAACCCTATTTAAGCTCAGTTACACGTTTGCATCTAAAGTGACTGAGTTATTCACTTTTCCAGTTTTTATGCGTGCAAAATGCTTTTCAAAGCGAGAGAATCACTTTTTGACCCACAATGTATTTTTGACCCTGACACGTGAATTGTGCTCAAAACCAATGCTCTCCACTTCCAAATGGTGCGCAATGGCATGAATAACCCTATTTAAGCCCAGTTACACGTTTGCATTGAGAGTGACTGAGTTATTCACTTTTCCAGTTTTTATGCGTGCAAAATGCTTTTCAGAGCGAGAAAAGCATGTTTTGACCCACAATGTGTTTTTGACCCTAACACGTGAATTATGCTCAAAACCAACGCTCTCCACTTCCAAATGGTGCGAGATGGCATAAATAACCCTATTTAAGCTCAGTTACACGTTTGCATTGAAAGTGACTGAGTTATTCACTTTTCCAGTTTTTATGCGTGCAAAATGCTTTTCAGAGCGAGAGAATCACTTTTTGACCAAAAATGTGTTTTTGACCCTGACACGTGAATTGTGCTCAAAACCAATGCTCTCCACTTCCAAATGGTGCGCAATGGCATAAATAACCCTGTTTAAGCTCAGTTACACATTTGCATTGAAAGTGACTGAGTTATTCACTTTTCCAGTTTTTATGCGTGCAAAATGCTTTTCAGAGCGAGAGAATCACTTTTTGACCAAAAATGTGTTTTTGACCCTGACACTTGAATTGTGCTCAAAACCAATGCTCTCCACTTCCAAATGGTGCGCAATGGCATAAATAACCCTATTTAAGCTCAGTTACACGTTTGCATTGAAAGTGACTGAGTTATTCACTTTTCCAGTTTTTATGCGTGCAAAATGCTTTTCAGAGCGAGAAAAGCATGTTTTGACCCACAATGTGTTTTTGACCCTAACACGTGAATTATGCTCAAAACCAACGCTCTCCACTTCCAAATGGTGCGCGATGGCATAAATAACCCTATTTAAGCTTAGTTACACGTATGCATTGAAAGGGACTGAGTTATCAACTTTTCCAGTTTTTATGCGTGCAAAATGCTTTTCAGAGCGAGAAAAGCGTGTTTTGACCCACAATGTGTTTTTGACCCTAACACGTGAATTATGCTCAAAACCAATGCTCTCCACTTCCAAATAGTGCGCAATGGCATAAATAACCCTATTTAAGCTCAGTTACACGTTTGCATTGAAAGTGACTGAGTTATTCACTTTTCCAGTTTTTATGCGTGCAAAATGCTTTTCAAAGCGAGAGAATCACTTTTTGACCCACAATGTGTTTTTCACCCTGACACGTGAATTGTGCTCAAAACCAATGCTCTCCACTTCCAAATGGTGCGCAATGGCATAAATAACCCTATTTAAGCTCAGTTACACGTTTGCATTGAGAGTGACTGAGTTATTCACTTTTCCAGTTTTTATGTGTGCAAAATGCTTTTCAGAGCGAGAAAAGCATGTTTTGACCCACAATGTGTTTTTGACCCTAACACGTGAATTATGCTCAAAACCAACGCTCTCCACTTCCAAATGGTGCGCAATGGCATAAATAACCCTATTTAAGCTCAGTTACACGTTTGCATTGAAAATGACTGAGTTATTCACTTTTCCAGTTTTTATGCGTGCAAAATGCTTTTCAGAGCGAGAGAATCACTTTTTGACCAAAAATGTGTTTTTGACCCTGACACGTGAATTGTGCTCAAAACCAATGCTCTCCACTTCCAAATGGTGCGCAATGGCATAAATAACCCTATTTAAGCTCAGTTACACGTTTGCATTGAAAGTGACTGAGTTATTCACTTTTCCAGTTTTTATGCGTGCAAAATGCTTTGCAGAGCGAGAAAAGCATGTTTTGACCCACAATGTGTTTTTGACCCTAACACGTGAATTATGCTCAAAACCAACGCTCTCCACTTCCAAATGGTGCGCGATGGCATAAATAACCCTATTTAAGCTTAGTTACACGTTTGCATTGAAAGGGACTGAGTTATCAACTTTTCCAGTTTTTATGCGTGCAAAATGCTTTTCAGAGCGAGAAAAGCATGTTTTGACCCACAATGTGTTTTTGACCCTAACACGTGAATTATGCTCAAAACCAACGCTCTCCACTTCCAAATGGTGCGCAATGGCATAAATAGCCCTATTTAAGCTCAGTTACACGTTTGCATTGAAAGTGACTGAGTTATTCACTTTTCCAGTTTTTATGCGTGCAAAATGCTTTTCAGAGCGAGAGAATCACTTTTTGACCAAAAATGTGTTTTTGACCCTGACACGTGAATTGTGCTCAAAACCAATGCTCTCCACTTCCAAATGGTGCGCAATGGCATAAATAACCCTATTTAAGCTCAGTTACACGTTTGCATTGAAAGTGACTGAGTTATTCACTTTTCCAGTTTTTATGTGTGCAAAATGCTTTTCAGAGCGAGAAAAGCATGTTTTGACCCACAATGTGTTTTTGACCCTAACACGTGAATTATGCTCAAAACCAACGCTCTCCACTTCCAAATGGTGCGCAATGGCATAAATAACCCTATTTAAGCTCAGTTACACGTTTGCATCTAAAGTGACTGAGTTATTCACTTTTCCAGTTTTTATGCGTGCAAAATGCTTTTCAAAGCGAGAGAATCACTTTTTGACCCACAATGTATTTTTGACCCTGACACGTGAATTGTGCTCAAAACCAACGCTCTCCACTTCCAAATGGTGCGCGATGGCATAAATAACCCTATTTAAGCTCAGTCACACGTTTGCATTGAAAGTGACTGAGTTATTCACTTTTCCAGTTTTTATGCGTGCAAAATGCTTTTCAGAGCGAGAGAATCACTTTTTGACCAAAAATGTGTTTTTGACCCTGACACGTGAATTGTGCTCAAAACCAATGCTCTCCACTTCCAAATGGTGCGCAATGGCATAAATAACCCTATTTAAGCTCAGTTACACATTTGCATTGAAAGTGACTGAGTTATTCACTTTTCCAGTTTTTATGCGTGCAAAATGCTTTTCAGAGCGAGAGAATCACTTTTTGACCAAAAATGTGTTTTTGACCCTGACACTTGAATTGTGCTCAAAACCAATGCTCTCCACTTCCAAATGGTGCGCAATGGCATAAATAACCCTATTTAAGCTCAGTTACACGTTTGCATTGAAAGTGACTGAGTTATTCACTTTTCCAGTTTTTATGCGTGCAAAATGCTTTTCAGAGCGAGAAAAGCATGTTTTGACCCACAATGTGTTTTTGACCCTAACACGTGAATTATGCTCAAAACCAACGCTCTCCACTTCCAAATGGTGCGCGATGGCATAAATAACCCTATTTAAGCTTAGTTACACGTTTGCATTGAAAGGGACTGAGTTATCAACTTTTCCAGTTTTTATGCGTGCAAAATGCTTTTCAGAGCGAGAAAAGCGTGTTTTGACCCACAATGTGTTTTTGACCCTAACACGTGAATTATGCTCAAAACCAATGCTCTCCACTTCCAAATAGTGCGCAATGGCATAAATAACCCTATTTAAGCTCAGTTACACGTTTGCATTGAAAGTGACTGAGTTATTCACTTTTCCAGTTTTTATGCGTGCAAAATGCTTTTCAAAGCGAGAGAATCACTTTTTGACCCACAATGTGTTTTTGACCCTGACACGTGAATTGTGCTCAAGACCAATGCTCTCCACTTCCAAATGGTGCGCAATGGCATAAATAACCCTATTTAAGCTCAGTTACACGTTTGCATTGAGAGTGACTGAGTTATTCACTTTTCCAGTTTTTATGTGTGCAAAATGCTTTTCAGAGCGAGAAAAGCATGTTTTGACCCACAATGTGTTTTTGACCCTAACACGTGAATTATGCTCAAAACCAACGCTCTCCACTTCCAAATGGTGCGCAATGGCATAAATAACCCTATTTAAGCTCAGTTACACGTTTGCATTGAAAATGACTGAGTTATTCACTTTTCCAGTTTTTATGCGTGCAAAATGCTTTTCAGAGCGAGAGAATCACTTTTTGACCAAAAATGTGTTTTTGACCCTGACACGTGAATTGTGCTCAAAACCAATGCTCTCCACTTCCAAATGGTGCGCAATGGCATAAATAACCCTATTTAAGCTCAGTTACACGTTTGCATTGAAAGTGACTGAGTTATTCACTTTTCCAGTTTTTATGCGTGCAAAATGCTTTGCAGAGCGAGAAAAGCATGTTTTGACCCACAATGTGTTTTTGACCCTAACACGTGAATTATGCTCAAAACCAACGCTCTCCACTTCCAAATGGTGCGCAATGGCATAAATAGCCCTATTTAAGCTCAGTTACACGTTTGCATTGAAAGGGACTGAGTTATCAACTTTTCCAGTTTTTATGCGTGCAAAATGCTTTTCAGAGCGAGAAAAGCGTGTTTTGACCCACAATGTGTTTTTGACCCTAACACGTGAATTATGCTCAAAACCAACGCTCTCCACTTCCAAATGGTGCGCAATGGCATAAATAACCCTATTTAAGCTCAGTTACACGTTTGCATTGAAAATGACTGAGTTATTCACTTTTCCAGTTTTTATGCGTGCAAAATGCTTTTCAGAGCGAGAGAATCACTTTTTGACCAAAAATGTGTTTTTGACCCTGACACGTGAATTGTGCTCAAAACCAATGCTCTCCACTTCCAAATGGTGCGCAATGGCATAAATAACCCTATTTGAGCTCAGTTACACGTTTGCATTGAAAGTGACTGAGTTATTCACTTTTCCAGTTTTTATGCGTGCAAAATGCTTTGCAGAGCGAGAAAAGCATGTTTTGACCCACAATGTGTTTTTGACCCTAACACGTGAATTATGCTCAAAACCAACGCTCTCCACTTCCAAATGGTGCGCAATGGCATAAATAGCCCTATTTAAGCTCAGTTACACGTTTGCATTGAAAGGGACTGAGTTATCAACTTTTCCAGTTTTTATGCGTGCAAAATGCTTTTCAGAGCGAGAAAAGCATGTTTTGACCCACAATGTGTTTTTGACCCTGACACGTGAATTGTGCTCAAAACCAATGCTCTCCACTTCCAAATGGTGCGCAATGGCATAAATAACCCTATTTAAGCTCAGTTACACGTTTGCATTGAAAGTGACTGAGTTATTCACTTTTCCAGTTTTTATGCGTGCAAAATGCTTTTCAGAGCGAGAGAATCACTTTTTGACCAAAAATGTGTTTTTGACCCTGACACTTGAATTGTGCTCAAAACCAATGCTCTCCACTTCCAAATGGTGCGCAATGGCATAAATAACCCTATTTAAGCTCAGTTACACGTTTGCATTGAGAGTGACTGAGTTATTCACTTTTCCAGTTTTTATGTGTGCAAAATGCTTTTCAGAGCGAGAAAAGCATGTTTTGACCCACAATGTGTTTTTGACCCTAACACGTGAATTATGCTCAAAACCAACGCTCTCCACTTCCAAATGGTGCGCAATGGCATAAATAACCCTATTTAAGCTCAGTTACACGTTTGCATTGAGAGTGACTGAGTTATTCACTTTTCCAGTTTTTATGTGTGCAAAATGCTTTTCAGAGCGAGAAAAGCATGTTTTGACCCACAATGTGTTTTTGACCCTAACACGTGAATTATGCTCAAAACCAACGCTCTCCACTTCCAAATGGTGCGAAATGGCATAAATAACCCTATTTAAGCTCAGTTACACGTTTGCATTGAAAGTGACTGAGTTATCCACTTTTCCAGTTTTTATGCGTGCAAAATGCTTTTCAGAGCGAGAGAATCACTTTTTGACCCACAATGTGTTTTTGACCCTGACACGTGAATTGTGCTCAAAACCAATGCTCTCCACTTCCAAATGGTGCGCAATGGCATAAATAACCCTATTTAAGCTCAGTTACACGTTCGCATTGAAAGGGTCTGAGTTATTCACTTTTCCAGTTTTTATGCGTGCAAAATGCTTTTCAGAGCGAGAAAAGCATGTTTTGACCCACAATGTGTTTTTGACCCTAACACGTGAATTATGCTCAAAACCAACGCTCTCCACTTCCAAATGGTGCGCAATGGCATAAATAACCCTATTTAAGCTCAGTTACACGTTTGCATTGAAAGTGACTGAGTTATTCACTTTTCCAGTTTTTATGCGTGCAAAATGCTTTTCAGAGCGAGAAAAGCATGTTTTGACCCACAATGTGTTTTTGACCCTAACACGTGAATTATGCTCAAAACCAACGCTCTCCACTTCCAAATGGTGCGCGATGGCATAAATAACCCTATTTAAGCTCAGTCACACGTTTGCATTGAAAGTGACTGAGTTATTCACTTTTCCAGTTTTTATGCGTGCAAAATGCTTTTCAGAGCGAGAGAATCACTTTTTGACCAAAAATGTGTTTTTGACCCTGACACGTGAATTGTGCTCAAAACCAATGCTCTCCACTTCCAAATGGTGCGCAATGGCATAAATAACCCTATTTAAGCTCAGTTACACATTTGCATTGAAAGTGACTGAGTTATTCACTTTTCCAGTTTTTATGCGTGCAAAATGCTTTTCAGAGCGAGAGAATCACTTTTTGACCAAAAATGTGTTTTTGACCCTGACACTTGAATTGTGCTCAAAACCAATGCTCTCCACTTCCAAATGGTGCGCAATGGCATAAATAACCCTATTTAAGCTCAGTTACACGTTTGCATTGAAAGTGACTGAGTTATTCACTTTTCCAGTTTTTATGCGTGCGAAATGCTTTTCAGAGCGAGAAAAGCATGTTTTGACCCACAATGTGTTTTTGACCCTAACACGTGAATTATGCTCAAAACCAACGCTCTCCACTTCCAAATGGTGCGCGATGGCATAAATAACCCTATTTAAGCTTAGTTACACGTTTGCATTGAAAGGGACTGAGTTATCAACTTTTCCAGTTTTTATGCGTGCAAAATGCTTTTCAGAGCGAGAAAAGCGTGTTTTGACCCACAATGTGTTTTTGACCCTAACACGTGAATTATGCTCAAAACCAACGCTCTCCACTTCCAAATGGTGCGCAATGGCATAAATAACCCTATTTAAGCTCAGTTACACGTTTGCATTGAAAATGACTGAGTTATTCACTTTTCCAGTTTTTATGCGTGCAAAATGCTTTTCAGAGCGAGAGAATCACTTTTTGACCAAAAATGTGTTTTTGACCCTGACACGTGAATTGTGCTCAAAACCAATGCTCTCCACTTCCAAATGGTGCGCAATGGCATAAATAACCCTATTTAAGCTCAGTTACACGTTTGCATTGAAAGTGACTGAGTTATTCACTTTTCCAGTTTTTATGCGTGCAAAATGCTTTTCAGAGCGAGAAAAGCATGTTTTGACCCACAATGTGTTTTTGACCCTAACACGTGAATTATGCTCAAAACCAACGCTCTCCACTTCCAAATGGTGCGAAATGGCATAAATAACCCTATTTAAGCTCAGTTACACGTTTGCATTGAAAGTGACTGAGTTATCCACTTTTCCAGTTTTTATGCGTGCAAAATGCTTTTCAGAGCGAGAGAATCACTTTTTGACCCACAATGTGTTTTTGACCCTGACACGTGAATTGTGCTCAAAACCAATGCTCTCCACTTCCAAATGGTGCGCAATGGCATAAATAACCCTATTTAAGCTCAGTTACACGTTCGCATTGAAAGGGTCTGAGTTATTCACTTTTCCAGTTTTTATGCGTGCAAAATGCTTTTCAGAGCGAGAAAAGCATGTTTTGACCCACAATGTGTTTTTGACCCTAACACGTGAATTATGCTCAAAACCAACGCTCTCCACTTCCAAATGGTGCGCAATGGCATAAATAACCCTATTTAAGCTCAGTTACACGTTTGCATTGAAAGTGACTGAGTTATTCACTTTTCCAGTTTTTATGCGTGCAAAATGCTTTTCAGAGCGAGAGAATCACTTTTTGACCAAAAATGTGTTTTTGACCCTGACACGTGAATTGTGCTCAAAACCAATGCTCTCCACTTCCAAATGGTGCGCAATGGCATAAATAACCCTATTTAAGCTCAGTTACACGTTTGCATTGAAAGTGACTGAGTTATTCACTTTTCCAGTTTTTATGCGTGCAAAATGCTTTTCAGTGCGAGAGAATCACTTTTTGACCAAAAATGTGTTTTTGACCCTAACACGTGAATTATGCTCAAAACCAACGCTCTCCACTTCCAAATGGTGCGCAATGGCATAAATAACCCTATTTAAGCTCAGTTACACGTTTGCATTGAAAGTGACTGAGTTATTCACTTTTCCAGTTTTTATGTGTGCAAAATGCTTTTCAGAGCGAGAAAAGCATGTTTTGACCCACAATGTGTTTTTGACCCTAACACGTGAATTATGCTCAAAACCAACGCTCTCCACTTCCAAATGGTGCGCAATGGCATAAATAACCCTATTTAAGCTCAGTTACACGTTTGCATCTAAAGTGACTGAGTTATTCACTTTTCCAGTTTTTATGCGTGCAAAATGCTTTTCAAAGCGAGAGAATCACTTTTTGACCCACAATGTATTTTTGACCCTGACACGTGAATTGTGCTCAAAACCAATGCTCTCCACTTCCAAATGGTGCGCAATGGCATGAATAACCCTATTTAAGCCCAGTTACACGTTTGCATTGAGAGTGACTGAGTTATTCACTTTTCCAGTTTTTATGCGTGCAAAATGCTTTTCAGAGCGAGAAAAGCATGTTTTGACCCACAATGTGTTTTTGACCCTAACACGTGAATTATGCTCAAAACCAACGCTCTCCACTTCCAAATGGTGCGAGATGGCATAAATAACCCTATTTAAGCTCAGTTACACGTTTGCATTGAAAGTGACTGAGTTATTCACTTTTCCAGTTTTTATGCGTGCAAAATGCTTTTCAGAGCGAGAAAAGCATGTTTTGACCCACAATGTGTTTTTGACCCTAACACGTGAATTATGCTCAAAACCAACGCTCTCCACTTCCAAATGGTGCGCGATGGCATAAATAACCCTATTTAAGCTCAGTCACACGTTTGCATTGAAAGTGACTGAGTTATTCACTTTTCCAGTTTTTATGCGTGCAAAATGCTTTTCAGAGCGAGAGAATCACTTTTTGACCAAAAATGTGTTTTTGACCCTGACACGTGAATTGTGCTCAAAACCAATGCTCTCCACTTCCAAATGGTGCGCAATGGCATAAATAACCCTGTTTAAGCTCAGTTACACATTTGCATTGAAAGTGACTGAGTTATTCACTTTTCCAGTTTTTATGCGTGCAAAATGCTTTTCAGAGCGAGAGAATCACTTTTTGACCAAAAATGTGTTTTTGACCCTGACACTTGAATTGTGCTCAAAACCAATGCTCTCCACTTCCAAATGGTGCGCAATGGCATAAATAACCCTATTTAAGCTCAGTTACACGTTTGCATTGAAAGTGACTGAGTTATTCACTTTTCCAGTTTTTATGCGTGCAAAATGCTTTTCAGAGCGAGAAAAGCATGTTTTGACCCACAATGTGTTTTTGACCCTAACACGTGAATTATGCTCAAAACCAACGCTCTCCACTTCCAAATGGTGCGCGATGGCATAAATAACCCTATTTAAGCTTAGTTACACGTTTGCATTGAAAGGGACTGAGTTATCAACTTTTCCAGTTTTTATGCGTGCAAAATGCTTTTCAGAGCGAGAAAAGCGTGTTTTGACCCACAATGTGTTTTTGACCCTAACACGTGAATTATGCTCAAAACCAATGCTCTCCACTTCCAAATAGTGCGCAATGGCATAAATAACCCTATTTAAGCTCAGTTACACGTTTGCATTGAAAGTGACTGAGTTATTCACTTTTCCAGTTTTTATGCGTGCAAAATGCTTTTCAAAGCGAGAGAATCACTTTTTGACCCACAATGTGTTTTTCACCCTGACACGTGAATTGTGCTCAAAACCAATGCTCTCCACTTCCAAATGGTGCGCAATGGCATAAATAACCCTATTTAAGCTCAGTTACACGTTTGCATTGAGAGTGACTGAGTTATTCACTTTTCCAGTTTTTATGTGTGCAAAATGCTTTTCAGAGCGAGAAAAGCATGTTTTGACCCACAATGTGTTTTTGACCCTAACACGTGAATTATGCTCAAAACCAACGCTCTCCACTTCCAAATGGTGCGCAATGGCATAAATAACCCTATTTAAGCTCAGTTACACGTTTGCATTGAAAATGACTGAGTTATTCACTTTTCCAGTTTTTATGCGTGCAAAATGCTTTTCAGAGCGAGAGAATCACTTTTTGACCAAAAATGTGTTTTTGACCCTGACACGTGAATTGTGCTCAAAACCAATGCTCTCCACTTCCAAATGGTGCGCAATGGCATAAATAACCCTATTTAAGCTCAGTTACACGTTTGCATTGAAAGTGACTGAGTTATTCACTTTTCCAGTTTTTATGCGTGCAAAATGCTTTGCAGAGCGAGAAAAGCATGTTTTGACCCACAATGTGTTTTTGACCCTAACACGTGAATTATGCTCAAAACCAACGCTCTCCACTTCCAAATGGTGCGCAATGGCATAAATAGCCCTATTTAAGCTCAGTTACACGTTTGCATTGAAAGGGACTGAGTTATCAACTTTTCCAGTTTTTATGCGTGCAAAATGCTTTTCAGAGCGAGAAAAGCGTGTTTTGACCCACAATGTGTTTTTGACCCTAACACGTGAATTATGCTCAAAACCAACGCTCTCCACTTCCAAATGGTGCGCAATGGCATAAATAACCCTATTTAAGCTCAGTTACACGTTTGCATTGAAAATGACTGAGTTATTCACTTTTCCAGTTTTTATGCGTGCAAAATGCTTTTCAGAGCGAGAGAATCACTTTTTGACCAAAAATGTGTTTTTGACCCTGACACGTGAATTGTGCTCAAAACCAATGCTCTCCACTTCCAAATGGTGCGCAATGGCATAAATAACCCTATTTGAGCTCAGTTACACGTTTGCATTGAAAGTGACTGAGTTATTCACTTTTCCAGTTTTTATGCGTGCAAAATGCTTTGCAGAGCGAGAAAAGCATGTTTTGACCCACAATGTGTTTTTGACCCTAACACGTGAATTATGCTCAAAACCAACGCTCTCCACTTCCAAATGGTGCGCAATGGCATAAATAGCCCTATTTAAGCTCAGTTACACGTTTGCATTGAAAGGGACTGAGTTATCAACTTTTCCAGTTTTTATGCGTGCAAAATGCTTTTCAGAGCGAGAAAAGCATGTTTTGACCCACAATGTGTTTTTGACCCTGACACGTGAATTGTGCTCAAAACCAATGCTCTCCACTTCCAAATGGTGCGCAATGGCATAAATAACCCTATTTAAGCTCAGTTACACGTTTGCATTGAAAGTGACTGAGTTATTCACTTTTCCAGTTTTTATGCGTGCAAAATGCTTTTCAGAGCGAGAGAATCACTTTTTGACCAAAAATGTGTTTTTGACCCTGACACTTGAATTGTGCTCAAAACCAATGCTCTCCACTTCCAAATGGTGCGCAATGGCATAAATAACCCTATTTAAGCTCAGTTACACGTTTGCATTGAGAGTGACTGAGTTATTCACTTTTCCAGTTTTTATGTGTGCAAAATGCTTTTCAGAGCGAGAAAAGCATGTTTTGACCCACAATGTGTTTTTGACCCTAACACGTGAATTATGCTCAAAACCAACGCTCTCCACTTCCAAATGGTGCGCAATGGCATAAATAACCCTATTTAAGCTCAGTTACACGTTTGCATTGAGAGTGACTGAGTTATTCACTTTTCCAGTTTTTATGTGTGCAAAATGCTTTTCAGAGCGAGAAAAGCATGTTTTGACCCACAATGTGTTTTTGACCCTAACACGTGAATTATGCTCAAAACCAACGCTCTCCACTTCCAAATGGTGCGAAATGGCATAAATAACCCTATTTAAGCTCAGTTACACGTTTGCATTGAAAGTGACTGAGTTATCCACTTTTCCAGTTTTTATGCGTGCAAAATGCTTTTCAGAGCGAGAGAATCACTTTTTGACCCACAATGTGTTTTTGACCCTGACACGTGAATTGTGCTCAAAACCAATGCTCTCCACTTCCAAATGGTGCGCAATGGCATAAATAACCCTATTTAAGCTCAGTTACACGTTCGCATTGAAAGGGTCTGAGTTATTCACTTTTCCAGTTTTTATGCGTGCAAAATGCTTTTCAGAGCGAGAAAAGCATGTTTTGACCCACAATGTGTTTTTGACCCTAACACGTGAATTATGCTCAAAACCAACGCTCTCCACTTCCAAATGGTGCGCAATGGCATAAATAACCCTATTTAAGCTCAGTTACACGTTTGCATTGAAAGTGACTGAGTTATTCACTTTTCCAGTTTTTATGCGTGCAAAATGCTTTTCAGAGCGAGAAAAGCATGTTTTGACCCACAATGTGTTTTTGACCCTAACACGTGAATTATGCTCAAAACCAACGCTCTCCACTTCCAAATGGTGCGCGATGGCATAAATAACCCTATTTAAGCTCAGTCACACGTTTGCATTGAAAGTGACTGAGTTATTCACTTTTCCAGTTTTTATGCGTGCAAAATGCTTTTCAGAGCGAGAGAATCACTTTTTGACCAAAAATGTGTTTTTGACCCTGACACGTGAATTGTGCTCAAAACCAATGCTCTCCACTTCCAAATGGTGCGCAATGGCATAAATAACCCTATTTAAGCTCAGTTACACATTTGCATTGAAAGTGACTGAGTTATTCACTTTTCCAGTTTTTATGCGTGCAAAATGCTTTTCAGAGCGAGAGAATCACTTTTTGACCAAAAATGTGTTTTTGACCCTGACACTTGAATTGTGCTCAAAACCAATGCTCTCCACTTCCAAATGGTGCGCAATGGCATAAATAACCCTATTTAAGCTCAGTTACACGTTTGCATTGAAAGTGACTGAGTTATTCACTTTTCCAGTTTTTATGCGTGCGAAATGCTTTTCAGAGCGAGAAAAGCATGTTTTGACCCACAATGTGTTTTTGACCCTAACACGTGAATTATGCTCAAAACCAACGCTCTCCACTTCCAAATGGTGCGCGATGGCATAAATAACCCTATTTAAGCTTAGTTACACGTTTGCATTGAAAGGGACTGAGTTATCAACTTTTCCAGTTTTTATGCGTGCAAAATGCTTTTCAGAGCGAGAAAAGCGTGTTTTGACCCACAATGTGTTTTTGACCCTAACACGTGAATTATGCTCAAAACCAACGCTCTCCACTTCCAAATGGTGCGCAATGGCATAAATAACCCTATTTAAGCTCAGTTACACGTTTGCATTGAAAATGACTGAGTTATTCACTTTTCCAGTTTTTATGCGTGCAAAATGCTTTTCAGAGCGAGAGAATCACTTTTTGACCAAAAATGTGTTTTTGACCCTGACACGTGAATTGTGCTCAAAACCAATGCTCTCCACTTCCAAATGGTGCGCAATGGCATAAATAACCCTATTTAAGCTCAGTTACACGTTTGCATTGAAAGTGACTGAGTTATTCACTTTTCCAGTTTTTATGCGTGCAAAATGCTTTTCAGAGCGAGAAAAGCATGTTTTGACCCACAATGTGTTTTTGACCCTAACACGTGAATTATGCTCAAAACCAACGCTCTCCACTTCCAAATGGTGCGAAATGGCATAAATAACCCTATTTAAGCTCAGTTACACGTTTGCATTGAAAGTGACTGAGTTATCCACTTTTCCAGTTTTTATGCGTGCAAAATGCTTTTCAGAGCGAGAGAATCACTTTTTGACCCACAATGTGTTTTTGACCCTGACACGTGAATTGTGCTCAAAACCAATGCTCTCCACTTCCAAATGGTGCGCAATGGCATAAATAACCCTATTTAAGCTCAGTTACACGTTCGCATTGAAAGGGTCTGAGTTATTCACTTTTCCAGTTTTTATGCGTGCAAAATGCTTTTCAGAGCGAGAAAAGCATGTTTTGACCCACAATGTGTTTTTGACCCTAACACGTGAATTATGCTCAAAACCAACGCTCTCCACTTCCAAATGGTGCGCAATGGCATAAATAACCCTATTTAAGCTCAGTTACACGTTTGCATTGAAAGTGACTGAGTTATTCACTTTTCCAGTTTTTATGCGTGCAAAATGCTTTTCAGAGCGAGAGAATCACTTTTTGACCAAAAATGTGTTTTTGACCCTGACACGTGAATTGTGCTCAAAACCAATGCTCTCCACTTCCAAATGGTGCGCAATGGCATAAATAACCCTATTTAAGCTCAGTTACACGTTTGCATTGAAAGTGACTGAGTTATTCACTTTTCCAGTTTTTATGCGTGCAAAATGCTTTTCAGTGCGAGAGAATCACTTTTTGACCAAAAATGTGTTTTTGACCCTAACACGTGAATTATGCTCAAAACCAACGCTCTCCACTTCCAAATGGTGCGCAATGGCATAAATAACCCTATTTAAGCTCAGTTACACGTTTGCATTGAAAGTGACTGAGTTATTCACTTTTCCAGTTTTTATGTGTGCAAAATGCTTTTCAGAGCGAGAAAAGCATGTTTTGACCCACAATGTGTTTTTGACCCTAACACGTGAATTATGCTCAAAACCAACGCTCTCCACTTCCAAATGGTGCGCAATGGCATAAATAACCCTATTTAAGCTCAGTTACACGTTTGCATCTAAAGTGACTGAGTTATTCACTTTTCCAGTTTTTATGCGTGCAAAATGCTTTTCAAAGCGAGAGAATCACTTTTTGACCCACAATGTATTTTTGACCCTGACACGTGAATTGTGCTCAAAACCAATGCTCTCCACTTCCAAATGGTGCGCAATGGCATGAATAACCCTATTTAAGCCCAGTTACACGTTTGCATTGAGAGTGACTGAGTTATTCACTTTTCCAGTTTTTATGCGTGCAAAATGCTTTTCAGAGCGAGAAAAGCATGTTTTGACCCACAATGTGTTTTTGACCCTAACACGTGAATTATGCTCAAAACCAACGCTCTCCACTTCCAAATGGTGCGAGATGGCATAAATAACCCTATTTAAGCTCAGTTACACGTTTGCATTGAAAGTGACTGAGTTATTCACTTTTCCAGTTTTTATGCGTGCAAAATGCTTTTCAGAGCGAGAAAAGCATGTTTTGACCCACAATGTGTTTTTGACCCTAACACGTGAATTATGCTCAAAACCAACGCTCTCCACTTCCAAATGGTGCGCGATGGCATAAATAACCCTATTTAAGCTCAGTCACACGTTTGCATTGAAAGTGACTGAGTTATTCACTTTTCCAGTTTTTATGCGTGCAAAATGCTTTTCAGAGCGAGAGAATCACTTTTTGACCAAAAATGTGTTTTTGACCCTGACACGTGAATTGTGCTCAAAACCAATGCTCTCCACTTCCAAATGGTGCGCAATGGCATAAATAACCCTGTTTAAGCTCAGTTACACATTTGCATTGAAAGTGACTGAGTTATTCACTTTTCCAGTTTTTATGCGTGCAAAATGCTTTTCAGAGCGAGAGAATCACTTTTTGACCAAAAATGTGTTTTTGACCCTGACACTTGAATTGTGCTCAAAACCAATGCTCTCCACTTCCAAATGGTGCGCAATGGCATAAATAACCCTATTTAAGCTCAGTTACACGTTTGCATTGAAAGTGACTGAGTTATTCACTTTTCCAGTTTTTATGCGTGCAAAATGCTTTTCAGAGCGAGAAAAGCATGTTTTGACCCACAATGTGTTTTTGACCCTAACACGTGAATTATGCTCAAAACCAACGCTCTCCACTTCCAAATGGTGCGCGATGGCATAAATAACCCTATTTAAGCTTAGTTACACGTTTGCATTGAAAGGGACTGAGTTATCAACTTTTCCAGTTTTTATGCGTGCAAAATGCTTTTCAGAGCGAGAAAAGCGTGTTTTGACCCACAATGTGTTTTTGACCCTAACACGTGAATTATGCTCAAAACCAATGCTCTCCACTTCCAAATAGTGCGCAATGGCATAAATAACCCTATTTAAGCTCAGTTACACGTTTGCATTGAAAGTGACTGAGTTATTCACTTTTCCAGTTTTTATGCGTGCAAAATGCTTTTCAAAGCGAGAGAATCACTTTTTGACCCACAATGTGTTTTTCACCCTGACACGTGAATTGTGCTCAAAACCAATGCTCTCCACTTCCAAATGGTGCGCAATGGCATAAATAACCCTATTTAAGCTCAGTTACACGTTTGCATTGAGAGTGACTGAGTTATTCACTTTTCCAGTTTTTATGTGTGCAAAATGCTTTTCAGAGCGAGAAAAGCATGTTTTGACCCACAATGTGTTTTTGACCCTAACACGTGAATTATGCTCAAAACCAACGCTCTCCACTTCCAAATGGTGCGCAATGGCATAAATAACCCTATTTAAGCTCAGTTACACGTTTGCATTGAAAATGACTGAGTTATTCACTTTTCCAGTTTTTATGCGTGCAAAATGCTTTTCAGAGCGAGAGAATCACTTTTTGACCAAAAATGTGTTTTTGACCCTGACACGTGAATTGTGCTCAAAACCAATGCTCTCCACTTCCAAATGGTGCGCAATGGCATAAATAACCCTATTTAAGCTCAGTTACACGTTTGCATTGAAAGTGACTGAGTTATTCACTTTTCCAGTTTTTATGCGTGCAAAATGCTTTGCAGAGCGAGAAAAGCATGTTTTGACCCACAATGTGTTTTTGACCCTAACACGTGAATTATGCTCAAAACCAACGCTCTCCACTTCCAAATGGTGCGCGATGGCATAAATAACCCTATTTAAGCTTAGTTACACGTTTGCATTGAAAGGGACTGAGTTATCAACTTTTCCAGTTTTTATGCGTGCAAAATGCTTTTCAGAGCGAGAAAAGCATGTTTTGACCCACAATGTGTTTTTGACCCTAACACGTGAATTATGCTCAAAACCAACGCTCTCCACTTCCAAATGGTGCGCAATGGCATAAATAGCCCTATTTAAGCTCAGTTACACGTTTGCATTGAAAGTGACTGAGTTATTCACTTTTCCAGTTTTTATGCGTGCAAAATGCTTTTCAGAGCGAGAGAATCACTTTTTGACCAAAAATGTGTTTTTGACCCTGACACGTGAATTGTGCTCAAAACCAATGCTCTCCACTTCCAAATGGTGCGCAATGGCATAAATAACCCTATTTAAGCTCAGTTACACGTTTGCATTGAAAGTGACTGAGTTATTCACTTTTCCAGTTTTTATGCGTGCAAAATGCTTTTCAGAGCGAGAGAATCACTTTTTGACCAAAAATGTGTTTTTGACCCTAACACGTGAATTATGCTCAAAACCAACGCTCTCCACTTCCAAATGGTGCGCAATGGCATAAATAACCCTATTTAAGCTCAGTTACACGTTTGCATTGAAAGTGACTGAGTTATTCACTTTTCCAGTTTTTATGTGTGCAAAATGCTTTTCAGAGCGAGAAAAGCATGTTTTGACCCACAATGTGTTTTTGACCCTAACACGTGAATTATGCTCAAAACCAACGCTCTCCACTTCCAAATGGTGCGCAATGGCATAAATAACCCTATTTAAGCTCAGTTACACGTTTGCATCTAAAGTGACTGAGTTATTCACTTTTCCAGTTTTTATGCGTGCAAAATGCTTTTCAAAGCGAGAGAATCACTTTTTGACCCACAATGTATTTTTGACCCTGACACGTGAATTGTGCTCAAAACCAACGCTCTCCACTTCCAAATGGTGCGCGATGGCATAAATAACCCTATTTAAGCTCAGTCACACGTTTGCATTGAAAGTGACTGAGTTATTCACTTTTCCAGTTTTTATGCGTGCAAAATGCTTTTCAGAGCGAGAGAATCACTTTTTGACCAAAAATGTGTTTTTGACCCTGACACGTGAATTGTGCTCAAAACCAATGCTCTCCACTTCCAAATGGTGCGCAATGGCATAAATAACCCTATTTAAGCTCAGTTACACATTTGCATTGAAAGTGACTGAGTTATTCACTTTTCCAGTTTTTATGCGTGCAAAATGCTTTTCAGAGCGAGAGAATCACTTTTTGACCAAAAATGTGTTTTTGACCCTGACACTTGAATTGTGCTCAAAACCAATGCTCTCCACTTTCAAATGGTGCGCAATGGCATAAATAACCCTATTTAAGCTCAGTTACACGTTTGCATTGAAAGTGACTGAGTTATTCACTTTTCCAGTTTTTATGCGTGCAAAATGCTTTTCAGAGCGAGAAAAGCATGTTTTGACCCACAATGTGTTTTTGACCCTAACACGTGAATTATGCTCAAAACCAACGCTCTCCACTTCCAAATGGTGCGCGATGGCATAAATAACCCTATTTAAGCTTAGTTACACGTTTGCATTGAAAGGGACTGAGTTATCAACTTTTCCAGTTTTTATGCGTGCAAAATGCTTTTCAGAGCGAGAAAAGCGTGTTTTGACCCACAATGTGTTTTTGACCCTAACACGTGAATTATGCTCAAAACCAATGCTCTCCACTTCCAAATAGTGCGCAATGGCATAAATAACCCTATTTAAGCTCAGTTACACGTTTGCATTGAAAGTGACTGAGTTATTCACTTTTCCAGTTTTTATGCGTGCAAAATGCTTTTCAAAGCGAGAGAATCACTTTTTGACCCACAATGTGTTTTTGACCCTGACACGTGAATTGTGCTCAAGACCAATGCTCTCCACTTCCAAATGGTGCGCAATGGCATAAATAACCCTATTTAAGCTCAGTTACACGTTTGCATTGAGAGTGACTGAGTTATTCACTTTTCCAGTTTTTATGTGTGCAAAATGCTTTTCAGAGCGAGAAAAGCATGTTTTGACCCACAATGTGTTTTTGACCCTAACACGTGAATTATGCTCAAAACCAACGCTCTCCACTTCCAAATGGTGCGCAATGGCATAAATAACCCTATTTAAGCTCAGTTACACGTTTGCATTGAAAATGACTGAGTTATTCACTTTTCCAGTTTTTATGCGTGCAAAATGCTTTTCAGAGCGAGAGAATCACTTTTTGACCAAAAATGTGTTTTTGACCCTGACACGTGAATTGTGCTCAAAACCAATGCTCTCCACTTCCAAATGGTGCGCAATGGCATAAATAACCCTATTTAAGCTCAGTTACACGTTTGCATTGAAAGTGACTGAGTTATTCACTTTTCCAGTTTTTATGCGTGCAAAATGCTTTGCAGAGCGAGAAAAGCATGTTTTGACCCACAATGTGTTTTTGACCCTAACACGTGAATTATGCTCAAAACCAACGCTCTCCACTTCCAAATGGTGCGCAATGGCATAAATAGCCCTATTTAAGCTCAGTTACACGTTTGCATTGAAAGGGACTGAGTTATCAACTTTTCCAGTTTTTATGCGTGCAAAATGCTTTTCAGAGCGAGAAAAGCATGTTTTGACCCACAATGTGTTTTTGACCCTGACACGTGAATTGTGCTCAAAACCAATGCTCTCCACTTCCAAATGGTGCGCAATGGCATAAATAACCCTATTTAAGCTCAGTTACACGTTTGCATTGAAAGTGACTGAGTTATTCACTTTTCCAGTTTTTATGCGTGCAAAATGCTTTTCAGAGCGAGAGAATCACTTTTTGACCAAAAATGTGTTTTTGACCCTGACACTTGAATTGTGCTCAAAACCAATGCTCTCCACTTCCAAATGGTGCGCAATGGCATAAATAACCCTATTTAAGCTCAGTTACACGTTTGCATTGAGAGTGACTGAGTTATTCACTTTTCCAGTTTTTATGTGTGCAAAATGCTTTTCAGAGCGAGAAAAGCATGTTTTGACCCACAATGTGTTTTTGACCCTAACACGTGAATTATGCTCAAAACCAACGCTCTCCACTTCCAAATGGTGCGCGATGGCATAAATAACCCCATTTAAGCTTAGTTACACGTTTGCATTGAAAGGGACTGAGTTATCAACTTTTCCAGTTTTTATGCGTGCAAAATGCTTTTCAGAGCGAGAAAAGCATGTTTTGACCCACAATGTGTTTTTGACCCTAACACGTGAATTATGCTCAAAACCAATGCTCTCCACTTCCAAATGGTGCGCAATGGCATAAATAACCCTATTTAAGCTCAGTTACACGTTTGCATTGAAAGTGACTGAGTTATTCACTTTTCCAGTTTTTATGCGTGCAAAATGCTTTTCAAAGCGAGAGAATCACTTTTTGACCCACAATGTGTTTTTGACCCTGACACGTGAATTGTGCTCAAAACCAATGCTCTCCACTTCCAAATGGTGCGCAATGGCATAAATAACCCTATTTAAGCTCAGTTACACGTTTGCATTGAAAGTGACTGAGTTATTCACTTTTCCAGTTTTTATGCGTGCAAAATGCTTTTCAGAGCGAGAGAATCACTTTTTGACCAAAAATGTGTTTTTGACCCTGACACTTGAATTGTGCTCAAAACCAATGCTCTCCACTTCCAAATGGTGCGCAATGGCATAAATAACCCTATTTAAGCTCAGTTACACGTTTGCATTGAAAGTGACTGAGTTATTCACTTTTCCAGTTTTTATGCGTGCAAAATGCTTTTCAGAGCGAGAAAAGCATGTTTTGACCCACAATGTGTTTTTGACCCTAACACGTGAATTATGCTCAAAACCAACGCTCTCCACTTCCAAATGGTGCGCAATGGCATAAATAGCCCTATTTAAGCTCAGTTACACGTTTGCATTGAAAGTGACAAAGTTATTCACTTTTCCAGTTTTTATGCGTGCAAAATGCTTTTCAGAGCGAGAAAAGCATGTTTTGACCCACAATGTGTTTTTGACCCTAACACGTGAATTATGCTCAAAACCAACGCTCTCCACTTCCAAATGGTGCGCAATGGCATAAATAACCCTATTTAAGCTCAGTTACACGTTTGCATTGAAAGTGACTGAGTTATTCACTTTTCCAGTTTTTATGCGTGCAAAATGCTTTTCAGAGCGAGAAAAGCATGTTTTGACCCACAATGTGTTTTTGACCCTAACACGTGAATTATGCTCAAAACCAACGCTCTCCACTTCCAAATGGTGCGAAATGGCATAAATAACCCTATTTAAGCTCAGTTACACGTTTGCATTGAAAGTGACTGAGTTATCCACTTTTCCAGTTTTTATGCGTGCAAAATGCTTTTCAGAGCGAGAGAATCACTTTTTGACCCACAATGTGTTTTTGACCCTGACACGTGAATTGTGCTCAAAACCAATGCTCTCCACTTCCAAATGGTGCGCAATGGCATAAATAACCCTATTTAAGCTCAGTTACACGTTCGCATTGAAAGGGTCTGAGTTATTCACTTTTCCAGTTTTTATGCGTGCAAAATGCTTTTCAGAGCGAGAAAAGCATGTTTTGACCCACAATGTGTTTTTGACCCTAACACGTGAATTATGCTCAAAACCAACGCTCTCCACTTCCAAATGGTGCGCAATGGCATAAATAACCCTATTTAAGCTCAGTTACACGTTTGCATTGAAAGTGACTGAGTTATTCACTTTTCCAGTTTTTATGCGTGCAAAATGCTTTTCAGAGCGAGAGAATCACTTTTTGACCAAAAATGTGTTTTTGACCCTGACACGTGAATTGTGCTCAAAACCAATGCTCTTATGCGTGCAAAATGCTTTTCAAAGCGAGAGAATCAGTTTTTGACCCACAATGTGTTTTTGACCCTGACACGTGAATTGTGCTCAAAACCAATGCTCTCCACTTCCAAATGGTGCGCAATGGCATAAATAACCCTATTTAAGCTCAGTTACACGTTTGCATTGAAAGTGACTGAGTTATTCACTTTTCCAGTTTTTATGCGTGCAAAATGCTTTTCAGAGCGAGAGAATCACTTTTTGACCAAAAATGTGTTTTTGACCCTGACACTTGAATTGTGCTCAAAACCAATGCTCTCCACTTCCAAATGGTGCGCAATGGCATAAATAACCCTATTTAAGCTCAGTTACACGTTTGCATTGAAAGTGACTGAGTTATTCACTTTTCCAGTTTTTATGCGTGCAAAATGCTTTTCAGAGCGAGAAAAGCATGTTTTGACCCACAATGTGTTTTTGACCCTAACACGTGAATTATGCTCAAAACCAACGCTCTCCACTTCCAAATGGTGCGCAATGGCATAAATAGCCCTATTTAAGCTCAGTTACACGTTTGCATTGAAAGTGACAAAGTTATTCACTTTTCCAGTTTTTATGCGTGCAAAATGCTTTTCAGAGCGAGAAAAGCATGTTTTGACCCACAATGTGTTTTTGACCCTAACACGTGAATTATGCTCAAAACCAACGCTCTCCACTTCCAAATGGTGCGCGATGGTATAAATAACCCTATTTAAGCTCAGTTACACGTTTGCATTGAAAGTGACTGAGTTATTCACTTTTCCAGTTTTTATGCGTGCAAAATGCTTTTCAGAGCGAGAAAAGCATGTTTTGACCCACAATATGTTTTTGACCCTAACACGTGAATTATGCTCAAAACCAACGCTCTCCACTTCCAAATGGTGCGAAATGGCATAAATAACCCTATTTAAGCTCAGTTACACGTTTGCATTGAAAGTGACTGAGTTATTCACTTTTCCAGTTTTTATGCGTGCAAAATGCTTTTCAGAGCGAGAGAATCACTTTTTGACCCACAATGTGTTTTTGACCCTGACACGTGAATTGTGCTCAAAACCAATGCTCTCCACTTCCAAATGGTGCGCAATGGCATAAATAACCCTATTTAAGCTCAGTTACACGTTCGCATTGAAAGGGACTGAGTTATTCACTTTTCCAGTTTTTATGCGTGCAAAATGATTTTCAGAGCGAGAAAAGCATGTTTTGACCCACAATGTGTTTTTGACCCTAACACGTGAATTATGCTCAAAACCAACGCTCTCCACTTCCAAATGGTGCGCAATGGCATAAATAACCCTATTTAAGCTCAGTTACACGTTTGCATTGAAAGTGACTGAGTTATTCACTTTTCCAGTTTTTATGCGTGCAAAATGCTTTTCAGAGCGAGAGAATCACTTTTTGACCAAAAATGTGTTTTTGACCCTGACACGTGAATTGTGCTCAAAACCAATGCTCTCCACTTCCAAATGGTGCGCAATGGCATAAATAACCCTATTTAAGCTCAGTTACACGTTTGCATTGAAAGTGACTGAGTTATTCACTTTTCCAGTTTTTATGCGTGCAAAATGCTTTTCAAAGCGAGAGAATCACTTTTTGACCAAAAATGTGTTTTTGACCCTGACACGTGAATTGTGCTCAAAACCAATGCTCTCCACTTCCAAATGGTGCGCAATGGCATAAATAACCCTATTTAAGCTCAGTTACACGTTTGCATTGAAAGTGACTGAGTTATTCACTTTTCCAGTTTTTATGCGTGCAAAATGCTTTTCAGAGCGAGAAAAGCATGTTTTGACCCACAATGTGTTTTTGACCCTGACACGTGAATTGTGCTCAAAACCAATGCTCTCCACTTCCAAATGGTGCGCAATGGCATAAATAACCCTATTTAAGCTCAGTTACACGTTTGCATTGAAAGTGACTGAGTTATTCACTTTTCCAGTTTTTATGCGTGCAAAATGCTTTTCAGAGCGAGAAAAGCATGTTTTGACCCACAATGTGTTTTTGACCCTAACACGTGAATTATGCTCAAAACCAACGCTCTCCACTTCCAAATGGTGCGCAATGGCATAAATAGCCCTATTTAAGCTCAGTTACACGTTTGCATTGAAAGTGACTGAGTTATTCACTTTTCCAGTTTTTATGCGTGCAAAATGCTTTTCAGAGCGAGAAAAGCATGTTTTGACCCACAATGTGTTTTTGACACTAACACGTGAATTATGCTCAAAACCAACGCTCTCCACTTCCAAATGGTGCGCAATGGCATAAATAGCCCTATTTAAGCTCAGTTACACGTTTGCATTGAAAGTGACTGAGTTATTCACTTTTCCAGTTTTTATGCGTGCAAAATGCTTTTCAGAGCGAGAGAATCACTTTTTGACCAAAAATGTGTTTTTGACCCTGACACGTGAATTGTGCTCAAAACCAATGCTCTCCACTTCCAAATGGTGCGCAATGGCATAAATAACCCTATTTAAGCTCAGTTACACGTTTGCATTGAAAGTGACTGAGTTATTCACTTTTCCAGTTTTTATGCGTGCAAAATGCTTTTCAGAGCGAGAGAATCACTTTTTGACCAAAAATGTGTTTTTGACCCTAACACGTGAATTATGCTCAAAACCAACGCTCTCCACTTCCAAATGGTGCGCAATGGCATAAATAACCCTATTTAAGCTCAGTTACACGTTTGCATTGAAAGTGACTGAGTTATTCACTTTTCCAGTTTTTATGTGTGCAAAATGCTTTTCAGAGCGAGAAAAGCATGTTTTGACCCACAATGTGTTTTTGACCCTAACACGTGAATTATGCTCAAAACCAACGCTCTCCACTTCCAAATGGTGCGCAATGGCATAAATAACCCTATTTAAGCTCAGTTACACGTTTGCATCTAAAGTGACTGAGTTATTCACTTTTCCAGTTTTTATGCGTGCAAAATGCTTTTCAAAGCGAGAGAATCACTTTTTGACCCACAATGTATTTTTGACCCTGACACGTGAATTGTGCTCAAAACCAATGCTCTCCACTTCCAAATGGTGCGCAATGGCATGAATAACCCTATTTAAGCCCAGTTACACGTTTGCATTGAGAGTGACTGAGTTATTCACTTTTCCAGTTTTTATGCGTGCAAAATGCTTTTCAGAGCGAGAAAAGCATGTTTTGACCCACAATGTGTTTTTGACCCTAACACGTGAATTATGCTCAAAACCAACGCTCTCCACTTCCAAATGGTGCGAAATGGCATAAATAACCCTATTTAAGCTCAGTTACACGTTTGCATTGAAAGTGACTGAGTTATTCACTTTTCCAGTTTTTATGCGTGCAAAATGCTTTTCAGAGCGAGAAAAGCATGTTTTGACCCACAATGTGTTTTTGACCCTAACACGTGAATTATGCTCAAAACCAACGCTCTCCACTTCCAAATGGTGCGCGATGGCATAAATAACCCTATTTAAGCTCAGTCACACGTTTGCATTGAAAGTGACTGAGTTATTCACTTTTCCAGTTTTTATGCGTGCAAAATGCTTTTCAGAGCGAGAGAATCACTTTTTGACCAAAAATGTGTTTTTGACCCTGACACGTGAATTGTGCTCAAAACCAATGCTCTCCACTTCCAAATGGTGCGCAATGGCATAAATAGCCCTATTTAAGCTCAGTTACACGTTTGCATTGAAAGTGACTGAGTTATTCACTTTTCCAGTTTTTATGCGTGCAAAATGCTTTTCAGAGCGAGAAAAGCATGTTTTGACCCACAATGTGTTTTTGACACTAACACGTGAATTATGCTCAAAACCAACGCTCTCCACTTCCAAATGGTGCGCAATGGCATAAATAGCCCTATTTAAGCTCAGTTACACGTTTGCATTGAAAGTGACTGAGTTATTCACTTTTCCAGTTTTTATGCGTGCAAAATGCTTTTCAGAGCGAGAGAATCACTTTTTGAACAAAAATGTGTTTTTGACCCTGACACGTGAATTGTGCTCAAAACCAATGCTCTCCACTTCCAAATGGTGCGCAATGGCATAAATAACCCTATTTAAGCTCAGTTACACGTTTGCATTGAAAGTGACTGAGTTATTCACTTTTCCAGTTTTTATGCGTGCAAAATGCTTTTCAGAGCGAGAGAATCACTTTTTGACCAAAAATGTGTTTTTGACCCTAACACGTGAATTATGCTCAAAACCAACGCTCTCCACTTCCAAATGGTGCGCAATGGCATAAATAACCCTATTTAAGCTCAGTTACACGTTTGCATTGAAAGTGACTGTGTTATTCACTTTTCCAGTTTTTATGTGTGCAAAATGCTTTTCAGAGCGAGAAAAGCATGTTTTGACCCACAATGTGTTTTTGACCCTAACACGTGAATTATGCTCAAAACCAACGCTCTCCACTTCCAAATGGTGCGCAATGGCATAAATAACCCTATTTAAGCTCAGTTACACGTTTGCATCTAAAGTGACTGAGTTATTCACTTTTCCAGTTTTTATGCGTGCAAAATGCTTTTCAAAGCGAGAGAATCACTTTTTGACCCACAATGTATTTTTGACCCTGACACGTGAATTGTGCTCAAAACCAATGCTCTCCACTTCCAAATGGTGCGCAATGGCATGAATAACCCTATTTAAGCCCAGTTACACGTTTGCATTGAGAGTGACTGAGTTATTCACTTTTCCAGTTTTTATGCGTGCAAAATGCTTTTCAGAGCGAGAAAAGCATGTTTTGACCCACAATGTGTTTTTGACCCTAACACGTGAATTATGCTCAAAACCAACGCTCTCCACTTCCAAATGGTGCGCGATGGCATAAATAACCCTATTTAAGCTTAGTTACACGTTTGCATTGAAAGGGACTGAGTTATCAACTTTTCCAGTTTTTATGCGTGCAAAATGCTTTTCAGAGCGAGAAAAGCATGTTTTGACCCACAATGTGTTTTTGACCCTAACACGTGAATTATGCTCAAAACCAACGCTCTCCACTTCCAAATGGTGCGCAATGGCATAAATAGCCCTATTTAAGCTCAGTTACACGTTTGCATTGAAAGTGACTGAGTTATTCACTTTTCCAGTTTTTATGCGTGCAAAATGCTTTTCAGAGCGAGAAAAGCATGTTTTGACCCACAATGTGTTTTTGACCCTAACACGTGAATTATGCTCAAAACCAACGCTCTCCACTTCCAAATGGTGCGCAATGGCATAAATAGCCCTATTTAAGCTCAGTTACACGTTTGCATTGAAAGTGACTGAGTTATTCACTTTTCCAGTTTTTATGCGTGCAAAATGCTTTGACCCTGACACGTGAATTGTGCTCAAAACCAATGCTCTCCACTTCCAAATGGTGCGCAATGGCATGAATAACCCTATTTAAGCCCAGTTACACGTTTGCATTGAGAGTGACTGAGTTATTCACTTTTCCAGTTTTTATGCGTGCAAAATGCTTTTCAGAGCGAGAAAAGCATGTTTTGACCCACAATGTGTTTTTGACCCTAACACGTGAATTATGCTCAAAACCAACGCTCTCCACTTCCAAATGGTGCGCGATGGCATAAATAACCCTATTTAAGCTTAGTTACACGTTTGCATTGAAAGTGACTGAGTTATTCACTTTTCCAGTTTTTATGCGTGCAAAATGCTTTTCAAAGCGAGAGAATCACTTTTTGACCCACAATGTGTTTTTGACCCTGACACGTGAATTGTGCTCAAAACCAATGCTCTCCACTTCCAAATGGTGCGCAATGGCATAAATAACCCTATTTAAGCTCAGTTACACGCTTGCATTGAGAGTGACTGAGTTATTCACTTTTCCAGTTTTTATGTGTGCAAAATGCTTTTCAGAGCGAGAAAAGCATGTTTTGACCCACAATGTGTTTTTGACCCTAACACGTGAATTATGCTCAAAACCAACGCTCTCCACTTCCAAATGGTGCGCAATGGCATAAATAACCCTATTTAAGCTCAGTTACACGTTTGCATTGAAAATGACTGAGTTATTCACTTTTCCAGTTTTTATGCGTGCAAAATGCTTTTCAGAGCGAGAGAATCACTTTTTGACCAAAAATGTGTTTTTGACCCTGACACGTGAATTGTGCTCAAAACCAATGCTCTCCACTTCCAAATGGTGCGCAATGGCATAAATAACCCTATTTAAGCTCAGTTACACGTTTGCATTGAAAGTGACTGAGTTATTCACTTTTCCAGTTTTTATGCGTGCAAAATGCTTTGCAGAGCGAGAAAAGCATGTTTTGACCCACAATGTGTTTTTGACCCTAACACGTGAATTATGCTCAAAACCAACGCTCTCCACTTCCAAATGGTGCGCGATGGCATAAATAACCCTATTTAAGCTTAGTTACACGTTTGCATTGAAAGGGACTGAGTTATCAACTTTTCCAGTTTTTATGCGTGCAAAATGCTTTTCAGAGCGAGAAAAGCATGTTTTGACCCACAATGTGTTTTTGACCCTGACACGTGAATTGTGCTCAAAACCAATGCTCTCCACTTCCAAATGGTGCGCAATGGCATAAATAACCCTATTTAAGCTTAGTTACACGTTTGCATTGAAAGGGACTGAGTTATTCACTTTTCCAGTTTTTATGCGTGCAAAATGCTTTTCAAAGCGAGAGAATCACTTTTTGACCCACAATGTATTTTTGACCCTGACACGTGAATTGTGCTCAAAACCAATGCTCTCCACTTCCAAATGGTGCGCAATGGCATGAATAACCCTATTTAAGCCCAGTTACACGTTTGCATTGAGAGTGACTGAGTTATTCACTTTTCCAGTTTTTATGCGTGCAAAATGCTTTTCAGAGCGAGAAAAGCATGTTTTGACCCACAATGTGTTTTTGACCCTAACACGTGAATTATGCTCAAAACCAACGCTCTCCACTTCCAAATGGTGCGCGATGGCATGAATAACCCTATTTAAGCTTAGTAACACGTTTGCATTGAAAGGGACTGAGTTATCAACTTTCCAGTTTTTATGCGTGCAAAATGCTTTTCAGAGCGAGAAAAGCATGTTTTGACCCACAATGTGTTTTTGACCCTAACACGTGAATTATGCTCAAAACCAACGCTCTCCACTTCCAAATGGTGCGCGATGGCATAAATAACCCTATTTAAGCTTAGTTACACGTTTGCATTGAAAGGGACTGAGTTATCAACTTTTCCAGTTTTTATGCGTGCAAAATGCTTTTCAGAGCGAGAAAAGCGTGTTTTGACCCACAATGTGTTTTTGACCCTAACACGTGAATTATGCTCAAAACCAATGCTCTCCACTTCCAAATAGTGCGCAATGGCATAAATAACCCTATTTAAGCTCAGTTACACGTTTGCATTGAAAGTGACTGAGTTATTCACTTTTCCAGTTTTTATGCGTGCAAAATGCTTTTCAAAGCGAGAGAATCACTTTTTGACCCACAATGTGTTTTTGACCCTGACACGTGAATTGTGCTCAAAACCAATGCTCTCCACTTCCAAATGGTGCGCAATGGCATAAATAACCCTATTTAAGCTCAGTTACACGTTTGCATTGAGAGTGACTGAGTTATTCACTTTTCCAGTTTTTATGTGTGCAAAATGCTTTTCAGAGCGAGAAAAGCATGTTTTGACCCACAATGTGTTTTTGACCCTAACACGTGAATTATGCTCAAAACCAACGCTCTCCACTTCCAAATGGTGCGCAATGGCATAAATAACCCTATTTAAGCTCAGTTACACGTTTGCATTGAAAATGACTGAGTTATTCACTTTTCCAGTTTTTATGCGTGCAAAATGCTTTTCAGAGCGAGAGAATCACTTTTTGACCAAAAATGTGTTTTTGACCCTGACACGTGAATTGTGCTCAAAACCAATGCTCTCCACTTCCAAATGGTGCGCAATGGCATAAATAACCCTATTTAAGCTCAGTTACACGTTTGCATTGAAAGTGACTGAGTTATTCACTTTTCCAGTTTTTATGCGTGCAAAATGCTTTGCAGAGCGAGAAAAGCATGTTTTGACCCACAATGTGTTTTTGACCCTAACACGTGAATTATGCTCAAAACCAACGCTCTCCACTTCCAAATGGTGCGCGATGGCATAAATAACCCTATTTAAGCTTAGTTACACGTTTGCATTGAAAGGGACTGAGTTATCAACTTTTCCAGTTTTTATGCGTGCAAAATGCTTTTCAGAGCGAGAAAAGCATGTTTTGACCCACAATGTGTTTTTGACCCTAACACGTGAATTATGCTCAAAACAAACGCTCTCCACTTCCAAATGGTGCGCGATGGCATAAATAACCCTATTTAAGCTTAGTTACACGTTTGCATTGAAAGGGACTGAGTTATTCACTTTTCCAGTTTTTATGCGTGCAAAATGCTTTTCAAAGCGAGAGAATCACTTTTTGACCAAAAATGTGTTTTTGACCCTGACACTTGAATTGTGCTCAAAACCAATGCTCTCCACTTCCAAATGGTGCGCAATGGCATAAATAACCCTATTTAAGCTCAGTTACACGTTTGCATTGAAAGTGACTGAGTTATTCACTTTTCCAGTTTTTATGCGTGCAAAATGCTTTTCAGAGCGAGAAAAGCATGTTTTGACCCACAATGTGTTTTTGACCCTAACACGTGAATTATGCTCAAAACCAACGCTCTCCACTTCCAAATGGTGCGCGATGGCATAAATAACCCTATTTAAGCTTAGTTACACGTTTGCATTGAAAGGGACTGAGTTATCAACTTTTCCAGTTTTTATGCGTGCAAAATGCTTTTCAGAGCGAGAAAAGCGTGTTTTGACCCACAATGTGTTTTTGACCCTAACACGTGAATTATGCTCAAAACCAATGCTCTCCACTTCCAAATAGTGCGCAATGGCATAAATAACCCTATTTAAGCTCAGTTACACGTTTGCATTGAAAGTGACTGAGTTATTCACTTTTCCAGTTTTTATGCGTGCAAAATGCTTTTCAAAGCGAGAGAATCACTTTTTGACCCACAATGTGTTTTTGACCCTGACACGTGAATTGTGCTCAAAACCAATGCTCTCCACTTCCAAATGGTGCGCAATGGCATAAATAACCCTATTTAAGCTCAGTTACACGTTTGCATTGAGAGTGACTGAGTTATTCACTTTTCCAGTTTTTATGTGTGCAAAATGCTTTTCAGAGCGAGAAAAGCATGTTTTGACCCACAATGTGTTTTTGACCCTAACACGTGAATTATGCTCAAAACCAACGCTCTCCACTTCCAAATGGTGCGCAATGGCATAAATAACCCTATTTAAGCTCAGTTACACGTTTGCATTGAAAATGACTGAGTTATTCACTTTTCCAGTTTTTATGCGTGCAAAATGCTTTTCAGAGCGAGAGAATCACTTTTTGACCAAAAATGTGTTTTTGACCCTGACACGTGAATTGTGCTCAAAACCAATGCTCTCCACTTCCAAATGGTGCGCAATGGCATAAATAACCCTATTTAAGCTCAGTTACACGTTTGCATTGAAAGTGACTGAGTTATTCACTTTTCCAGTTTTTATGCGTGCAAAATGCTTTTCAGAGCGAGAGAATCACTTTTTGACCAAAAATGTGTTTTTGACCCTAACACGTGAATTATGCTCAAAACCAACGCTCTCCACTTCCAAATGGTGCGCAATGGCATAAATAACCCTATTTAAGCTCAGTTACACGTTTGCATTGAAAGTGACTGAGTTATTCACTTTTCCAGTTTTTATGTGTGCAAAATGCTTTTCAGAGCGAGAAAAGCATGTTTTGACCCACAATGTGTTTTTGACCCTAACACGTGAATTATGCTCAAAACCAACGCTCTCCACTTCCAAATGGTGCGCGATCGCATAAATAACCCTATTTAAGCTTAGTTACACGTTTGCATTGAAAGGGACTGAGTTATCAACTTTTCCAGTTTTTATGCGTGCAAAATGCTTTTCAGAGCGAGAAAAGTGTGTTTTGACCCACAATGTGTTTTTGACCCTAACACGTGAATTATGCTCAAAACCAACGCTCTCCACTTCCAAATGGTGCGCGATGGCATAAATAACCCTATTTAAGCTTAGTTACACGTTTGCATTGAAAGGGACTGAGTTATCAACTTTTCCAGTTTTTATGCGTGCAAAATGCTTTTCAGAGCGAGAAAAGCGTGTTTTGACCCACAATGTGTTTTTGACCCTAACACGTGAATTATGCTCAAAACCAATGCTCTCCACTTCCAAATAGTGCGCAATGGCATAAATAACCCTATTTAAGCTCAGTTACACGTTTGCATTGAAAGTGACTGAGTTATTCACTTTTCCAGTTTTTATGCGTGCAAAATGCTTTTCAAAGCGAGAGAATCACTTTTTGACCCACAATGTGTTTTTGACCCTGACACGTGAATTGTGCTCAAAACCAATGCTCTCCACTTCCAAATGGTGCGCAATGGCATAAATAACCCTATTTAAGCTCAGTTACACGTTTGCATTGAGAGTGACTGAGTTATTCACTTTTCCAGTTTTTATGTGTGCAAAATGCTTTTCAGAGCGAGAAAAGCATGTTTTGACCCACAATGTGTTTTTGACCCTAACACGTGAATTATGCTCAAAACCAACGCTCTCCACTTCCAAATGGTGCGCAATGGCATAAATAACCCTATTTAAGCTCAGTTACACGTTTGCATTGAAAATGACTGAGTTATTCACTTTTCCAGTTTTTATGCGTGCAAAATGCTTTTCAGAGCGAGAGAATCACTTTTTGACCAAAAATGTGTTTTTGACCCTGACACGTGAATTGTGCTCAAAACCAATGCTCTCCACTTCCAAATGGTGCGCAATGGCATAAATAACCCTATTTAAGCTCAGTTACACGTTTGCATTGAAAGTGACTGAGTTATTCACTTTTCCAGTTTTTATGCGTGCAAAATGCTTTGCAGAGCGAGAAAAGCATGTTTTGACCCACAATGTGTTTTTGACCCTAACACGTGAATTATGCTCAAAACCAACGCTCTCCACTTCCAAATGGTGCGCGATGGCATAAATAACCCTATTTAAGCTTAGTTACACGTTTGCATTGAAAGGGACTGAGTTATCAACTTTTCCAGTTTTTATGCGTGCAAAATGCTTTTCAGAGCGAGAAAAGCATGTTTTGACCCACAATGTGTTTTTGACCCTAACACGTGAATTATGCTCAAAACCAACGCTCTCCACTTCCAAATGGTGCGCAATGGCATAAATAGCCCTATTTAAGCTCAGTTACACGTTTGCATTGAAAGTGACTGAGTTATTCACTTTTCCAGTTTTTATGCGTGCAAAATGCTTTGACCCTGACACGTGAATTGTGCTCAAAACCAATGCTCTCCACTTCCAAATGGTGCGCAATGGCATGAATAACCCTATTTAAGCCCAGTTACACGTTTGCATTGAGAGTGACTGAGTTATTCACTTTTCCAGTTTTTATGCGTGCAAAATGCTTTTCAGAGCGAGAAAAGCATGTTTTGACCCACAATGTGTTTTTGACCCTAACACGTGAATTATGCTCAAAACCAACGCTCTCCACTTCCAAATGGTGCGCGATGGCATAAATAACCCTATTTAAGCTTAGTTACACGTTTGCATTGAAAGGGACTGAGTTATCAACTTTTCCAGTTTTTATGCGTGCAAAATGCTTTTCAGAGCGAGAAAAGCGTGTTTTGACCCACAATGTGTTTTTGACCCTAACACGTGAATTATGCTCAAAACCAATGCTCTCCACTTCCAAATAGTGCGCAATGGCATAAATAACCCTATTTAAGCTCAGTTACACGTTTGCATTGAAAGTGACTGAGTTATTCACTTTTCCAGTTTTTATGCGTGCAAAATGCTTTTCAAAGCGAGAGAATCACTTTTTGACCCACAATGTGTTTTTGACCCTGACACGTGAATTGTGCTCAAAACCAATGCTCTCCACTTCCAAATGGTGCGCAATGGCATAAATAACCCTATTTAAGCTCAGTTACACGTTTGCATTGAGAGTGACTGAGTTATTCACTTTTCCAGTTTTTATGTGTGCAAAATGCTTTTCAGAGCGAGAAAAGCATGTTTTGACCCACAATGTGTTTTTGACCCTAACACGTGAATTATGCTCAAAACCAACGCTCTCCACTTCCAAATGGTGCGCAATGGCATAAATAACCCTATTTAAGCTCAGTTACACGTTTGCATTGAAAATGACTGAGTTATTCACTTTTCCAGTTTTAATGCGTGCAAAATGCTTTTCAGAGCGAGAGAATCACTTTTTGACCAAAAATGTGTTTTTGACCCTGACACGTGAATTGTGCTCAAAACCAATGCTCTCCACTTCCAAATGGTGCGCAATGGCATAAATAACCCTATTTAAGCTCAGTTACACGTTTGCATTGAAAGTGACTGAGTTATTCACTTTTCCAGTTTTTATGCGTGCAAAATGCTTTGCAGAGCGAGAAAAGCATGTTTTGACCCACAATGTGTTTTTGACCCTAACACGTGAATTATGCTCAAAACCAACGCTCTCCACTTCCAAATGGTGCGCGATGGCATAAATAACCCTATTTAAGCTTAGTTACACGTTTGCATTGAAAGGGACTGAGTTATCAACTTTTCCAGTTTTTATGCGTGCAAAATGCTTTTCAGAGCGAGAAAAGCATGTTTTGACCCACAATGTGTTTTTGACCCTAACACGTGAAATATGCTCAAAACCAACGCTCTCCACTTCCAAATAGTGCGCAATGGCATAAATAACCCTATTTAAGCTCAGTTACACGTTTGCATTGAAAGTGACTGAGTTATTCACTTTTCCAGTTTTTATGCGTGCAAAATGCTTTTCAAAGCGAGAGAATCACTTTTTGACCCACAATGTGTTTTTGACCCTGACACGTGAATTGTGCTCAAAACCAATGCTCTCCACTTCCAAATGGTGCGCAATGGCATAAATAACCCTATTTAAGCTCAGTTACACGTTTGCATTGAGAGTGACTGAGTTATTCACTTTTCCAGTTTTTATGTGTGCAAAATGCTTTTCAGAGCGAGAAAAGCATGTTTTGACCCACAATGTGTTTTTGACCCTAACACGTGAATTATGCTCAAAACCAACGCTCTCCACTTCCAAATGGTGCGCAATGGCATAAATAACCCTATTTAAGCTCAGTTACACGTTTGCATTGAAAATGACTGAGTTATTCACTTTTCCAGTTTTTATGCGTGCAAAATGCTTTTCAGAGCGAGAGAATCACTTTTTGACCAAAAATGTGTTTTTGACCCTGACACGTGAATTGTGCTCAAAACCAATGCTCTCCACTTCCAAATGGTGCGCAATGGCATAAATAACCCTATTTAAGCTCAGTTACACGTTTGCATTGAAAGTGACTGAGTTATTCACTTTTCCAGTTTTTATGCGTGCAAAATGCTTTGCAGAGCGAGAAAAGCATGTTTTGACCCACAATGTGTTTTTGACCCTAACACGTGAATTATGCTCAAAACCAACGCTCTCCACTTCCAAATGGTGCGCGATGGCATAAATAACCCTATTTAAGCTTAGTTACACGTTTGCATTGAAAGGGACTGAGTTATCAACTTTTCCAGTTTTTATGCGTGCAAAATGCTTTTCAGAGCGAGAAAAGCATGTTTTGACCCACAATGTGTTTTTGACCCTAACACGTGAATTATGCTCAAAACCAACGCTCTCCACTTCCAAATGGTGCGCAATGGCATAAATAGCCCTATTTAAGCTCAGTTACACGTTTGCATTGAAAGTGACTGAGTTATTCACTTTTCCAGTTTTTATGCGTGCAAAATGCTTTGACCCTGACACGTGAATTGTGCTCAAAACCAATGCTCTCCACTTCCAAATGGTGCGCAATGGCATGAATAACCCTATTTAAGCCCAGTTACACGTTTGCATTGAGAGTGACTGAGTTATTCACTTTTCCAGTTTTTATGCGTGCAAAATGCTTTTCAGAGCGAGAAAAGCATGTTTTGACCCACAATGTGTTTTTGACCCTAACACGTGAATTATGCTCAAAACCAACGCTCTCCACTTCCAAATGGTGCGCGATGGCATAAATAACCCTATTTAAGCTTAGTTACACGTTTGCATTGAAAGGGACTGAGTTATCAACTTTTCCAGTTTTTATGCGTGCAAAATGCTTTTCAGAGCGAGAAAAGCGTGTTTTGACCCACAATGTGTTTTTGACCCTAACACGTGAATTATGCTCAAAACCAATGCTCTCCACTTCCAAATAGTGCGCAATGGCATAAATAACCCTATTTAAGCTCAGTTACACGTTTGCATTGAAAGTGACTGAGTTATTCACTTTTCCAGTTTTTATGCGTGCAAAATGCTTTTCAAAGCGAGAGAATCACTTTTTGACCCACAATGTGTTTTTGACCCTGACACGTGAATTGTGCTCAAAACCAATGCTCTCCACTTCCAAATGGTGCGCAATGGCATAAATAACCCTATTTAAGCTCAGTTACACGTTTGCATTGAGAGTGACTGAGTTATTCACTTTTCCAGTTTTTATGTGTGCAAAATGCTTTTCAGAGCGAGAAAAGCATGTTTTGACCCACAATGTGTTTTTGACCCTAACACGTGAATTATGCTCAAAACCAACGCTCTCCACTTCCAAATGGTGCGCAATGGCATAAATAACCCTATTTAAGCTCAGTTACACGTTTGCATTGAAAATGACTGAGTTATTCACTTTTCCAGTTTTAATGCGTGCAAAATGCTTTTCAGAGCGAGAGAATCACTTTTTGACCAAAAATGTGTTTTTGACCCTGACACGTGAATTGTGCTCAAAACCAATGCTCTCCACTTCCAAATGGTGCGCAATGGCATAAATAACCCTATTTAAGCTCAGTTACACGTTTGCATTGAAAGTGACTGAGTTATTCACTTTTCCAGTTTTTATGCGTGCAAAATGCTTTGCAGAGCGAGAAAAGCATGTTTTGACCCACAATGTGTTTTTGACCCTAACACGTGAATTATGCTCAAAACCAACGCTCTCCACTTCCAAATGGTGCGCGATGGCATAAATAACCCTATTTAAGCTTAGTTACACGTTTGCATTGAAAGGGACTGAGTTATCAACTTTTCCAGTTTTTATGCGTGCAAAATGCTTTTCAGAGCGAGAAAAGCATGTTTTGACCCACAATGTGTTTTTGACCCTAACACGTGAATTATGCTCAAAACCAACGCTCTCCACTTCCAAATGGTGCGAAATGGCATAAATAACCCTATTTAAGCTCAGTTACACGTTTGCATTGAAAGTGACTGAGTTATCAACTTTTCCAGTTTTTATGCGTGCAAAATGCTTTTCAGAGCGAGAAAAGCATGTTTTGACCCACAATGTGTTTTTGACCCTAACACGTGAATTATGCTCAAAACCAACGCTCTCCACTTCCAAATGGTGCGCGATGGCATGAATAACCCTATTTAAGCTTAGTAACACGTTTTCATTGAAAGGGACTGAGTTATCAACTTTCCAGTTTTTATGCGTGCAAAATGCTTTTCAGAGCGAGAAAAGCATGTTTTGACCCACAATGTGTTTTTGACCCTAACACGTGAATTATGCTCAAAACCAATGCTCTCCACTTCCAAATGGTGCGCAATGGCATTAATAACCCTATTTAAGCTCAGTTACACGTTTGCATTGAAAGTGACTGAGTTATTCACTTTTCCAGTTTTTATGCGTGCAAAATGCTTTTCAAAGCGAGAGAATCACTTTTTGACCCACAATGTATTTTTGACCCTGACACGTGAATTGTGCTCAAAACCAATGCTCTCCACTTCCAAATGGTGCGCAATGGCATAAATAACCCTATTTAAGCTCAGTTACACGTTTGCATTGAAAGTGACTGAGTTATTCACTTTTCCAGTTTTTATGCGTGCAAAATGCTTTTCAGAGCGAGAAAAGCATGTTTTGACCCACAATGTGTTTTTGACCCTAACACGTGAATTATGCTCAAAACCAACGTTCTCCACTTCCAAATGGTGCGCGATGGCATAAATAACCCTATTTAAGCTTAGTTACACGTTTGCATTGAAAGTGACTGAGTTATTCACTTTTCCAGTTTTTATGCGTGCAAAATGCTTTTCAAAGCGAGAGAATCACTTTTTGACCCACAATGTGTTTTTGACCCTGACACGTGAATTGTGCTCAAAACCAATGCTCTCCACTTCCAAATGGTGCGCAATGGCATAAATAACCCTATTTAAGCTCAGTTACACGTTTGCATTGAAAGTGACTGAGTTATTCACTTTTCCAGTTTTTATGCGTGCAAAATGCTTTTCAGAGCGAGAGAATCACTTTTTGACCAAAAATGTGTTTTTGACCCTGACACTTGAATTGTGCTCAAAACCAATGCTCTCCACTTCCAAATGGTGCGCAATGGCATAAATAACCCTATTTAAGCTCAGTTACACGTTTGCATTGAAAGTGACTGAGTTATTCACTTTTCCAGTTTTTATGCGTGCAAAATGCTTTTCAGAGCGAGAAAAGCATGTTTTGACCCACAATGTGTTTTTGACCCTAACACGTGAATTATGCTCAAAACCAACGCTCTCCACTTCCAAATGGTGCGCGATGGCATAAATAACCCTATTTAAGCTTAGTTACACGTTTGCATTGAAAGGGACTGAGTTATCAACTTTTCCAGTTTTTATGCGTGCAAAATGCTTTTCAGAGCGAGAAAAGCGTGTTTTGACCCACAATGTGTTTTTGACCCTAACACGTGAATTATGCTCAAAACCAATGCTCTCCACTTCCAAATAGTGCGCAATGGCATAAATAACCCTATTTAAGCTCAGTTACACGTTTGCATTGAAAGTGACTGAGTTATTCACTTTTCCAGTTTTTATGCGTGCAAAATGCTTTTCAAAGCGAGAGAATCACTTTTTGACCCACAATGTGTTTTTGACCCTGACACGTGAATTGTGCTCAAAACCAATGCTCTCCACTTCCAAATGGTGCGCAATGGCATAAATAACCCTATTTAAGCTCAGTTACACGTTTGCATTGAGAGTGACTGAGTTATTCACTTTTCCAGTTTTTATGTGTGCAAAATGCTTTTCAGAGCGAGAAAAGCATGTTTTGACCCACAATGTGTTTTTGACCCTAACACGTGAATTATGCTCAAAACCAACGCTCTCCACTTCCAAATGGTGCGCAATGGCATAAATAACCCTATTTAAGCTCAGTTACACGTTTGCATTGAAAATGACTGAGTTATTCACTTTTCCAGTTTTTATGCGTGCAAAATGCTTTTCAGAGCGAGAGAATCACTTTTTGACCAAAAATGTGTTTTTGACCCTGACACGTGAATTGTGCTCAAAACCAATGCTCTCCACTTCCAAATGGTGCGCAATGGCATAAATAACCCTATTTAAGCTCAGTTACACGTTTGCATTGAAAGTGACTGAGTTATTCACTTTTCCAGTTTTTATGCGTGCAAAATGCTTTGCAGAGCGAGAAAAGCATGTTTTGACCCACAATGTGTTTTTGACCCTAACACGTGAATTATGCTCAAAACCAACGCTCTCCACTTCCAAATGGTGCGCGATGGCATAAATAACCCTATTTAAGCTTAGTTACACGTTTGCATTGAAAGGGACTGAGTTATCAACTTTTCCAGTTTTTATGCGTGCAAAATGCTTTTCAGAGCGAGAAAAGCATGTTTTGACCCACAATGTGTTTTTGACCCTAACACGTGAATTATGCTCAAAACAAACGCTCTCCACTTCCAAATGGTGCGCGATGGCATAAATAACCCTATTTAAGCTTAGTTACACGTTTGCATTGAAAGGGACTGAGTTATTCACTTTTCCAGTTTTTATGCGTGCAAAATGCTTTTCAAAGCGAGAGAATCACTTTTTGACCCACAATGTATTTTTGACCCTGACACGTGAATTGTGCTCAAAACCAATGCTCTCCACTTCCAAATGGTGCGCAATGGCATGAATAACCCTATTTAAGCCCAGTTACACGTTTGCATTGAGAGTGACTGAGTTATTCACTTTTCCAGTTTTTATGCGTGCAAAATGCTTTTCAGAGCGAGAAAAGCATGTTTTGACCCACAATGTGTTTTTGACCCTAACACGTGAATTATGCTCAAAACCAACGCTCTCCACTTCCAAATGGTGCGAAATGGCATAAATAACCCTATTTAAGCTCAGTTACACGTTTGCATTGAAAGTGACTGAGTTATCAACTTTTCCAGTTTTTATGCGTGCAAAATGCTTTTCAGAGCGAGAAAAGCATGTTTTGACCCACAATGTGTTTTTGACCCTAACACGTGAATTATGCTCAAAACCAACGCTCTCCACTTCCAAATGGTGCGCGATGGCATGAATAACCCTATTTAAGCTTAGTAACACGTTTGCATTGAAAGGGACTGAGTTATCAACTTTCCAGTTTTTATGCGTGCAAAATGCTTTTCAGAGCGAGAAAAGCATGTTTTGACCCACAATGTGTTTTTGACCCTAACACGTGAATTATGCTCAAAACCAATGCTCTCCACTTCCAAATGGTGCGCAATGGCATAAATAACCCTATTTAAGCTCAGTTACACGTTTGCATTGAAAGTGACTGAGTTATTCACTTTTCCAGTTTTTATGCGTGCAAAATGCTTTTCAAAGCGAGAGAATCACTTTTTGACCCACAATGTATTTTTGACCCTGACACGTGAATTGTGCTCAAAACCAATGCTCTCCACTTCCAAATGGTGCGCAATGGCATAAATAACCCTATTTAAGCTCAGTTACACGTTTGCATTGAAAGTGACTGAGTTATTCACTTTTCCAGTTTTTATGCGTGCAAAATGCTTTTCAGAGCGAGAGAATCACTTTTTGACCAAAAATGTGTTTTTGACCCTGACACGTGAATTGTGCTCAAAACCAATGCTCTCCACTTCCAAATGGTGCGCAATGGCATAAATAACCCTATTTAAGCTCAGTTACACGTTTGCATTGAAAGTGACTGAGTTATTCACTTTTCCAGTTTTTATGCGTGCAAAATGCTTTTCAGAGCGAGAAAAGCATGTTTTGACCCACAATGTGTTTTTGACCCTAACACGTGAATTATGCTCAAAACCAACGTTCTCCACTTCCAAATGGTGCGCGATGGCATAAATAACCCTATTTAAGCTTAGTTACACGTTTGCATTGAAAGTGACTGAGTTATTCACTTTTCCAGTTTTTATGCGTGCAAAATGCTTTTCAAAGCGAGAGAATCACTTTTTGACCCACAATGTGTTTTTGACCCTGACACGTGAATTGTGCTCAAAACCAATGCTCTCCACTTCCAAATGGTGCGCAATGGCATAAATAACCCTATTTAAGCTCAGTTACACGTTTGCATTGAAAGTGACTGAGTTATTCACTTTTCCAGTTTTTATGCGTGCAAAATGCTTTTCAGAGCGAGAGAATCACTTTTTGACCAAAAATGTGTTTTTGACCCTGACACTTGAATTGTGCTCAAAACCAATGCTCTCCACTTCCAAATGGTGCGCAATGGCATAAATAACCCTATTTAAGCTCAGTTACACGTTTGCATTGAAAGTGACTGAGTTATTCACTTTTCCAGTTTTTATGCGTGCAAAATGCTTTTCAGAGCGAGAAAAGCATGTTTTGACCCACAATGTGTTTTTGACCCTAACACGTGAATTATGCTCAAAACCAACGCTCTCCACTTCCAAATGGTGCGCGATGGCATAAATAACCCTATTTAAGCTTAGTTACACGTTTGCATTGAAAGGGACTGAGTTATCAACTTTTCCAGTTTTTATGCGTGCAAAATGCTTTTCAGAGCGAGAAAAGCGTGTTTTGACCCACAATGTGTTTTTGACCCTAACACGTGAATTATGCTCAAAACCAATGCTCTCCACTTCCAAATAGTGCGCAATGGCATAAATAACCCTATTTAAGCTCAGTTACACGTTTGCATTGAAAGTGACTGAGTTATTCACTTTTCCAGTTTTTATGCGTGCAAAATGCTTTTCAAAGCGAGAGAATCACTTTTTGACCCACAATGTGTTTTTGACCCTGACACGTGAATTGTGCTCAAAACCAATGCTCTCCACTTCCAAATGGTGCGCAATGGCATAAATAACCCTATTTAAGCTCAGTTACACGTTTGCATTGAGAGTGACTGAGTTATTCACTTTTCCAGTTTTTATGTGTGCAAAATGCTTTTCAGAGCGAGAAAAGCATGTTTTGACCCACAATGTGTTTTTGACCCTAACACGTGAATTATGCTCAAAACCAACGCTCTCCACTTCCAAATGGTGCGCAATGGCATAAATAACCCTATTTAAGCTCAGTTACACGTTTGCATTGAAAATGACTGAGTTATTCACTTTTCCAGTTTTTATGCGTGCAAAATGCTTTTCAGAGCGAGAGAATCACTTTTTGACCAAAAATGTGTTTTTGACCCTGACACGTGAATTGTGCTCAAAACCAATGCTCTCCACTTCCAAATGGTGCGCAATGGCATAAATAACCCTATTTAAGCTCAGTTACACGTTTGCATTGAAAGTGACTGAGTTATTCACTTTTCCAGTTTTTATGCGTGCAAAATGCTTTGCAGAGCGAGAAAAGCATGTTTTGACCCACAATGTGTTTTTGACCCTAACACGTGAATTATGCTCAAAACCAACGCTCTCCACTTCCAAATGGTGCGCGATGGCATAAATAACCCTATTTAAGCTTAGTTACACGTTTGCATTGAAAGGGACTGAGTTATCAACTTTTCCAGTTTTTATGCGTGCAAAATGCTTTTCAGAGCGAGAAAAGCATGTTTTGACCCACAATGTGTTTTTGACCCTAACACGTGAATTATGCTCAAAACAAACACTCTCCACTTCCAAATGGTGCGCGATGGCATAAATAACCCTATTTAAGCTTAGTTACACGTTTGCATTGAAAGGGACTGAGTTATTCACTTTTCCAGTTTTTATGCTTGCAAAATGCTTTTCAAAGCGAGAGAATCACTTTTTGACCCACAATGTATTTTTGACCCTGACACGTGAATTGTGCTCAAAACCAATGCTCTCCACTTCCAAATGGTGCGCAATGGCATGAATAACCCTATTTAAGCCCAGTTACACGTTTGCATTGAGAGTGACTGAGTTATTCACTTTTCCAGTTTTTATGCGTGCAAAATGCTTTTCAGAGCGAGAAAAGCATGTTTTGACCCACAATGTGTTTTTGACCCTAACACGTGAATTATGCTCAAAACCAACGCTCTCCACTTCCAAATGGTGCGAAATGGCATAAATAACCCTATTTAAGCTCAGTTACACGTTTGCATTGAAAGTGACTGAGTTATCAACTTTTCCAGTTTTTATGCGTGCAAAATGCTTTTCAGAGCGAGAAAAGCATGTTTTGACCCACAATGTGTTTTTGACCCTAACACGTGAATTATGCTCAAAACCAACGCTCTCCACTTCCAAATGGTGCGCGATGGCATGAATAACCCTATTTAAGCTTAGTAACACGTTTGCATTGAAAGGGACTGAGTTATCAACTTTCCAGTTTTTATGCGTGCAAAATGCTTTTCAGAGCGAGAAAAGCATGTTTTGACCCACAATGTGTTTTTGACCCTAACACGTGAATTATGCTCAAAACCAACGCTCTCCACTTCCAAATGGTGCGCAATGGCATAAATAACCCTATTTAAGCTCAGTTACACGTTTGCATTGAAAATGACTGAGTTATTCACTTTTCCAGTTTTTATGCGTGCAAAATGCTTTTCAGAGCGAGAGAATCACTTTTTGACCAAAAATGTGTTTTTGACCCTGACACGTGAATTGTGCTCAAAACCAATGCTCTCCACTTCCAAATGGTGCGCAATGGCATAAATAACCCTATTTAAGCTCAGTTACACGTTTGCATTGAAAGTGACTGAGTTATTCACTTTTCCAGTTTTTATGCGTGCAAAATGCTTTGCAGAGCGAGAAAAGCATGTTTTGACCCACAATGTGTTTTTGACCCTAACACGTGAATTATGCTCAAAACCAACGCTCTCCACTTCCAAATGGTGCGCGATGGCATAAATAACCCTATTTAAGCTTAGTTACACGTTTGCATTGAAAGGGACTGAGTTATCAACTTTTCCAGTTTTTATGCGTGCAAAATGCTTTTCAGAGCGAGAAAAGCATGTTTTGACCCACAATGTGTTTTTGACCCTAACACGTGAATTATGCTCAAAACAAACGCTCTCCACTTCCAAATGGTGCGCGATGGCATAAATAACCCTATTTAAGCTTAGTTACACGTTTGCATTGAAAGGGACTGAGTTATTCACTTTTCCAGTTTTTATGCTTGCAAAATGCTTTTCAAAGCGAGAGAATCACTTTTTGACCCACAATGTATTTTTGACCCTGACACGTGAATTGTGCTCAAAACCAATGCTCTCCACTTCCAAATGGTGCGCAATGGCATGAATAACCCTATTTAAGCCCAGTTACACGTTTGCATTGAGAGTGACTGAGTTATTCACTTTTCCAGTTTTTATGCGTGCAAAATGCTTTTCAGAGCGAGAAAAGCATGTTTTGACCCACAATGTGTTTTTGACCCTAACACGTGAATTATGCTCAAAACCAACGCTCTCCACTTCCAAATGGTGCGAAATGGCATAAATAACCCTATTTAAGCTCAGTTACACGTTTGCATTGAAAGTGACTGAGTTATCAACTTTTCCAGTTTTTATGCGTGCAAAATGCTTTTCAGAGCGAGAAAAGCATGTTTTGACCCACAATGTGTTTTTGACCCTAACACGTGAATTATGCTCAAAACCAACGCTCTCCACTTCCAAATGGTGCGCGATGGCATGAATAACCCTATTTAAGCTTAGTAACACGTTTGCATTGAAAGGGACTGAGTTATCAACTTTCCAGTTTTTATGCGTGCAAAATGCTTTTCAGAGCGAGAAAAGCATGTTTTGACCCACAATGTGTTTTTGACCCTAACACGTGAATTATGCTCAAAACCAACGCTCTCCACTTCCAAATGGTGCGCAATGGCATAAATAACCCTATTTAAGCTCAGTTACACGTTTGCATTGAAAATGACTGAGTTATTCACTTTTCCAGTTTTTATGCGTGCAAAATGCTTTTCAGAGCGAGAGAATCACTTTTTGACCAAAAATGTGTTTTTGACCCTGACACGTGAATTGTGCTCAAAACCAATGCTCTCCACTTCCAAATGGTGCGCAATGGCATAAATAACCCTATTTAAGCTCAGTTACACGTTTGCATTGAAAGTGACTGAGTTATTCACTTTTCCAGTTTTTATGCGTGCAAAATGCTTTGCAGAGCGAGAAAAGCATGTTTTGACCCACAATGTGTTTTTGACCCTAACACGTGAATTATGCTCAAAACCAACGCTCTCCACTTCCAAATGGTGCGCGATGGCATAAATAACCCTATTTAAGCTTAGTTACACGTTTGCATTGAAAGGGACTGAGTTATCAACTTTTCCAGTTTTTATGCGTGCAAAATGCTTTTCAGAGCGAGAAAAGCATGTTTTGACCCACAATGTGTTTTTGACCCTAACACGTGAATTATGCTCAAAACAAACGCTCTCCACTTCCAAATGGTGCGCGATGGCATAAATAACCCTATTTAAGCTTAGTTACACGTTTGCATTGAAAGGGACTGAGTTATTCACTTTTCCAGTTTTTATGCGTGCAAAATGCTTTTCAAAGCGAGAGAATCACTTTTTGACCCACAATGTATTTTTGACCCTGACACGTGAATTGTGCTCAAAACCAATGCTCTCCACTTCCAAATGGTGCGCAATGGCATGAATAACCCTATTTAAGCCCAGTTACACGTTTGCATTGAGAGTGACTGAGTTATTCACTTTTCCAGTTTTTATGCGTGCAAAATGCTTTTCAGAGCGAGAAAAGCATGTTTTGACCCACAATGTGTTTTTGACCCTAACACGTGAATTATGCTCAAAACCAACGCTCTCCACTTCCAAATGGTGCGAAATGGCATAAATAACCCTATTTAAGCTCAGTTACACGTTTGCATTGAAAGTGACTGAGTTATCAACTTTTCCAGTTTTTATGCGTGCAAAATGCTTTTCAGAGCGAGAAAAGCATGTTTTGACCCACAATGTGTTTTTGACCCTAACACGTGAATTATGCTCAAAACCAACGCTCTCCACTTCCAAATGGTGCGCGATGGCATGAATAACCCTATTTAAGCTTAGTAACACGTTTGCATTGAAAGGGACTGAGTTATCAACTTTCCAGTTTTTATGCGTGCAAAATGCTTTTCAGAGCGAGAAAAGCATGTTTTGACCCACAATGTGTTTTTGACCCTAACACGTGAATTATGCTCAAAACCAATGCTCTCCACTTCCAAATGGTGCGCAATGGCATAAATAACCCTATTTAAGCTCAGTTACACGTTTGCATTGAAAGTGACTGAGTTATTCACTTTTCCAGTTTTTATGCGTGCAAAATGCTTTTCAAAGCGAGAGAATCACTTTTTGACCCACAATGTATTTTTGACCCTGACACGTGAATTGTGCTCAAAACCAATGCTCTCCACTTCCAAATGGTGCGCAATGGCATAAATAACCCTATTTAAGCTCAGTTACACGTTTGCATTGAAAATGACTGAGTTATTCACTTTTCCAGTTTTTATGCGTGCAAAATGCTTTTCAGAGCGAGAGAATCACTTTTTGACCAAAAATGTGTTTTTGACCCTGACACGTGAATTGTGCTCAAAACCAATGCTCTCCACTTCCAAATGGTGCGCAATGGCATAAATAACCCTATTTAAGCTCAGTTACACGTTTGCATTGAAAGTGACTGAGTTATTCACTTTTCCAGTTTTTATGCGTGCAAAATGCTTTTCAGAGCGAGAAAAGCATGTTTTGACCCACAATGTGTTTTTGACCCTAACACGTGAATTATGCTCAAAACCAACGTTCTCCACTTCCAAATGGTGCGCGATGGCATAAATAACCCTATTTAAGCTTAGTTATACGTTTGCATTGAAAGTGACTGAGTTATTCACTTTTCCAGTTTTTATGCGTGCAAAATGCTTTTCAAAGCGAGAGAATCACTTTTTGACCCACAATGTGTTTTTGACCCTGACACGTGAATTGTGCTCAAAACCAATGCTCTCCACTTCCAAATGGTGCGCAATGGCATAAATAACCCTATTTAAGCTCAGTTACACGTTTGCATTGAAAGTGACTGAGTTATTCACTTTTCCAGTTTTTATGCGTGCAAAATGCTTTTCAGAGCGAGAGAATCACCTTTTGACCAAAAATGTGTTTTTGACCCTGACACTTGAATTGTGCTCAAAACCAATGCTCTCCACTTCCAAATGGTGCGCAATGGCATAAATAACCCTATTTAAGCTCAGTTACACGTTTGCATTGAGAGTGACTGAGTTATTCACTTTTCCAGTTTTTATGTGTGCAAAATGCTTTTCAGAGCGAGAAAAGCATGTTTTGACCCACAATGTGTTTTTGACCCTAACACGTGAATTATGCTCAAAACCAACGCTCTCCACTTCCAAATGGTGCGCGATGGCATAAATAACCCTATTTAAGCTTAGTTACACGTTTGCATTGAAAGGGACTGAGTTATCAACTTTTCCAGTTTTTATGCGTGCAAAATGCTTTTCAGAGCGAGAAAAGCATGTTTTGACCCACAATGTGTTTTTGACCCTAACACGTGAATTATGCTCAAAACCAATGCTCTCCACTTCCAAATGGTGCGCAATGGCATAAATAACCCTATTTAAGCTCAGTTACACGTTTGCATTGAAAGTGACTGAGTTATTCACTTTTCCAGTTTTTATGCGTGCAAAATGCTTTTCAGAGCGAGAGAATCACTTTTTGACCAAAAATGTGTTTTTGACCCTGACACTTGAATTGTGCTCAAAACCAATGCTCTCCACTTCCAAATGGTGCTCAATGGCATAAATAACCCTATTTAAGCTCAGTTACACGTTTGCATTGAGAGTGACTGAGTTATTCACTTTTCCAGTTTTTATGTGTGCAAAATGCTTTTCAGAGCGAGAAAAGCATGTTTTGACCCACAATGTGTTTTTGACCCTAACACGTGAATTATGCTCAAAACCAACGTTCTCCACTTCCAAATTGTGCGCGATGGCATAAATAACCCTATTTAAGCTTAGTTACACGTTTGCATTGAAAGGGACTGAGTTATCAACTTTTCCAGTTTTTATGCGTGCAAAATGCTTTTCAGAGCGAGAAAAGCATGTTTTGACCCACAATGTGTTTTTGACCCTAACACGTGAATTATGCTCAAAACCAACGCTCTCCACTTCCAAATGGTGCGCGATGGCATGAATAACCCTATTTAAGCTTAGTAACACGTTTGCATTGAAAGGGACTGAGTTATCAACTTTCCAGTTTTTATGCGTGCAAAATGCTTTTCAGAGCGAGAAAAGCATGTTTTGACCCACAATGTGTTTTTGACCCTAACACGTGAATTATGCTCAAAACCAATGCTCTCCACTTCCAAATGGTGCGCAATGGCATAAATAACCCTATTTAAGCTCAGTCACACGTTTGCATTGAAAGTGACTGAGTTATTCACTTTTCCAGTTTTTATGCGTGCAAAATGCTTTTCAGAGCGAGAGAATCACTTTTTGACCAAAAATGTGTTTTTGACCCTGACACGTGAATTGTGCTCAAAACCAATGCTCTCCACTTCCAAATGGTGCGCAATGGCATAAATAACCCTATTTAAGCTCAGTTACACGTTTGCATTGAAAGTGACTGAGTTATTCACTTTTCCAGTTTTTATGCGTGCAAAATGCTTTTCAGAGCGAGAGAATCACTTTTTGACCAAAAATGTGTTTTTGACCCTGACACTTGAATTGTGCTCAAAACCAATGCTCTCCACTTCCAAATGGTGCGCAATGGCATAAATAACCCTATTTAAGCTCAGTTACACGTTTGCATTGAAAGTGACTGAGTTATTCACTTTTCCAGTTTTTATGCGTGCAAAATGCTTTTCAGAGCGAGAAAAGCATGTTTTGACCCACAATGTGTTTTTGACCCTAACACGTGAATTATGCTCAAAACCAACGCTCTCCACTTCCAAATGGTGCGCGATGGCATAAATAACCCTATTTAAGCTTAGTTACACGTTTGCATTGAAAGGGACTGAGTTATCAACTTTTCCAGTTTTTATGCGTGCAAAATGCTTTTCAGAGCGAGAAAAGCATGTTTTGACCCACAATGTGTTTTTGACCCTAACACGTGAATTATGCTCAAAACCAATGCTCTCCACTTCCAAATAGTGCGCAATGGCATAAATAACCCTATTTAAGCTCAGTTACACGTTTGCATTGAAAGTGACTGAGTTATTCACTTTTCCAGTTTTTATGCGTGCAAAATAATTTTCAGAGCGAGAGAATCACTTTTTGACCAAAAATGTGTTTTTGACCCTGACACTTGAATTGTGCTCAAAACCAATGCTCTCCACTTCCAAATGGTGCTCAATGGCATAAATAACCCTATTTAAGCTCAGTTACACGTTTGCATTGAGAGTGACTGAGTTATTCACTTTTCCAGTTTTTATGTGTGCAAAATGCTTTTCAGAGCGAGAAAAGCATGTTTTGACCCACAATGTGTTTTTGACCCTAACACGTGAATTATGCTCAAAACCAACGTTCTCCACTTCCAAATTGTGCGCGATGGCATAAATAACCCTATTTAAGCTTAGTTACACGTTTGCATTGAAAGGGACTGAGTTATCAACTTTTCCAGTTTTTATGCGTGCAAAATGCTTTTCAGAGCGAGAAAAGCATGTTTTGACCCACAATGTGTTTTTGACCCTAACACGTGAATTATGCTCAAAACCAACGCTCTCCACTTCCAAATGGTGCGCGATGGCATGAATAACCCTATTTAAGCTTAGTAACACGTTTGCATTGAAAGGGACTGAGTTATCAACTTTCCAGTTTTTATGCGTGCAAAATGCTTTTCAGAGCGAGAAAAGCATGTTTTGACCCACAATGTGTTTTTGACCCTAACACGTGAATTATGCTCAAAACCAATGCTCTCCACTTCCAAATGGTGCGCAATGGCATAAATAACCCTATTTAAGCTCAGTCACACGTTTGCATTGAAAGTGACTGAGTTATTCACTTTTCCAGTTTTTATGCGTGCAAAATGCTTTTCAGAGCGAGAGAATCACTTTTTGACCAAAAATGTGTTTTTGACCCTGACACGTGAATTGTGCTCAAAACCAATGCTCTCCACTTCCAAATGGTGCGCAATGGCATAAATAACCCTATTTAAGCTCAGTTACACGTTTGCATTGAAAGTGACTGAGTTATTCACTTTTCCAGTTTTTATGCGTGGAAAATGCTTTTCAGAGCGAGAGAATCACTTTTTGACCAAAAATGTGTTTTTGACCCTGACACTTGAATTGTGCTCAAAACCAATGCTCTCCACTTCCAAATGGTGCGCAATGGCATAAATAACCCTATTTAAGCTCAGTTACACGTTTGCATTGAAAGTGACTGAGTTATTCACTTTTCCAGTTTTTATGCGTGCAAAATGCTTTTCAGAGCGAGAAAAGCATGTTTTGACCCACAATGTGTTTTTGACCCTAACACGTGAATTATGCTCAAAACCAACGCTCTCCACTTCCAAATGGTGCGCGATGGCATAAATAACCCTATTTAAGCTTAGTTACACGTTTGCATTGAAAGGGACTGAGTTATCAACTTTTCCAGTTTTTATGCGTGCAAAATGCTTTTCAGAGCGAGAAAAGCATGTTTTGACCCACAATGTGTTTTTGACCCTAACACGTGAATTATGCTCAAAACCAATGCTCTCCACTTCCAAATAGTGCGCAATGGCATAAATAACCCTATTTAAGCTCAGTTACACGTTTGCATTGAAAGTGACTGAGTTATTCACTTTTCCAGTTTTTATGCGTGCAAAATGCTTTTCAGAGCGAGAGAATCACTTTTTGACCAAAAATGTGTTTTTGACCCTGACACTTGAATTGTGCTCAAAACCAATGCTCTCCACTTCCAAATGGTGCGCAATGGCATAAATAACCCTATTTAAGCTCAGTTACACGTTTGCATTGAAAGTGACTGAGTTATTCACTTTTCCAGTTTTTATGCGTGCAAAATGCTTTTCAGAGCGAGAAAAGCATGTTTTGACCCACAATGTGTTTTTGACCCTAACACGTGAATTATGCTCAAAACCAACGCTCTCCACTTCCAAATGGTGCGCGATGGCATAAATAACCCTATTTAAGCTTAGTTACACGTTTGCATTGAAAGGGACTGAGTTATCAACTTTTCCAGTTTTTATGCGTGCAAAATGCTTTTCAGAGCGAGAAAAGCATGTTTTGACCCACAATGTGTTTTTGACCCTAACACGTGAATTATGCTCAAAACCAATGCTCTCCACTTCCAAATAGTGCGCAATGGCATAAATAACCCTATTTAAGCTCAGTTACACGTTTGCATTGAAAGTGACTGAGTTATTCACTTTTCCAGTTTTTATGCGTGCAAAATGCTTTTCAGAGCGAGAAAAGCATGTTTTGACCCACAATGTGTTTTTGACCCTAACACGTGAATTATGCTCAAAACCAACGCTCTCCACTTCCAAATGGTGCGCGATGGCATAAATAACCCTATTTAAGCTTAGTTACACGTTTGCATTGAAAGGGACTGAGTTATCAACTTTTCCAGTTTTTATGCGTGCAAAATGCTTTTCAGAGCGAGAAAAGCATGTTTTGACCCACAATGTGTTTTTGACCCTAACACGTGAATTATGCTCAAAACAAACGCTCTCCACTTCCAAATGGTGCGCGATGGCATAAATAACCCTATTTAAGCTTAGTTACACGTTTGCATTGAAAGGGACTGAGTTATTCACTTTTCCAGTTTTTATGCGTGCAAAATGCTTTTCAAAGCGAGAGAATCACTTTTTGACCCACAATGTATTTTTGACCCTGACACGTGAATTGTGCTCAAAACCAATGCTCTCCACTTCCAAATGGTGCGCAATGGCATGAATAACCCTATTTAAGCCCAGTTACACGTTTGCATTGAGAGTGACTGAGTTATTCACTTTTCCAGTTTTTATGCGTGCAAAATGCTTTTCAGAGCGAGAAAAGCATGTTTTGACCCACAATGTGTTTTTGACCCTAACACGTGAATTATGCTCAAAACCAACGCTCTCCACTTCCAAATGGTGCGAAATGGCATAAATAACCCTATTTAAGCTCAGTTACACGTTTGCATTGAAAGTGACTGAGTTATTCACTTTTCCAGTTTTTATGCGTGCAAAATGCTTTTCAGAGCGAGAAAAGCATGTTTTGACCCACAATGTGTTTTTGACCCTAACACGTGAATTATGCTCAAAACCAACGCTCTCCACTTCCAAATGGTGCACGATGGCATAAATAACCCTATTTAAGCTCAGTCACACGTTTGCATTGAAAGTGACTGAGTTATTCACTTTTCCAGTTTTTATGCGTGCAAAATGCTTTTCAGAGCGGAGAATCACTTTTTGACCAAAAATGTGTTTTTGACCCTGACACGTGAATTGTGCTCAAAACCAATGCTCTCCACTTCCAAATGGTGCGCAATGGCATAAATAACCCTATTTAAGCTCAGTTACACGTTTGCATTGAAAGTGACTGAGTTATTCACTTTTCCAGTTTTTATGCGTGCAAAATGCTTTTCAGAGCGAGAAAAGCATGTTTTGACCCACAATGTGTTTTTGACCCTAACACGTGAATTATGCTCAAAACCAACGCTCTCCACTTCCAAATGGTGCGCGATGGCATAAATAACCCTATTTAAGCTTAGTTACACGTTTGCATTGAAAGGGACTGAGTTATCAACTTTTCCAGTTTTTATGCGTGCAAAATGCTTTTCAGAGCGAGAAAAGCATGTTTTGACCCACAATGTGTTTTTGACCCTAACACGTGAATTATGCTCAAAACCAATGCTCTCCACTTCCAAATAGTGCGCAATGGCATAAATAACCCTATTTAAGCTCAGTTACACGTTTGCATTGAAAGTGACTGAGTTATTCACTTTTCCAGTTTTTATGCGTGCAAAATGCTTTTCAAAGCGAGAGAATCACTTTTTGACCCACAATGTGTTTTTGACCCTGACACGTGAATTGTGCTCAAAACCAATGCTCTCCACTTCCAAATGGTGCGCAATGGCATAAATAACCCTATTTAAGCTCAGTTACACGTTTGCATTGAGAGTGACTGAGTTATTCACTTTTCCAGTTTTTATGTGTGCAAAATGCTTTTCAGAGCGAGAAAAGCATGTTTTGACCCACAATGTGTTTTTGACCCTAACACGTGAATTATGCTCAAAACCAACGCTCTCCACTTCCAAATGGTGCGCAATGGCATAAATAACCCTATTTAAGCTCAGTTACACGTTTGCATTGAAAGTGACTGAGTTATTCACTTTTCCAGTTTTTATGCGTGCAAAATGCTTTTCAGAGCGAGAGAATCACTTTTTGACCAAAAATGTGTTTTTGACCCTGACACGTGAATTGTGCTCAAAACCAATGCTCTCCACTTCCAAATGGTGCGCAATGGCATAAATAACCCTATTTAAGCTCAGTTACACGTTTGCATTGAAAGTGACTGAGTTATTCACTTTTCCAGTTTTTATGCGTGCAAAATGCTTTTCAGAGCGAGAGAATCACTTTTTGACCAAAAATGTGTTTTTGACCCTGACACGTGAATTGTGCTCAAAACCAATGCTCTCCACTTCCAAATGGTGCGCAATGGCATAAATAACCCTATTTAAGCTCAGTTACACGTTTGCATTGAAAGTGACTGAGTTATTCACTTTTCCAGTTTTTATGCGTGCAAAATGCTTTTCAGAGCGAGAAAAGCATGTTTTGACCCACAATGTGTTTTTGACCCTAACACGTGAATTATGCTCAAAACCAACGCTCTCCACTTCCAAATGGTGCGAAATGGCATAAATAACCCTATTTAAGCTCAGTTACACGTTTGCATTGAAAGTGACTGAGTTATTCACTTTTCCAGTTTTTATGCGTGCAAAATGCTTTTCAGAGCGAGAAAAGCATGTTTTGACCCACAATGTGATTTTGACCCTAACACGTGAATTATGCTCAAAACCAACGCTCTCCACTTCCAAATGGTGCGCAATGGCATAAATAACCCTATTTAAGCTCAGTTACACGTTTGCATTGAAAGTGACTGAGTTATTCACTTTTCCAGTTTTTATGCGTGCAAAATGCTTTTCAGAGCGAGAGAATCACTTTTTGACCAAAAATGTGTTTTTGACCCTGACACGTGAATTGTCCTCAAAACCAATGCTCTCCACTTCCAAATGGTGCGCAATGGCATAAATAACCCTATTTAAGCTCAGTTACACGTTTGCATTGAAAGTGACTGAGTTATTCACTTTTCCAGTTTTTATGCGTGCAAAATGCTTTTCAGAGCGAGAAAAGCATGTTTTGACCCACAATGTGTTTTTGACCCTAACACGTGAATTATGCTCAAAACCAACGCTCTCCACTTCCAAATGGTGCGCGATGGCATAAATAACCCTATTTAAGCTTAGTTACACGTTTGCATTGAAAGGGACTGAGTTATCAACTTTTCCAGTTTTTATGCGTGCAAAATGCTTTTCAGAGCGAGAAAAGCATGTTTTGACCCACAATGTGTTTTTGACCCTAACACGTGAATTATGCTCAAAACCAACGCTCTCCACTTCCAAATGGTGCGCGATGGCATGAATAACCCTATTTAAGCTTAGTAACACGTTTGCATTGAAAGTGACTGAGTTATTCACTTTTCCAGTTTTTATGCGTGCAAAATGCTTTTCAGAGCGAGAAAAGCATGTTTTGACCCACAATGTGTTTTTGACCCTAACACGTGAATTATGCTCAAAACCAATGCTCTCCACTTCCAAATGGTGCGCAATGGCATAAATAACCCTATTTAAGCTCAGTTACACGTTTGCATTGAAAGTGACTGAGTTATTCACTTTTCCAGTTTTTATGCGTGCAAAATGCTTTTCAAAGCGAGAGAATCACTTTTTGACCCACAATGTATTTTTGACCCTGACACGTGAATTGTGCTCAAAACCAATGCTCTCCACTTCCAAATGGTGCGCAATGGCATAAATAACCCTATTTAAGCTCAGTTACACGTTTGCATTGAAAGTGACTGAGTTATTCACTTTTCCAGTTTTTATGCGTGCAAAATGCTTTTCAGAGCGAGAGAATCACTTTTTGACCAAAAATGTGTTTTTGACCCTGACACGTGAATTGTGCTCAAAACCAATGCTCTCCACTTCCAAATGGTGCGCAATGGCATAAATAACCCTATTTAAGCTCAGTTACACGTTTGCATTGAAAGTGACTGAGTTATTCACTTTTCCAGTTTTTATGCGTGCAAAATGCTTTTCAGAGCGAGAGAATCACTTTTTGACCAAAAATGTGTTTTTGACCCTGACACTTGAATTGTGCTCAAAACCAATGCTCTCCACTTCCAAATGGTGCGCAATGGCATAAATAACCCTATTTAAGCTCAGTTACACGTTTGCATTGAGAGTGACTGAGTTATTCACTTTTCCAGTTTTTATGTGTGCAAAATGCTTTTCAGAGCGAGAAAAGCATGTTTTGACCCACAATGTGTTTTTGACCCTGACACGTGAATTGTGCTCAAAACCAATGCTCTCCACTTCCAAATGGTGCGCAATGGCATAAATAACCCTATTTAAGCTCAGTTACACGTTTGCATTGAAAGTGACTGAGTTATTCACTTTTCCAGTTTTTATGCGTGCAAAATGCTTTTCAGAGCGAGAGAATCACTTTTTGACCAAAAATGTGTTTTTGACCCTGACACTTGAATTGTGCTCGAAACCAATGCTCTCCACTTCCAAATGGTGCGCAATGGCATAAATAACCCTATTTAAGCTCAGTTACACGTTTGCATTGAGAGTGACTGAGTTATTCACTTTTCCAGTTTTTATGTGTGCAAAATGCTTTTCAGAGCGAGAAAAGCATGTTTTGACCCACAATGTGTTTTTGACCCTAACACGTGAATTATGCTCAAAACCAACGCTCTCCACTTCCAAATGGTGCGCGATGGCATAAATAACCCCATTTAAGCTTAGTTACACGTTTGCATTGAAAGGGACTGAGTTATCAACTTTTCCAGTTTTTATGCGTGCAAAATGCTTTTCAGAGCGAGAAAAGCATGTTTTGACCCACAATGTGTTTTTGACCCTAACACGTGAATTATGCTCAAAACCAATGCTCTCCACTTCCAAATGGTGCGCAATGGCATAAATAACCCTATTTAAGCTCAGTTACACGTTTGCATTGAAAGTGACTGAGTTATTCACTTTTCCAGTTTTTATGCGTGCAAAATGCTTTTCAGAGCGAGAGAATCACTTTTTGACCAAAAATGTGTTTTTGACCCTGACACGTGAATTGTGCTCAAAACCAATGCTCTCCACTTCCAAATGGTGCGCAATGGCATAAATAACCCTATTTAAGCTCAGTTACACGTTTGCATTGAAAGTGACTGAGTTATTCACTTTTCCAGTTTTTATGCGTGCAAAATGCTTTTCAGAGCGAGAGAATCACTTTTTGACCAAAAATGTGTTTTTGACCCTGACACTTGAATTGTGCTCAAAACCAATGCTCTCCACTTCCAAATGGTGCGCAATGGCATAAATAACCCTATTTAAGCTCAGTTACACGTTTGCATTGAGAGTGACTGAGTTATTCACTTTTCCAGTTTTTATGTGTGCAAAATGCTTTTCAGAGCGAGAAAAGCATGTTTTGACCCACAATGTGTTTTTGACCCTGACACGTGAATTGTGCTCAAAACCAATGCTCTCCACTTCCAAATGGTGCGCAATGGCATAAATAACCCTATTTAAGCTCAGTTACACGTTTGCATTGAAAGTGACTGAGTTATTCACTTTTCCAGTTTTTATGCGTGCAAAATGCTTTTCAGAGCGAGAGAATCACTTTTTGACCAAAAATGTGTTTTTGACCCTGACACTTGAATTGTGCTCGAAACCAATGCTCTCCACTTCCAAATGGTGCGCAATGGCATAAATAACCCTATTTAAGCTCAGTTACACGTTTGCATTGAGAGTGACTGAGTTATTCACTTTTCCAGTTTTTATGTGTGCAAAATGCTTTTCAGAGCGAGAAAAGCATGTTTTGACCCACAATGTGTTTTTGACCCTAACACGTGAATTATGCTCAAAACCAACGCTCTCCACTTCCAAATGGTGCGCGATGGCATAAATAACCCCATTTAAGCTTAGTTACACGTTTGCATTGAAAGGGACTGAGTTATCAACTTTTCCAGTTTTTATGCGTGCAAAATGCTTTTCAGAGCGAGAAAAGCATGTTTTGACCCACAATGTGTTTTTGACCCTAACACGTGAATTATGCTCAAAACCAATGCTCTCCACTTCCAAATGGTGCGCAATGGCATAAATAACCCTATTTAAGCTCAGTTACACGTTTGCATTGAAAGTGACTGAGTTATTCACTTTTCCAGTTTTTATGCGTGCAAAATGCTTTTCAAAGCGAGAGAATCACTTTTTGACCCACAATGTGTTTTTGACCCTGACACGTGAATTGTGCTCAAAACCAATGCTCTCCACTTCCAAATGGTGCGCAATGGCATAAATAACCCTATTTAAGCTCAGTTACACGTTTGCATTGAAAGTGACTGAGTTATTCACTTTTCCAGTTTTTATGCGTGCAAAATGCTTTTCAGAGCGAGAGAATCACTTTTTGACCAAAAATGTGTTTTTGACCCTGACACTTGAATTGTGCTCAAAACCAATGCTCTCCACTTCCAAATGGTGCGCAATGGCATAAATAACCCTATTTAATCTCAGTTACACGTTTGCATTGAAAGTGACTGAGTTATTCACTTTTCCAGTTTTTATGCGTGCAAAATGCTTTTCAGAGCGAGAAAAGCATGTTTTGACCCACAATGTGTTTTTGACCCTAACACGTGAATTATGCTCAAAACCAACGCTCTCCACTTCCAAATGGTGCGCAATGGCATAAATAGCCCTATTTAAGCTCAGTTACACGTTTGCATTGAAAGTAACAAAGTTATTCACTTTTCCAGTTTTTATGCGTGCAAAATGCTTTTCAGAGCGAGAAAAGCATGTTTTGACCCACAATGTGTTTTTGACCCTAACACGTGAATTATGCTCAAAACCAACGCTCTCCACTTCCAAATGGTGCGCGATGGCATAAATAACCCTATTTAAGCTCAGTTACACGTTTGCATTGAAAGTGACTGAGTTATTCACTTTTCCAGTTTTTATGCGTGCAAAATGCTTTTCAGAGCGAGAAAAGCATGTTTTGACCCACAATGTGTTTTTGACCCTAACACGTGAATTATGCTCAAAACCAACGCTCTCCACTTCCAAATGGTGCGAAATGGCATAAATAACCCTATTTAAGCTCAGTTACACGTTTGCATTGAAAGTGACTGAGTTATCCACTTTTCCAGTTTTTATGCGTGCAAAATGCTTTTCAGAGCGAGAGAATCACTTTTTGACCCACAATGTGTTTTTGACCCTGACACGTGAATTGTGCTCAAAACCAATGCTCTCCACTTCCAAATGGTGCGCAATGGCATAAATAACCCTATTTAAGCTCAGTTACACGTTCGCATTGAAAGGGACTGAGTTATTCACTTTTCCAGTTTTTATGCGTGCAAAATGCTTTTCAGAGCGAGAAAAGCATGTTTTGACCCACAATGTGTTTTTGACCCTAACACGTGAATTATGCTCAAAACCAACGCTCTCCACTTCCAAATGGTGCGCAATGGCATAAATAAACCTATTTAAGCTCAGTTACACGTTTGCATTGAAAGTGACTGAGTTATTCACTTTTCCAGTTTTTATGCGTGCAAAATGCTTTTCAGAGCGAGAGAATCACTTTTTGACCAAAAATGTGTTTTTGACCCTGACACTTGAATTGTGCTCAAAACCAATGCTCTCCACTTCCAAATGGTGCGCAATGGCATAAATAACCCTATTCAAGCTCAGTTACACGTTTGCATTGAGAGTGACTGAGTTATTCACTTTTCCAGTTTTTATGTGTGCAAAATGCTTTTCAGAGCGAGAAAAGCATGTTTTGACCCACAATGTGTTTTTGACCCTAACACGTGAATTATGCTCAAAACCAACGCTCTCCACTTCCAAATGGTGCGCGATGGCATAAATAACCCCATTTAAGCTTAGTTACACGTTTGCATTGAAAGGGACTGAGTTATCAACTTTTCCAGTTTTTATGCGTGCAAAATGCTTTTCAGAGCGAGAAAAGCATGTTTTGACCCACAATGTGTTTTTGACCCTAACACGTGAATTATGCTCAAAACCAATGCTCTCCACTTCCAAATGGTGCGCAATGGCATAAATAACCCTATTTAAGCTCAGTTACACGTTTGCATTGAAAGTGACTGAGTTATTCACTTTTCCAGTTTTTATGCGTGCAAAATGCTTTTCAAAGCGAGAGAATCACTTTTTGACCCACAATGTATTTTTGACCCTGACACGTGAATTGTGCTCAAAACCAATGCTCTCCACTTCCAAATGGTGCGCAATGGCATAAATAACCCTATTTAAGCTCAGTTACACGTTTGCATTGAAAGTGACCGAGTTATTCACTTTTCCAGTTTTTATGCGTGCAAAATGCTTTTCAGAGCGAGAGAATCACTTTTTGACCAAAAATGTGTTTTTGACCCTGACACGTGAATTGTGCTCAAAACCAATGCTCTCCACTTCCAAATGGTGCGCAATGGCATAAATAACCCTATTTAAGCTCAGTTACACGTTTGCATTGAAAGTGACTGAGTTATTCACTTTTCCAGTTTTTATGCGTGCAAAATGCTTTTCAGAGCGAGAGAATCACTTTTTGACCAAAAATGTGTTTTTGACCCTGACACTTGAATTGTGCTCAAAACCAATGCTCTCCACTTCCAAATGGTGCGCAATGGCATAAATAACCCTATTTAAGCTCAGTTACACGTTTACATTGAGAGTGACTGAGTATTCACTTTTCCAGTTTTTATGTGTGCAAAATGCTTTTCAGAGCGAGAAAAGCATGTTTTGACCCACAATGTGTTTTTGACCCTGACACGTGAATTGTGCTCAAAACCAATGCTCTCCACTTCCAAATGGTGCGCAATGGCATAAATAACCCTATTTAAGCTCAGTTACACGTTTGCATTGAAAGTGACTGAGTTATTCACTTTTCCAGTTTTTATGCGTGCAAAATGCTTTTCAGAGCGAGAGAATAACTTTTTGACCAAAAATGTGTTTTTGACCCTGACACTTGAATTGTGCTCAAAACCAATGCTCTCCACTTCCAAATGGTGCGCAATGGCATAAATAACCCTATTTAAGCTCAGTTACACGTTTGCATTGAGAGTGACTGAGTTATTCACTTTTCCAGTTTTTATGTGTGCAAAATGCTTTTCAGAGCGAGAAAAGCATGTTTTGACCCACAATGTGTTTTTGACCCTAACACGTGAATTATGCTCAAAACCAACGCTCTCCACTTCCAAATGGTGCGCGATGGCATAAATAACCCCATTTAAGCTTAGTTACACGTTTGCATTGAAAGGGACTGAGTTATCAACTTTTCCAGTTTTTATGCGTGCAAAATGCTTTTCAGAGCGAGAAAAGCATGTTTTGACCCACAATGTGTTTTTGACCCTAACACGTGAATTATGCTCAAAACCAATGCTCTCCACTTCCAAATGGTGCGCAATGGCATAAATAACCCTATTTAAGCTCAGTTACACGTTTGCATTGAAAGTGACTGAGTTATTCACTTTTCCATTTTTTATGCGTGCAAAATGCTTTTCAAAGCGAGAGAATCACTTTTTGACCCACAATGTGTTTTTGACCCTGACACGTGAATTGTGCTCAAAACCAATGCTCTCCACTTCCAAATGGTGCGCAATGGCATAAATAACCCTATTTAAGCTCAGTTACACGTTTGCATTGAAAGTGACTGAGTTATTCACTTTTCCAGTTTTTATGCGTGCAAAATGCTTTTCAGAGCGAGAGAATCACTTTTTGACCAAAAATGTGTTTTTGACCCTGACACGTGAATTGTGCTCAAAACCAATGCTCTCCACTTCCAAATGGTGCGCAATGGCATAAATAACCCTATTTAAGCTCAGTTACACGTTTGCATTGAGAGTGACTGAGTTATTCACTTTTCCAGTTTTTATGTGTGCAAAATGCTTTTCAAAGCGAGAGAATCACTTTTTGACCCACAATGTGTTTTTGACCCTGACACGTGAATTGTGCTCAAAACCAATGCTCTCCACTTCCAAATGGTGCGCAATGGCATAAATAACCCTATTTAAGCTCAGTTACACGTTTGCATTGAAAGTGACTGAGTTATTCACTTTTCCAGTTTTTATGCGTGCAAAATGCTTTTCAGAGCGAGAGAATCACTTTTTGACCAAAAATGTGTTTTTGACCCTGACACTTGAATTGTGCTCAAAACCAATGCTCTCCACTTCCAAATGGTGCGCAATGGCATAAATAACCCTATTTAAGCTCAGTTACACGTTTGCATTGAAAGTGACTGAGTTATTCACTTTTCCAGTTTTTATGCGTGCAAAATGCTTTTCAGAGCGAGAAAAGCATGTTTTGACCCACAATGTGTTTTTGACCCTAACACGTGAATTATGCTCAAAACCAACGCTCTCCACTTCCAAATGGTGCGCAATGGCATAAATAGCCCTATTTAAGCTCAGTTACACGTTTGCATTGAAAGTGACAAAGTTATTCACTTTTCCAGTTTTTATGCGTGCAAAATGCTTTTCAGAGCGAGAAAAGCATGTTTTGACCCACAATGTGTTTTTGACCCTAACACGTGAATTATGCTCAAAACCAACGCTCTCCACTTCCAAATGGTGCGCGATGGCATAAATAACCCTATTTAAGCTCAGTTACACGTTTGCATTGAAAGTGACTGAGTTATCCACTTTTCCAGTTTTTATGCGTGCAAAATGCTTTTCAGAGCGAGAGAATCACTTTTTGACCCACAATGTGTTTTTGACCCTGACACGTGAATTGTGCTCAAAACCAATGCTCTCCACTTCCAAATGGTGCGCAATGGCATAAATAACCCTATTTAAGCTCAGTTACACGTTCGCATTGAAAGGGACTGAGTTATTCACTTTTCCAGTTTTTATGCGTGCAAAATGCTTTTCAGAGCGAGAAAAGCATGTTTTGACCCACAATGTGTTTTTGACCCTAACACGTGAATTATGCTCAAAACCAACGCTCTCCACTTCCAAATGGTGCGCAATGGCATAAATAACCCTATTTAAGCTCAGTTACACGTTTGCATTGAAAGTGACTGAGTTATTCACTTTTCCAGTTTTTATGCGTGCAAAATGCTTTTCAGAGCGAGAGAATCACTTTTTGACCAAAAATGTGTTTTTGACCCTGACACGTGAATTGTGCTCAAAACCAATGCTCTTATGCGTGCAAAATGCTTTTCAAAGCGAGAGAATCACTTTTTGACCCACAATGTGTTTTTGACCCTGACACGTGAATTGTGCTCAAAACCAATGCTCTCCACTTCCAAATGGTGCGCAATGGCATAAATAACCCTATTTAAGCTCAGTTACACGTTTGCATTGAGAGTGACTGAGTTATTCACTTTTCCAGTTTTTATGTGTGCAAAATGCTTTTCAGAGCGAGAAAAGCATGTTTTGACCCACAATGTGTTTTTGACCCTAACACGTGAATTATGCTCAAAACCAACGCTCTCCACTTCCAAATGGTGCGCGATGGCATAAATAACCCCATTTAAGCTTAGTTACACGTTTGCATTGAAAGGGACTGAGTTATCAACTTTTCCAGTTTTTATGCGTGCAAAATGCTTTTCAGAGCGAGAAAAGCATGTTTTGACCCACAATGTGTTTTTGACCCTAACACGTGAATTATGCTCAAAACCAATGCTCTCCACTTCCAAATGGTGCGCAATGGCATAAATAACCCTATTTAAGCTCAGTTACACGTTTGCATTGAAAGTGACTGAGTTATTCACTTTTCCAGTTTTTATGCGTGCAAAATGCTTTTCAAAGCGAGAGAATCACTTTTTGACCCACAATGTATTTTTGACCCTGACACGTGAATTGTGCTCAAAACCAATGCTCTCCACTTCCAAATGGTGCGCAATGGCATAAATAACCCTATTTAAGCTCAGTTACACGTTTGCATTGAAAGTGACTGAGTTATTCACTTTTCCAGTTTTTATGCGTGCAAAATGCTTTTCAGAGCGAGAGAATCACTTTTTGACCAAAAATGTGTTTTTGACCCTGACACGTGAATTGTGCTCAAAACCAATGCTCTCCACTTCCAAATGGTGCGCAATGGCATAAATAACCCTATTTAAGCTCAGTTACACGTTTGCATTGAAAGTGACTGAGTTATTCACTTTTCCAGTTTTTATGCGTGCAAAATGCTTTTCAGAGCGAGAGAATCACTTTTTGACCAAAAATGTGTTTTTGACCCTGACACTTGAATTGTGCTCAAAACCAATGCTCTCCACTTCCAAATGGTGCGCAATGGCATAAATAACCCTATTTAAGCTCAGTTACACGTTTGCATTGAGAGTGACTGAGTATTCACTTTTCCAGTTTTTATGTGTGCAAAATGCTTTTCAGAGCGAGAAAAGCATGTTTTGACCCACAATGTGTTTTTGACCCTGACACGTGAATTGTGCTCAAAACCAATGCTCTCCACTTCCAAATGGTGCGCAATGGCATAAATAACCCTATTTAAGCTCAGTTACACGTTTGCATTGAAAGTGACTGAGTTATTCACTTTTCCAGTTTTTATGCGTGCAAAATGCTTTTCAGAGCGAGAGAATAACTTTTTGACCAAAAATGTGTTTTTGACCCTGACACTTGAATTGTGCTCAAAACCAATGCTCTCCACTTCCAAATGGTGCGCAATGGCATAAATAACCCTATTTAAGCTCAGTTACACGTTTGCATTGAGAGTGACTGAGTTATTCACTTTTCCAGTTTTTATGTGTGCAAAATGCTTTTCAGAGCGAGAAAAGCATGTTTTGACCCACAATGTGTTTTTGACCCTAACACGTGAATTATGCTCAAAACCAACGCTCTCCACTTCCAAATGGTGCGCGATGGCATAAATAACCCCATTTAAGCTTAGTTACACGTTTGCATTGAAAGGGACTGAGTTATCAACTTTTCCAGCTTTTATGCGTGCAAAATGCTTTTCAGAGCGAGAAAAGCATGTTTTGACCCACAATGTGTTTTTGACCCTAACACGTGAATTATGCTCAAAACCAATGCTCTCCACTTCCAAATGGTGCGCAATGGCATAAATAACCCTATTTAAGCTCAGTTACACGTTTGCATTGAAAGTGACTGAGTTATTCACTTTTCCAGTTTTTATGCGTGCAAAATGCTTTTCAAAGCGAGAGAATCACTTTTTGACCCACAATGTGTTTTTGACCCTGACACGTGAATTGTGCTCAAAACCAATGCTCTCCACTTCCAAATGGTGCGCAATGGCATAAATAACCCTATTTAAGCTCAGTTACACGTTTGCATTGAAAGTGACTGAGTTATTCACTTTTCCAGTTTTTATGCGTGCAAAATGCTTTTCAGAGCGAGAGAATCACTTTTTGACCAAAAATGTGTTTTTGACCCTGACACTTGAATTGTGCTCAAAACCAATGCTCTCCACTTCCAAATGGTGCGCAATGGCATAAATAACCCTATTTAAGCTCAGTTACACGTTTGCATTGAAAGTGACTGAGTTATTCACTTTTCCAGTTTTTATGCGTGCAAAATGCTTTTCAGAGCGAGAAAAGCATGTTTTGACCCACAATGTGTTTTTGACCCTAACACGTGAATTATGCTCAAAACCAACGCTCTCCACTTCCAAATGGTGCGCGATGGCATAAATAACCCCATTTAAGCTTAGTTACACGTTTGCATTGAAAGGGACTGAGTTATCAACTTTTCCAGTTTTTATGCGTGCAAAATGCTTTTCAGAGCGAGAAAAGCATGTTTTGACCCACAATGTGTTTTTGACCCTAACACGTGAATTATGCTCAAAACCAATGCTCTCCACTTCCAAATGGTGCGCAATGGCATAAATAACCCTATTTAAGCTCAGTTACACGTTTGCATTGAAAGTGACTGAGTTATTCACTTTTCCAGTTTTTATGCGTGCAAAATGCTTTTCAAAGCGAGAGAATCACTTTTTGACCCACAATGTATTTTTGACCCTGACACGTGAATTGTGCTCAAAACCAATGCTCTCCACTTCCAAATGGTGCGCAATGGCATAAATAACCCTATTTAAGCTCAGTTACACGTTTGCATTGAAAGTGACTGAGTTATTCACTTTTCCAGTTTTTATGCGTGCAAAATGCTTTTCAGAGCGAGAGAATCACTTTTTGACCAAAAATGTGTTTTTGACCCTGACACGTGAATTGTGCTCAAAACCAATGCTCTCCACTTCCAAATGGTGCGCAATGGCATAAATAACCCTATTTAAGCTCAGTTACACGTTTGCATTGAAAGTGACTGAGTTATTCACTTTTCCAGTTTTTATGCGTGCAAAATGCTTTTCAGTGCGAGAGAATCACTTTTTGACCAAAAATGTGTTTTTGACCCTGACACTTGAATTGTGCTCAAAACCAATGCTCTCCACTTCCAAATGGTGCGCAATGGCATAAATAACCCTATTTAAGCTCAGTTACACGTTTGCATTGAGAGTGACTGAGTATTCACTTTTCCAGTTTTTATGCGTGCAAAATGCTTTTCAGAGCGAGAGAATCACTTTTTGACCAAAAATGTGTTTTTGACCCTGACACTTGAATTGTGCTCAAAACCAATGCTCTCCACTTCCAAATGGTGCGCAATGGCATAAATAACCCTATTTAAGCTCAGTTACACGTTTGCATTGAGAGTGACTGAGTATTCACTTTTCCAGTTTTTATGTGTGCAAAATGCTTTTCAGAGCGAGAAAAGCATGTTTTGACCCACAATGTGTTTTTGACCCTGACACGTGAATTGTGCTCAAAACCAATGCTCTCCACTTCCAAATGGTGCGCAATGGCATAAATAACCCTATTTAAGCTCAGTTACACGTTTGCATTGAAAGTGACTGAGTTATTCACTTTTCCAGTTTTTATGCGTGCAAAATGCTTTTCAGAGCGAGAGAATCACTTTTTGACCAAAAATGTGTTTTTGACCCTGACACTTGAATTGTGCTCAAAACCAATGCTCTCCACTTCCAAATGGTGCGCAATGGCATAAATAACCCTATTTAAGCTCAGTTACACGTTTGCATTGAAAGTGACTGAGTTATTCACTTTTCCAGTTTTTATGCGTGCAAAATGCTTTTCAGAGCGAGAAAAGCATGTTTTGACCCACAATGTGTTTTTGACCCTAACACGTGAATTATGCTCAAAACCAACGCTCTCCACTTCCAAATGGTGCGCGATGGCATAAATAACCCCATTTAAGCTTAGTTACACGTTTGCATTGAAAGGGACTGAGTTATCAACTTTTCCAGTTTTTATGCGTGCAAAATGCTTTTCAGAGCGAGAAAAGCATGTTTTGACCCACAATGTGTTTTTGACCCTAACACGTGAATTATGCTCAAAACCAATGCTCTCCACTTCCAAATGGTGCGCAATGGCATAAATAACCCTATTTAAGCTCAGTTACACGTTTGCATTGAAAGTGACTGAGTTATTCACTTTTCCAGTTTTTATGCGTGCAAAATGCTTTTCAGAGCGAGAGAATCACTTTTTGACCAAAAATGTGTTTTTGACCCTGACACGTGAATTGTGCTCAAAACCAATGCTCTCCACTTCCAAATGGTGCGCAATGGCATAAATAACCCTATTTAAGCTCAGTTACACGTTTGCATTGAAAGTGACTGAGTTATTCACTTTTCCAGTTTTTATGCGTGCAAAATGCTTTTCAGAGCGAGAGAATCACTTTTTGACCAAAAATGTGTTTTTGACCCTGACACTTGAATTGTGCTCAAAACCAATGCTCTCCACTTCCAAATGGTGCGCAATGGCATAAATAACCCTATTTAAGCTCAGTTACACGTTTGCATTGAGAGTGACTGAGTATTCACTTTTCCAGTTTTTATGTGTGCAAAATGCTTTTCAGAGCGAGAAAAGCATGTTTTGACCCACAATGTGTTTTTGACCCTGACACGTGAATTGTGCTCAAAACCAATGCTCTCCACTTCCAAATGGTGCGCAATGGCATAAATAACCCTATTTAAGCTCAGTTACACGTTTGCATTGAAAGTGACTGAGTTATTCACTTTTCCAGTTTTTATGCGTGCAAAATGCTTTTCAGAGCGAGAGAATCACTTTTTGACCAAAAATGTGTTTTTGACCCTGACACTTGAATTGTGCTCAAAACCAATGCTCTCCACTTCCAAATGGTGCGCAATGGCATAAATAACCCTATTTAAGCTCAGTTACACGTTTGCATTGAGAGTGACTGAGTTATTCACTTTTCCAGTTTTTATGTGTGCAAAATGCTTTTCAAAGCGAGAGAATCACTTTTTGACCCACAATGTGTTTTTGACCCTGACACGTGAATTGTGCTCAAAACCAATGCTCTCCACTTCCAAATGGTGCGCAATGGCATAAATAACCCTATTTAAGCTCAGTTACACGTTTGCATTGAAAGTGACTGAGTTATTCACTTTTCCAGTTTTTATGCGTGCAAAATGCTTTTCAGAGCGAGAGAATCACTTTTTGACCAAAAATGTGTTTTTGACCCTGACACTTGAATTGTGCTCAAAACCAATGCTCTCCACTTCCAAATGGTGCGCAATGGCATAAATAACCCTATTTAAGCTCAGTTACACGTTTGCATTGAAAGTGACTGAGTTATTCACTTTTCCAGTTTTTATGCGTGCAAAATGCTTTTCAGAGCGAGAAAAGCATGTTTTGACCCACAATGTGTTTTTGACCCTAACACGTGAATTATGCTCAAAACCAACGCTCTCCACTTCCAAATGGTGCGCGATGGCATAAATAACCCTATTTAAGCTCAGTCACACGTTTGCATTGAAAGTGACTGAGTTATTCACTTTTCCAGTTTTTATGCGTGCAAAATGCTTTTCAGAGCGAGAGAATCACTTTTTGACCAAAAATGTGTTTTTGACCCTGACACGTGAATTGTGCTCAAAACCAATGCTCTTATGCGTGCAAAATGCTTTTCAAAGCGAGAGAATCACTTTTTGACCCACAATGTGTTTTTGACCCTGACACGTGAATTGTGCTCAAAACCAATGCTCTCCACTTCCAAATGGTGCGCAATGGCATAAATAACCCTATTTAAGCTCAGTCACACGTTTGCATTGAAAGTGACTGAGTTATTCACTTTTCCAGTTTTTATGCGTGCAAAATGCTTTTCAGAGCGAGAAAAGCATGTTTTGACCCACAATGTGTTTTTGACCCTAACACGTGAATTATGCTCAAAACCAACGCTCTCCACTTCCAAATGGTGCGCGATGGCATAAATAACCCTATTTAAGCTTAGTTACACGTTTGCATTGAAAGGGACTGAGTTATCAACTTTTCCAGTTTTTATGCGTGCAAAATGCTTTTCAGAGCGAGAAAAGCATGTTTTGACCCACAATGTGTTTTTGACCCTAACACGTGAATTATGCTCAAAACCAATGCTCTCCACTTCCAAATAGTGCGCAATGGCATAAATAACCCTATTTAAGCTCAGTTACACGTTTGCATTGAAAGTGACTGAGTTATTCACTTTTCCAGTTTTTATGCGTGCAAAATGCTTTTCAAAGCGAGAGAATCACTTTTTGACCCACAATGTGTTTTTGACCCTGACACGTGAATTGTGCTCAAAACCAATGCTCTCCACTTCCAAATGGTGCGCAATGGCATAAATAACCCTATTTAAGCTCAGTTACACGTTTGCATTGAGAGTGACTGAGTTATTCACTTTTCCAGTTTTTATGTGTGCAAAATGCTTTTCAGAGCGAGAAAAGCATGTTTTGACCCACAATGTGTTTTTGACCCTAACACGTGAATTATGCTCAAAACCAACGCTCTCCACTTCCAAATGGTGCGCAATGGCATAAATAACCCTATTTAAGCTCAGTTACACGTTTGCATCTAAAGTGACTGAGTTATTCACTTTTCCAGTTTTTATGCGTGCAAAATGCTTTTCAGAGCGAGAGAATCACTTTTTGACCAAAAATGTGTTTTTGACCCTGACACGTGAATTGTGCTCAAAACCAATGCTCTCCACTTCCAAATGGTGCGCAATGGCATAAATAACCCTATTTAAGCTCAGTCACACGTTTGCATTGAAAGTGACTGAGTTATTCACTTTTCCAGTTTTTATGCGTGCAAAATGCTTTTCAAAGCGAGAGAATCACTTTTTGACCCACAATGTGTTTTTGACCCTGACACGTGAATTGTGCTCAAAACCAATGCTCTCCACTTCCAAATGGTGCGCAATGGCATAAATAACCCTATTTAAGCTCAGTTACACGTTTGCATTGAGAGTGACTGAGTTATTCACTTTTCCAGTTTTTATGTGTGCAAAATGCTTTTCAGAGCGAGAAAAGCATGTTTTGACCCACAATGTGTTTTTGACCCTAACACGTGAATTATGCTCAAAACCAACGCTCTCCACTTCCAAATGGTGCGCAATGGCATAAATAACCCTATTTAAGCTCAGTTACACGTTTGCATCTAAAGTGACTGAGTTATTCACTTTTCCAGTTTTTATGCGTGCAAAATGCTTTTCAGAGCGAGAGAATCACTTTTTGACCAAAAATGTGTTTTTGACCCTGACACGTGAATTGTGCTCAAAACCAATGCTCTCCACTTCCAAATGGTGCGCAATGGCATAAATAACCCTATTTAAGCTCAGTTACACGTTTGCATTGAAAGTGACTGAGTTATTCACTTTTCCAGTTTTTATGCGTGCAAAATGCTTTGCAGAGCGAGAAAAGCATGTTTTGACCCACAATGTGTTTTTGACCCTAACACGTGAATTATGCTCAAAACCAACGCTCTCCACTTCCAAATGGTGCGCGATGGCATAAATAACCCCATTTAAGCTTAGTTACACGTTTGCATTGAAAGGGACTGAGTTATCAACTTTTCCAGTTTTTATGCGTGCAAAATGCTTTTCAGAGCGAGAAAAGCATGTTTTGACCCACAATGTGTTTTTGACCCTAACACGTGAATTATGCTCAAAACCAATGCTCTCCACTTCCAAATGGTGCGCAATGGCATAAATAACCCTATTTAAGCTCAGTTACACGTTTGCATTGAAAGTGACTGAGTTATTCACTTTTCCAGTTTTTATGCGTGCAAAATGCTTTTCAAAGCGAGAGAATCACTTTTTGACCCACAATGTATTTTTGACCCTGACACGTGAATTGTGCTCAAAACCAATGCTCTCCACTTCCAAATGGTGCGCAATGGCATAAATAACCCTATTTAAGCTCAGTTACACGTTTGCATTGAAAGTGACTGAGTTATTCACTTTTCCAGTTTTTATGCGTGCAAAATGCTTTTCAGAGCGAGAGAATCACTTTTTGACCAAAAATGTGTTTTTGACCCTGACACGTGAATTGTGCTCAAAACCAATGCTCTCCACTTCCAAATGGTGCGCAATGGCATAAATAACCCTATTTAAGCTCAGTTACACGTTTGCATTGAAAGTGACTGAGTTATTCACTTTTCCAGTTTTTATGCGTGCAAAATGCTTTTCAGAGCGAGAGAATCACTTTTTGACCAAAAATGTGTTTTTGACCCTGACACTTGAATTGTGCTCAAAACCAATGCTCTCCACTTCCAAATGGTGCGCAATGGCATAAATAACCCTATTTAAGCTCAGTTACACGTTTGCATTGAGAGTGACTGAGTATTCACTTTTCCAGTTTTTATGTGTGCAAAATGCTTTTCAGAGCGAGAAAAGCATGTTTTGACCCACAATGTGTTTTTGACCCTGACACGTGAATTGTGCTCAAAACCAATGCTCTCCACTTCCAAATGGTGCGCAATGGCATAAATAACCCTATTTAAGCTCAGTTACACGTTTGCATTGAAAGTGACTGAGTTATTCACTTTTCCAGTTTTTATGCGTGCAAAATGCTTTTCAGAGCGAGAGAATAACTTTTTGACCAAAAATGTGTTTTTGACCCTGACACTTGAATTGTGCTCAAAACCAATGCTCTCCACTTCCAAATGGTGCGCAATGGCATAAATAACCCTATTTAAGCTCAGTTACACGTTTGCATTGAGAGTGACTGAGTTATTCACTTTTCCAGTTTTTATGTGTGCAAAATGCTTTTCAGAGCGAGAAAAGCATGTTTTGACCCACAATGTGTTTTTGACCCTAACACGTGAATTATGCTCAAAACCAACGCTCTCCACTTCCAAATGGTGCGCGATGGCATAAATAACCCCATTTAAGCTTAGTTACACGTTTGCATTGAAAGGGACTGAGTTATCAACTTTTCCAGCTTTTATGCGTGCAAAATGCTTTTCAGAGCGAGAAAAGCATGTTTTGACCCACAATGTGTTTTTGACCCTAACACGTGAATTATGCTCAAAACCAATGCTCTCCACTTCCAAATGGTGCGCAATGGCATAAATAACCCTATTTAAGCTCAGTTACACGTTTGCATTGAAAGTGACTGAGTTATTCACTTTTCCAGTTTTTATGCGTGCAAAATGCTTTTCAAAGCGAGAGAATCACTTTTTGACCCACAATGTGTTTTTGACCCTGACACGTGAATTGTGCTCAAAACCAATGCTCTCCACTTCCAAATGGTGCGCAATGGCATAAATAACCCTATTTAAGCTCAGTTACACGTTTGCATTGAAAGTGACTGAGTTATTCACTTTTCCAGTTTTTATGCGTGCAAAATGCTTTTCAGAGCGAGAGAATCACTTTTTGACCAAAAATGTGTTTTTGACCCTGACACTTGAATTGTGCTCAAAACCAATGCTCTCCACTTCCAAATGGTGCGCAATGGCATAAATAACCCTATTTAAGCTCAGTTACACGTTTGCATTGAAAGTGACTGAGTTATTCACTTTTCCAGTTTTTATGCGTGCAAAATGCTTTTCAGAGCGAGAAAAGCATGTTTTGACCCACAATGTGTTTTTGACCCTAACACGTGAATTATGCTCAAAACCAACGCTCTCCACTTCCAAATGGTGCGCGATGGCATAAATAACCCCATTTAAGCTTAGTTACACGTTTGCATTGAAAGGGACTGAGTTATCAACTTTTCCAGTTTTTATGCGTGCAAAATGCTTTTCAGAGCGAGAAAAGCATGTTTTGACCCACAATGTGTTTTTGACCCTAACACGTGAATTATGCTCAAAACCAATGCTCTCCACTTCCAAATGGTGCGCAATGGCATAAATAACCCTATTTGAGCTCAGTTACACGTTTGCATTGAAAGTGACTGAGTTATTCACTTTTCCAGTTTTTATGCGTGCAAAATGCTTTTCAAAGCGAGAGAATCACTTTTTGACCCACAATGTATTTTTGACCCTGACACGTGAATTGTGCTCAAAACCAATGCTCTCCACTTCCAAATGGTGCGCAATGGCATAAATAACCCTATTTAAGCTCAGTTACACGTTTGCATTGAAAGTGACTGAGTTATTCACTTTTCCAGTTTTTATGCGTGCAAAATGCTTTTCAGAGCGAGAGAATCACTTTTTGACCAAAAATGTGTTTTTGACCCTGACACGTGAATTGTGCTCAAAACCAATGCTCTCCACTTCCAAATGGTGCGCAATGGCATAAATAACCCTATTTAAGCTCAGTTACACGTTTGCATTGAAAGTGACTGAGTTATTCACTTTTCCAGTTTTTATGCGTGCAAAATGCTTTTCAGAGCGAGAGAATCACTTTTTGACCAAAAATGTGTTTTTGACCCTGACACTTGAATTGTGCTCAAAACCAATGCTCTCCACTTCCAAATGGTGCGCAATGGCATAAATAACCCTATTTAAGCTCAGTTACACGTTTGCATTGAGAGTGACTGAGTATTCACTTTTCCAGTTTTTATGTGTGCAAAATGCTTTTCAGAGCGAGAAAAGCATGTTTTGACCCACAATGTGTTTTTGACCCTGACACGTGAATTGTGCTCAAAACCAATGCTCTCCACTTCCAAATGGTGCGCAATGGCATAAATAACCCTATTTAAGCTCAGTTACACGTTTGCATTGAAAGTGACTGAGTTATTCACTTTTCCAGTTTTTATGCGTGCAAAATGCTTTTCAGAGCGAGAGAATCACTTTTTGACCAAAAATGTGTTTTTGACCCTGACACTTGAATTGTGCTCAAAACCAATGCTCTCCACTTCCAAATGGTGCGCAATGGCATAAATAACCCTATTTAAGCTCAGTTACACGTTTGCATTGAGAGTGACTGAGTTATTCACTTTTCCAGTTTTTATGTGTGCAAAATGCTTTTCAAAGCGAGAGAATCACTTTTTGACCCACAATGTGTTTTTGACCCTGACACGTGAATTGTGCTCAAAACCAATGCTCTCCACTTCAAAATGGTGCGCAATGGCATAAATAACCCTATTTAAGCTCAGTTACACGTTTGCATTGAAAGTGACTGAGTTATTCACTTTTCCAGTTTTTATGCGTGCAAAATGCTTTTCAGAGCGAGAAAAGCATGTTTTGACCCACAATGTGTTTTTGACCCTAACACGTGAATTATGCTCAAAACCAACGCTCTCCACTTCCAAATGGTGCGCAATGGCATAAATAGCCCTATTTAAGCTCAGTTACACGTTTGCATTGAAAGTGACAAAGTTATTCACTTTTCCAGTTTTTATGCGTGCAAAATGCTTTTCAGAGCGAGAAAAGCATGTTTTGACCCACAATGTGTTTTTGACCCTAACACGTGAATTATGCTCAAAACCAACGCTCTCCACTTCCAAATGGTGCGCGATGGCATAAATAACCCTATTTAAGCTCAGTTACACGTTTGCATTGAAAGTGACTGAGTTATTCACTTTTCCAGTTTTTATGCGTGCAAAATGCTTTTCAGAGCGAGAAAAGCATGTTTTGACCCACAATGTGTTTTTGACCCTAACACGTGAATTATGCTCAAAACCAACGCTCTCCACTTCCAAATGGTGCGAAATGGCATAAATAACCCTATTTAAGCTCAGTTACACGTTTGCATTGAAAGTGACTGAGTTATTCACTTTTCCAGTTTTTATGCGTGCAAAATGCTTTTCAGAGCGAGAAAAGCATGTTTTGACCCACAATGTGTTTTTGACCCTAACACGTGAATTATGCTCAAAACCAACGCTCTCCACTTCCAAATGGTGCGCGATGGCATAAATAACCCTATTTAAGCTCAGTCACACGTTTGCATTGAAAGTGACTGAGTTATTCACTTTTCCAGTTTTTATGCGTGCAAAATGCTTTTCAGAGCGAGAGAATCACTTTTTGACCAAAAATGTGTTTTTGACCCTGACACGTGAATTGTGCTCAAAACCAATGCTCTTATGCGTGCAAAATGCTTTTCAAAGCGAGAGAATCACTTTTTGACCCACAATGTGTTTTTGACCCTGACACGTGAATTGTGCTCAAAACCAATGCTCTCCACTTCCAAATGGTGCGCAATGGCATAAATAACCCTATTTAAGCTCAGTCACACGTTTGCATTGAAAGTGACTGAGTTATTCACTTTTCCAGTTTTTATGCGTGCAAAATGCTTTTCAGAGCGAGAAAAGCATGTTTTGACCCACAATGTGTTTTTGACCCTAACACGTGAATTATGCTCAAAACCAACGCTCTCCACTTCCAAATGGTGCGCGATGGCATAAATAACCCTATTTAAGCTTAGTTACACGTTTGCATTGAAAGGGACTGAGTTATCAACTTTTCCAGTTTTTATGCGTGCAAAATGCTTTTCAGAGCGAGAAAAGCATGTTTTGACCCACAATGTGTTTTTGACCCTAACACGTGAATTATGCTCAAAACCAATGCTCTCCACTTCCAAATAGTGCGCAATGGCATAAATAACCCTATTTAAGCTCAGTTACACGTTTGCATTGAAAGTGACTGAGTTATTCACTTTTCCAGTTTTTATGCGTGCAAAATGCTTTTCAAAGCGAGAGAATCACTTTTTGACCCACAATGTGTTTTTGACCCTGACACGTGAATTGTGCTCAAAACCAACGCTCTCCACTTCCAAATGGTGCGCAATGGCATAAATAACCCTATTTAAGCTCAGTTACACGTTTGCATCTAAAGTGACTGAGTTATTCACTTTTCCAGTTTTTATGCGTGCAAAATGCTTTTCAGAGCGAGAGAATCACTTTTTGACCAAAAATGTGTTTTTGACCCTGACACGTGAATTGTGCTCAAAACCAATGCTCTCCACTTCCAAATGGTGCGCAATGGCATAAATAACCCTATTTAAGCTCAGTCACACGTTTGCATTGAAAGTGACTGAGTTATTCACTTTTCCAGTTTTTATGCGTGCAAAATGCTTTTCAAAGCGAGAGAATCACTTTTTGACCCACAATGTGTTTTTGACCCTGACACGTGAATTGTGCTCAAAACCAATGCTCTCCACTTCCAAATGGTGCGCAATGGCATAAATAACCCTATTTAAGCTCAGTTACACGTTTGCATTGAGAGTGACTGAGTTATTCACTTTTCCAGTTTTTATGTGTGCAAAATGCTTTTCAGAGCGAGAAAAGCATGTTTTGACCCACAATGTGTTTTTGACCCTAACACGTGAATTATGCTCAAAACCAACGCTCTCCACTTCCAAATGGTGCGCAATGGCATAAATAACCCTATTTAAGCTCAGTTACACGTTTGCATCTAAAGTGACTGAGTTATTCACTTTTCCAGTTTTTATGCGTGCAAAATGCTTTTCAGAGCGAGAGAATCACTTTTTGACCAAAAATGTGTTTTTGACCCTGACACGTGAATTGTGCTCAAAACCAATGCTCTCCACTTCCAAATGGTGCGCAATGGCATAAATAACCCTATTTAAGCTCAGTTACACGTTTGCATTGAAAGTGACTGAGTTATTCACTTTTCCAGTTTTTATGCGTGCAAAATGCTTTGCAGAGCGAGAAAAGCATGTTTTGACCCACAATGTGTTTTTGACCCTAACACGTGAATTATGCTCAAAACCAACGCTCTCCACTTCCAAATGGTGCGCGATGGCATAAATAACCCTATTTAAGCTTAGTTACACGTTTGCATTGAAAGGGACTGAGTTATCAACTTTTCCAGTTTTTATGCGTGCAAAATGCTTTTCAGAGCGAGAAAAGCATGTTTTGACCCACAATGTGTTTTTGACCCTAACACGTGAATTATGCTCAAAACAAACGCTCTCCACTTCCAAATGGTGCGCGATGGCATAAATAACCCTATTTAAGCTTAGTTACACGTTTGCATTGAAAGGGACTGAGTTATTCACTTTTCCAGTTTTTATGCGTGCAAAATGCTTTTCAAAGCGAGAGAATCACTTTTTGACCCACAATGTATTTTTGACCCTGACACGTGAATTGTGCTCAAAACCAATGCTCTCCACTTCCAAATGGTGCACAATGGCATGAATAACCCTATTTAAGCCCAGTTACACGTTTGCATTGAGAGTGACTGAGTTATTCACTTTTCCAGTTTTTATGCGTGCAAAATGCTTTTCAGAGCGAGAAAAGCATGTTTTGACCCACAATGTGTTTTTGACCCTAACACGTGAATTATGCTCAAAACCAACGCTCTCCACTTCCAAATGGTGCGAAATGGCATAAATAACCCTATTTAAGCTCAGTTACACGTTTGCATTGAAAGTGACTGAGTTATTCACTTTTCCAGTTTTTATGCGTGCAAAATGCTTTTCAGAGCGAGAAAAGCATGTTTTGACCCACAATGTGTTTTTGACCCTAACACGTGAATTATGCTCAAAACCAACGCTCTCCACTTCCAAATGGTGCGCGATGGCATAAATAACCCTATTTAAGCTCAGTCACACGTTTGCATTGAAAGTGACTGAGTTATTCACTTTTCCAGTTTTTATGCGTGCAAAATGCTTTTCAGAGCGAGAGAATCACTTTTTGACCAAAAATGTGTTTTTGACCCTGACACGTGAATTGTGCTCAAAACCAATGCTCTCCACTTCCAAATGGTGCGCAATGGCATAAATAACCCTATTTAAGCTCAGTTACACATTTGCATTGAAAGTGACTGAGTTATTCACTTTTCCAGTTTTTATGCGTGCAAAATGCTTTTCAGAGCGAGAGAATCACTTTTTGACCAAAAATGTGTTTTTGACCCTGACACTTGAATTGTGCTCAAAACCAATGCTCTCCACTTCCAAATGGTGCGCAATGGCATAAATAACCCTATTTAAGCTCAGTTACACGTTTGCATTGAAAGTGACTGAGTTATTCACTTTTCCAGTTTTTATGCGTGCAAAATGCTTTTCAGAGCGAGAAAAGCATGTTTTGACCCACAATGTGTTTTTGACCCTAACACGTGAATTATGCTCAAAACCAACGCTCTCCACTTCCAAATGGTGCGCGATGGCATAAATAACCCTATTTAAGCTTAGTTACACGTTTGCATTGAAAGGGACTGAGTTATCAACTTTTCCAGTTTTTATGCGTGCAAAATGCTTTTCAGAGCGAGAAAAGCGTGTTTTGACCCACAATGTGTTTTTGACCCTAACACGTGAATTATGCTCAAAACCAATGCTCTCCACTTCCAAATAGTGCGCAATGGCATAAATAACCCTATTTAAGCTCAGTTACACGTTTGCATTGAAAGTGACTGAGTTATTCACTTTTCCAGTTTTTATGCGTGCAAAATGCTTTTCAAAGCGAGAGAATCACTTTTTGACCCACAATGTGTTTTTGACCCTGACACGTGAATTGTGCTCAAAACCAATGCTCTCCACTTCCAAATGGTGCGCAATGGCATAAATAACCCTATTTAAGCTCAGTTACACGTTTGCATTGAGAGTGACTGAGTTATTCACTTTTCCAGTTTTTATGTGTGCAAAATGCTTTTCAGAGCGAGAAAAGCATGTTTTGACCCACAATGTGTTTTTGACCCTAACACGTGAATTATGCTCAAAACCAACGCTCTCCACTTCCAAATGGTGCGCAATGGCATAAATAACCCTATTTAAGCTCAGTTACACGTTTGCATTGAAAGTGACTGAGTTATTCACTTTTCCAGTTTTTATGCGTGCAAAATGCTTTTCAGAGCGAGAGAATCACTTTTTGACCAAAAATGTGTTTTTGACCCTGACACGTGAATTGTGCTCAAAACCAATGCTCTCCACTTCCAAATGGTGCGCAATGGCATAAATAACCCTATTTAAGCTCAGTTACACGTTTGCATTGAAAGTGACTGAGTTATTCACTTTTCCAGTTTTTATGCGTGCAAAATGCTTTGCAGAGCGAGAAAAGCATGTTTTGACCCACAATGTGTTTTTGACCCTAACACGTGAATTATGCTCAAAACCAACGCTCTCCACTTCCAAATGGTGCGCGATGGCATAAATAACCCTATTTAAGCTTAGTTACACGTTTGCATTGAAAGGGACTGAGTTATCAACTTTTCCAGTTTTTATGCGTGCAAAATGCTTTTCAGAGCGAGAAAAGCATGTTTTGACCCACAATGTGTTTTTGACCCTAACACGTGAATTATGCTCAAAACAAACGCTCTCCACTTCCAAATGGTGCGCGATGGCATAAATAACCCTATTTAAGCTTAGTTACACGTTTGCATTGAAAGGGACTGAGTTATTCACTTTTCCAGTTTTTATGCGTGCAAAATGCTTTTCAAAGCGAGAGAATCACTTTTTGACCCACAATGTATTTTTGACCCTGACACGTGAATTGTGCTCAAAACCAATGCTCTCCACTTCCAAATGGTGCGCAATGGCATGAATAACCCTATTTAAGCCCAGTTACACGTTTGCATTGAGAGTGACTGAGTTATTCACTTTTCCAGTTTTTATGCGTGCAAAATGCTTTTCAGAGCGAGAGAATCACTTTTTGACCAAAAATGTGTTTTTGACCCTGACACGTGAATTGTGCTCAAAACCAATGCTCTCCACTTCCAAATGGTGCGCAATGGCATAAATAACCCTATTTAAGCTCAGTTACACGTTTGCATTGAAAGTGACTGAGTTATTCACTTTTCCAGTTTTTATGCGTGCAAAATGCTTTGCAGAGCGAGAAAAGCATGTTTTGACCCACAATGTGTTTTTGACCCTAACACGTGAATTATGCTCAAAACCAACGCTCTCCACTTCCAAATGGTGCGCGATGGCATAAATAACCCTATTTAAGCTTAGTTACACGTTTGCATTGAAAGGGACTGAGTTATCAACTTTTCCAGTTTTTATGCGTGCAAAATGCTTTTCAGAGCGAGAAAAGCATGTTTTGACCCACAATGTGTTTTTGACCCTAACACGTGAATTATGCTCAAAACAAACGCTCTCCACTTCCAAATGGTGCGCGATGGCATAAATAACCCTATTTAAGCTTAGTTACACGTTTGCATTGAAAGGGACTGAGTTATTCACTTTTCCAGTTTTTATGCGTGCAAAATGCTTTTCAGAGCGAGAAAAGCATGTTTTGACCCACAATGTGTTTTTGACCCTAACACGTGAATTATGCTCAAAACCAATGCTCTCCACTTCCAAATGGTGCGAAATGGCATAAATAACCCTATTTAAGCTCAGTTACACGTTTGCATTGAAAGTGACTGAGTTATCAACTTTTCCAGTTTTTATGCGTGCAAAATGCTTTTCAGAGCGAGAAAAGCATGTTTTGACCCACAATGTGTTTTTGACCCTAACACGTGAATTATGCTCAAAACCAACGCTCTCCACTTCCAAATGGTGCGCGATGGCATGAATAACCCTATTTAAGCTTAGTAACACGTTTGCATTGAAAGGGACTGAGTTATCAACTTTCCAGTTTTTATGCGTGCAAAATGCTTTTCAGAGCGAGAAAAGCATGTTTTGACCCACAATGTGTTTTTGACCCTAACACGTGAATTATGCTCAAAACCAATGCTCTCCACTTCCAAATGGTGCGCAATGGCATAAATAACCCTATTTAAGCTCAGTTACACGTTTGCATTGAAAGTGACTGAGTTATTCACCTTTCCAGTTTTTATGCGTGCAAAATGCTTTTCAAAGCGAGAGAATCACTTTTTGACCCACAATGTATTTTTGACCCTGACACGTGAATTGTGCTCAAAACCAATGCTCTCCACTTCCAAATGGTGCGCAATGGCATAAATAACCCTATTTAAGCTCAGTTACACGTTTGCATTGAAAGTGACTGAGTTATTCACTTTTCCAGTTTTTATGCGTGCAAAATGCTTTTCAGAGCGAGAGAATCACTTTTTGACCAAAAATGTGTTTTTGACCCTGACACGTGAATTGTGCTCAAAACCAATGCTCTCCACTTCCAAATGGTGCGCAATGGCATAAATAACCCTATTTAAGCTCAGTTACACGTTTGCATTGAAAGTGACTGAGTTATTCACTTTTCCAGTTTTTATGCGTGCAAAATGCTTTTCAGAGCGAGAAAAGCATGTTTTGACCCACAATGTGTTTTTGACCCTAACACGTGAATTATGCTCAAAACCAACGTTCTCCACTTCCAAATGGTGCGCGATGGCATAAATAACCCTATTTAAGCTTAGTTACACGTTTGCATTGAAAGTGACTGAGTTATTCACTTTTCCAGTTTTTATGCGTGCAAAATGCTTTTCAAAGCGAGAGAATCACTTTTTGACCCACAATGTGTTTTTGACCCTGACACGTGAATTGTGCTCAAAACCAATGCTCTCCACTTCCAAATGGTGCGCAATGGCATAAATAACCCTATTTAAGCTCAGTTACACGTTTGCATTGAAAGTGACTGAGTTATTCACTTTTCCAGTTTTTATGCGTGCAAAATGCTTTTCAGAGCGAGAGAATCACTTTTTGACCAAAAATGTGTTTTTGACCCTGACACTTGAATTGTGCTCAAAACCAATGCTCTCCACTTCCAAATGGTGCTCAATGGCATAAATAACCCTATTTAAGCTCAGTTACACGTTTGCATTGAGAGTGACTGAGTTATTCACTTTTCCAGTTTTTATGCGTGCAAAATGCTTTTCAGAGCGAGAAAAGCATGTTTTGACCCACAATGTGTTTTTGACCCTAACACGTGAATTATGCTCAAAACCAACGCTCTCCACTTCCAAATGGTGCGCGATGGCATAAATAACCCTATTTAAGCTCAGTCACACGTTTGCATTGAAAGTGACTGAGTTATTCACTTTTCCAGTTTTTATGCGTGCAAAATGCTTTTCAGAGCGAGAGAATCACTTTTTGACCAAAAATGTGTTTTTGACCCTGACACGTGAATTGTGCTCAAAACCAATGCTCTCCACTTCCAAATGGTGCGCAATGGCATAAATAACCCTATTTAAGCTCAGTTACACATTTGCATTGAAAGTGACTGAGTTATTCACTTTTCCAGTTTTTATGCGTGCAAAATGCTTTTCAGAGCGAGAGAATCACTTTTTGACCAAAAATGTGTTTTTGACCCTGACACTTGAATTGTGCTCAAAACCAATGCTCTCCACTTCCAAATGGTGCGCAATGGCATAAATAACCCTATTTAAGCTCAGTTACACGTTTGCATTGAAAGTGACTGAGTTATTCACTTTTCCAGTTTTTATGCGTGCAAAATGCTTTTCAGAGCGAGAAAAGCATGTTTTGACCCACAATGTGTTTTTGACCCTAACACGTGAATTATGCTCAAAACCAACGCTCTCCACTTCCAAATGGTGCGCGATGGCATAAATAACCCTATTTAAGCTTAGTTACACGTTTGCATTGAAAGGGACTGAGTTATCAACTTTTCCAGTTTTTATGCGTGCAAAATGCTTTTCAGAGCGAGAAAAGCGTGTTTTGACCCACAATGTGTTTTTGACCCTAACACGTGAATTATGCTCAAAACCAATGCTCTCCACTTCCAAATAGTGCGCAATGGCATAAATAACCCTATTTAAGCTCAGTTACACGTTTGCATTGAAAGTGACTGAGTTATTCACTTTTCCAGTTTTTATGCGTGCAAAATGCTTTTCAAAGCGAGAGAATCACTTTTTGACCCACAATGTGTTTTTGACCCTGACACGTGAATTGTGCTCAAAACCAATGCTCTCCACTTCCAAATGGTGCGCAATGGCATAAATAACCCTATTTAAGCTCAGTTACACGTTTGCATTGAGAGTGACTGAGTTATTCACTTTTCCAGTTTTTATGTGTGCAAAATGCTTTTCAGAGCGAGAAAAGCATGTTTTGACCCACAATGTGTTTTTGACCCTAACACGTGAATTATGCTCAAAACCAACGCTCTCCACTTCCAAATGGTGCGCAATGGCATAAATAACCCTATTTAAGCTCAGTTACACGTTTGCATTGAAAGTGACTGAGTTATTCACTTTTCCAGTTTTTATGCGTGCAAAATGCTTTTCAGAGCGAGAGAATCACTTTTTGACCAAAAATGTGTTTTTGACCCTGACACGTGAATTGTGCTCAAAACCAATGCTCTCCACTTCCAAATGGTGCGCAATGGCATAAATAACCCTATTTAAGCTCAGTTACACGTTTGCATTGAAAGTGACTGAGTTATTCACTTTTCCAGTTTTTATGCGTGCAAAATGCTTTGCAGAGCGAGAAAAGCATGTTTTGACCCACAATGTGTTTTTGACCCTAACACGTGAATTATGCTCAAAACCAACGCTCTCCACTTCCAAATGGTGCGCGATGGCATAAATAACCCTATTTAAGCTTAGTTACACGTTTGCATTGAAAGGGACTGAGTTATCAACTTTTCCAGTTTTTATGCGTGCAAAATGCTTTTCAGAGCGAGAAAAGCATGTTTTGACCCACAATGTGTTTTTGACCCTAACACGTGAATTATGCTCAAAACAAACGCTCTCCACTTCCAAATGGTGCGCGATGGCATAAATAACCCTATTTAAGCTTAGTTACACGTTTGCATTGAAAGGGACTGAGTTATTCACTTTTCCAGTTTTTATGCGTGCAAAATGCTTTTCAAAGCGAGAGAATCACTTTTTGACCCACAATGTATTTTTGACCCTGACACGTGAATTGTGCTCAAAACCAATGCTCTCCACTTCCAAATGGTGCGCAATGGCATGAATAACCCTATTTAAGCCCAGTTACACGTTTGCATTGAGAGTGACTGAGTTATTCACTTTTCCAGTTTTTATGCGTGCAAAATGCTTTTCAGAGCGAGAGAATCACTTTTTGACCAAAAATGTGTTTTTGACCCTGACACGTGAATTGTGCTCAAAACCAATGCTCTCCACTTCCAAATGGTGCGCAATGGCATAAATAACCCTATTTAAGCTCAGTTACACGTTTGCATTGAAAGTGACTGAGTTATTCACTTTTCCAGTTTTTATGCGTGCAAAATGCTTTGCAGAGCGAGAAAAGCATGTTTTGACCCACAATGTGTTTTTGACCCTAACACGTGAATTATGCTCAAAACCAACGCTCTCCACTTCCAAATGGTGCGCGATGGCATAAATAACCCTATTTAAGCTTAGTTACACGTTTGCATTGAAAGGGACTGAGTTATCAACTTTTCCAGTTTTTATGCGTGCAAAATGCTTTTCAGAGCGAGAAAAGCATGTTTTGACCCACAATGTGTTTTTGACCCTAACACGTGAATTATGCTCAAAACAAACGCTCTCCACTTCCAAATGGTGCGCGATGGCATAAATAACCCTATTTAAGCTTAGTTACACGTTTGCATTGAAAGGGACTGAGTTATTCACTTTTCCAGTTTTTATGCGTGCAAAATGCTTTTCAGAGCGAGAGAAGCATGTTTTGACCCACAATGTGTTTTTGACCCTAACACGTGAATTATGCTCAAAACCAACGCTCTCCACTTCCAAATGGTGCGAAATGGCATAAATAACCCTATTTAAGCTCAGTTACACCTTTGCATTGAAAGTGACTGAGTTATCAACTTTTCCAGTTTTTATGCGTGCAAAATGCTTTTCAGAGCGAGAAAAGCATGTTTTGACCCACAATGTGTTTTTGACCCTAACACGTGAATTATGCTCAAAACCAACGCTCTCCACTTCCAAATGGTGCGCGATGGCATGAATAACCCTATTTAAGCTTAGTAACACGTTTGCATTGAAAGGGACTGAGTTATCAACTTTCCAGTTTTTATGCGTGCAAAATGCTTTTCAGAGCGAGAAAAGCATGTTTTGACCCACAATGTGTTTTTGACCCTAACACGTGAATTATGCTCAAAACCAATGCTCTCCACTTCCAAATGGTGCGCAATGGCATAAATAACCCTATTTAAGCTCAGTTACACGTTTGCATTGAAAGTGACTGAGTTATTCACCTTTCCAGTTTTTATGCGTGCAAAATGCTTTTCAAAGCGAGAGAATCACTTTTTGACCCACAATGTATTTTTGACCCTGACACGTGAATTGTGCTCAAAACCAATGCTCTCCACTTCCAAATGGTGCGCAATGGCATAAATAACCCTATTTAAGCTCAGTTACACGTTTGCATTGAAAGTGACTGAGTTATTCACTTTTCCAGTTTTTATGCGTGCAAAATGCTTTTCAGAGCGAGAGAATCACTTTTTGACCAAAAATGTGTTTTTGACCCTGACACGTGAATTGTGCTCAAAACCAATGCTCTCCACTTCCAAATGGTGCGCAATGGCATAAATAACCCTATTTAAGCTCAGTTACACGTTTGCATTGAAAGTGACTGAGTTATTCACTTTTCCAGTTTTTATGCGTGCAAAATGCTTTTCAGAGCGAGAAAAGCATGTTTTGACCCACAATGTGTTTTTGACCCTAACACGTGAATTATGCTCAAAACCAACGTTCTCCACTTCCAAATGGTGCGCGATGGCATAAATAACCCTATTTAAGCTTAGTTACACGTTTGCATTGAAAGTGACTGAGTTATTCACTTTTCCAGTTTTTATGCGTGCAAAATGCTTTTCAAAGCGAGAGAATCACTTTTTGACCCACAATGTGTTTTTGACCCTGACACGTGAATTGTGCTCAAAACCAATGCTCTCCACTTCCAAATGGTGCGCGATGGCATAAATAACCCTATTTAAGCTCAGTTACACGTTTGCATTGAAAGGGACTGAGTTATCAACTTTTCCAGTTTTTATGCGTGCAAAATGCTTTTCAGAGCGAGAAAAGCATGTTTTGACCCACAATGTGTTTTTGACCCTAACACGTGAATTATTGTCAAAACAACTGCACTCCACTTCCAAATGGTGCGCGATGGCATAAATAACCCTATTTAAGCTCAGTTACACGTTTGCATTGAAAGTGACTGAGTTATTCACTTTTCCAGTTTTTATGCGTGCAAAATGCTTTTCAGAGCGAGAGAATCACTTTTTGACCAAAAATGTGTTTTTGACCCTGACACTTGAATTGTGCTCAAAACCAATGCTCTCCACTTCCAAATGGTGCTCAATGGCATAAATAACCCTATTTAAGCTCAGTTACACGTTTGCATTGAGAGTGACTGAGTTATTCACTTTTCCAGTTTTTATGTGTGCAAAATGCTTTTCAGAGCGAGAGAATCACTTTTTGACCAAAAATGTGTTTTTGACCCTGACACTTGAATTGTGCTCAAAACCAATGCTCTCCACTTCCAAATGGTGCGCAATGGCATAAATAACCCTATTTAAGCTCAGTTACACGTTTGCATTGAAAGTGACTGAGTTATTCACTTTTCCAGTTTTTATGCGTGCAAAATGCTTTTCAGAGCGAGAAAAGCATGTTTTGACCCACAATGTGTTTTTGACCCTAACACGTGAATTATGCTCAAAACCAACGCTCTCCACTTCCAAATGGTGCGCAATGGCATAAATAGCCCTATTTAAGCTCAGTTACACGTTTGCATTGAAAGTAACAAAGTTATTCACTTTTCCAGTTTTTATGCGTGCAAAATGCTTTTCAGAGCGAGAAAAGCATGTTTTGACCCACAATGTGTTTTTGACCCTAACACGTGAATTATGCTCAAAACCAACGCTCTCCACTTCCAAATGGTGCGCGATGGCATAAATAACCCTATTTAAGCTCAGTTACACGTTTGCATTGAAAGTGACTGAGTTATTCACTTTTCCAGTTTTTATGCGTGCAAAATGCTTTTCAGAGCGAGAAAAGCATGTTTTGACCCACAATGTGTTTTTGACCCTAACACGTGAATTATGCTCAAAACCAACGCTCTCCACTTCCAAATGGTGCGAAATGGCATAAATAACCCTATTTAAGCTCAGTTACACGTTTGCATTGAAAGTGACTGAGTTATCCACTTTTCCAGTTTTTATGCGTGCAAAATGCTTTTCAGAGCGAGAGAATCACTTTTTGACCCACAATGTGTTTTTGACCCTGACACGTGAATTGTGCTCAAAACCAATGCTCTCCACTTCCAAATGGTGCGCAATGGCATAAATAACCCTATTTAAGCTCAGTTACACGTTCGCATTGAAAGGGACTGAGTTATTCACTTTTCCAGTTTTTATGCGTGCAAAATGCTTTTCAGAGCGAGAAAAGCATGTTTTGACCCACAATGTGTTTTTGACCCTAACACGTGAATTATGCTCAAAACCAACGCTCTCCACTTCCAAATGGTGCGCGATGGCATAAATAACCCTATTTAAGCTCAGTTACACGTTTGCATTGAAAGTGACTGAGTTATTCACTTTTCCAGTTTTTATGCGTGCAAAATGCTTTTCAGAGCGAGAAAAGCATGTTTTGACCCACAATGTGTTTTTGACCCTAACACGTGAATTATGCTCAAAACCAACGCTCTCCACTTCCAAATGGTGCGAAATGGCATAAATAACCCTATTTAAGCTCAGTTACACGTTTGCATTGAAAGTGACTGAGTTATCCACTTTTCCAGTTTTTATGCGTGCAAAATGCTTTTCAGAGCGAGAGAATCACTTTTTGACCCACAATGTGTTTTTGACCCTGACACGTGAATTGTGCTCAAAACCAATGCTCTTATGCGTGCAAAATGCTTTTCAAAGCGAGAGAATCACTTTTTGACCCACAATGTGTTTTTGACCCTGACACGTGAATTGTGCTCAAAACCAATGCTCTCCACTTCCAAATGGTGCGCAATGGCATAAATAACCCTATTTAAGCTCAGTCACACGTTTGCATTGAAAGTGACTGAGTTATTCACTTTTCCAGTTTTTATGCGTGCAAAATGCTTTTCAGAGCGAGAAAAGCATGTTTTGACCCACAATGTGTTTTGGACCCTAACACGTGAATTATGCTCAAAACCAACGCTCTCCACTTCCAAATGGTGCGCAATGGCATAAATAACCCTATTTAAGCTCAGTTACACGTTTGCATTGAAAGTGACTGAGTTATTCACTTTTCCAGTTTTTATGCGTGCAAAATGCTTTTCAGAGCGAGAGAATCACTTTTTGACCAAAAATGTGTTTTTGACCCTGACACGTGAATTGTGCTCAAAACCAATGCTCTTATGCGTGCAAAATGCTTTTCAAAGCGAGAGAATCACTTTTTGACCCACAATGTGTTTTTGACCCTGACACGTGAATTGTGCTCAAAACCAATGCTCTCCACTTCCAAATGGTGCGCAATGGCATAAATAACCCTATTTAAGCTCAGTTACACGTTTGCATTGAGAGTGACTGAGTATTCACTTTTCCAGTTTTTATGTGTGCAAAATGCTTTTCAGAGCGAGAAAAGCATGTTTTGACCCACAATGTGTTTTTGACCCTGACACGTGAATTGTGCTCAAAACCAATGCTCTCCACTTCCAAATGGTGCGCAATGGCATAAATAACCCTATTTAAGCTCAGTTACACGTTTGCATTGAAAGTGACTGAGTTATTCACTTTTCCAGTTTTTATGCGTGCAAAATGCTTTTCAGAGCGAGAGAATCACTTTTTGACCAAAAATGTGTTTTTGACCCTGACACTTGAATTGTGCTCAAAACCAATGCTCTCCACTTCCAAATGGTGCGCAATGGCATAAATAACCCTATTTAAGCTCAGTCACACGTTTGCATTGAAAGTGACTGAGTTATTCACTTTTCCAGTTTTTATGCGTGCAAAATGCTTTTCAGAGCGAGAAAAGCATGTTTTGACCCACAATGTGTTTTTGACCCTAACACGTGAATTATGCTCAAAACCAACGCTCTCCACTTCCAAATGGTGCGCGATGGCATAAATAACCCTATTTAAGCTTAGTTACACGTTTGCATTGAAAGGGACTGAGTTATCAACTTTTCCAGTTTTTATGCGTGCAAAATGCTTTTCAGAGCGAGAAAAGCATGTTTTGACCCACAATGTGTTTTTGACCCTAACACGTGAATTATGCTCAAAACCAACGCTCTCCACTTCCAAATGGTGCGCGATGGCATGAATAACCCTATTTAAGCTTAGTAACACGTTTGCATTGAAAGTGACTGAGTTATTCACTTTTCCAGTTTTTATGCGTGCAAAATGCTTTTCAGAGCGAGAAAAGCATGTTTTGACCCACAATGTGTTTTTGACCCTAACACGTGAATTATGCTCAAAACCAATGCTCTCCACTTCCAAATGGTGCGCAATGGCATAAATAACCCTATTTAAGCTCAGTTACACGTTTGCATTGAAAGTGACTGAGTTATTCACTTTTCCAGTTTTTATGCGTGCAAAATGCTTTTCAAAGCGAGAGAATCACTTTTTGACCCACAATGTATTTTTGACCCTGACACGTGAATTGTGCTCAAAACCAATGCTCTCCACTTCCAAATGGTGCGCAATGGCATAAATAACCCTATTTAAGCTCAGTTACACGTTTGCATTGAAAGTGACTGAGTTATTCACTTTTCCAGTTTTTATGCGTGCAAAATGCTTTTCAGAGCGAGAGAATCACTTTTTGACCAAAAATGTGTTTTTGACCCTGACACGTGAATTGTGCTCAAAACCAATGCTCTCCACTTCCAAATGGTGCGCAATGGCATAAATAACCCTATTTAAGCTCAGTTACACGTTTGCATTGAAAGTGACTGAGTTATTCACTTTTCCAGTTTTTATGCGTGCAAAATGCTTTTCAGAGCGAGAGAATCACTTTTTGACCAAAAATGTGTTTTTGACCCTGACACTTGAATTGTGCTCAAAACCAATGCTCTCCACTTCCAAATGGTGCGCAATGGCATAAATAACCCTATTTAAGCTCAGTTACACGTTTGCATTGAAAGTGACTGAGTTATTCACTTTTCCAGTTTTTATGCGTGCAAAATGCTTTTCAAAGCGAGAGAATCACTTTTTGACCCACAATGTATTTTTGACCCTGACACGTGAATTGTGCTCAAAACCAATGCTCTCCACTTCCAAATGGTGCGCAATGGCATAAATAACCCTATTTAAGCTCAGTTACACGTTTGCATTGAAAGTGACTGAGTTATTCACTTTTCCAGTTTTTATGCGTGCAAAATGCTTTTCAGAGCGAGAGAATCACTTTTTGACCAAAAATGTGTTTTTGACCCTGACACGTGAATTGTGCTCAAAACCAATGCTCTCCACTTCCAAATGGTGCGCAATGGCATAAATAACCCTATTTAAGCTCAGTTACACGTTTGCATTGAAAGTGACTGAGTTATTCACTTTTCCAGTTTTTATGCGTGCAAAATGCTTTTCAGAGCGAGAGAATCACTTTTTGACCAAAAATGTGTTTTTGACCCTGACACTTGAATTGTGCTCAAAACCAATGCTCTCCACTTCCAAATGGTGCGCAATGGCATAAATAACCCTATTTAAGCTCAGTTACACGTTTGCATTGAAAGGGACTGAGTTATCAACTTTTCCAGTTTTTATGCGTGCAAAATGCTTTTCAGAGCGAGAAAAGCATGTTTTGACCCACAATGTGTTTTTGACCCTAACACGTGAATTATGCTCAAAACCAATGCTCTCCACTTCCAAATGGTGCGCAATGGCATAAATAACCCTATTTAAGCTCAGTTACACGTTTGCATTGAAAGTGACTGAGTTATTCACTTTTCCAGTTTTTATGCGTGCAAAATGCTTTTCAAAGCGAGAGAATCACTTTTTGACCCACAATGTGTTTTTGACCCTGACACGTGAATTGTGCTCAAAACCAATGCTCTCCACTTCCAAATGGTGCGCAATGGCATAAATAACCCTATTTAAGCTCAGTTACACGTTTGCATTGAAAGTGACTGAGTTATTCACTTTTCCAGTTTTTATGCGTGCAAAATGCTTTTCAGAGCGAGAGAATCACTTTTTGACCAAAAATGTGTTTTTGACCCTGACACTTGAATTGTGCTCAAAACCAATGCTCTCCACTTCCAAATGGTGCGCAATGGCATAAATAACCCTATTTAAGCTCAGTTACACGTTTGCATTGAAAGTGACTGAGTTATTCACTTTTCCAGTTTTTATGCGTGCAAAATGCTTTTCAGAGCGAGAAAAGCATGTTTTGACCCACAATGTGTTTTTGACCCTAACACGTGAATTATGCTCAAAACCAACGCTCTCCACTTCCAAATGGTGCGCGATGGCATAAATAACCCCATTTAAGCTTAGTTACACGTTTGCATTGAAAGGGACTGAGTTATCAACTTTTCCAGTTTTTATGCGTGCAAAATGCTTTTCAGAGCGAGAAAAGCATGTTTTGACCCACAATGTGTTTTTGACCCTAACACGTGAATTATGCTCAAAACCAATGCTCTCCACTTCCAAATGGTGCGCAATGGCATAAATAACCCTATTTAAGCTCAGTTACACGTTTGCATTGAAAGTGACTGAGTTATTCACTTTTCCAGTTTTTATGCGTGCAAAATGCTTTTCAAAGCGAGAGAATCACTTTTTGACCCACAATGTATTTTTGACCCTGACACGTGAATTGTGCTCAAAACCAATGCTCTCCACTTCCAAATGGTGCGCAATGGCATAAATAACCCTATTTAAGCTCAGTTACACGTTTGCATTGAAAGTGACTGAGTTATTCACTTTTCCAGTTTTTATGCGTGCAAAATGCTTTTCAGAGCGAGAGAATCACTTTTTGACCAAAAATGTGTTTTTGACCCTGACACGTGAATTGTGCTCAAAACCAATGCTCTCCACTTCCAAATGGTGCGCAATGGCATAAATAACCCTATTTAAGCTCAGTTACACGTTTGCATTGAAAGTGACTGAGTTATTCACTTTTCCAGTTTTTATGCGTGCAAAATGCTTTTCAGAGCGAGAGAATCACTTTTTGACCAAAAATGTGTTTTTGACCCTGACACTTGAATTGTGCTCAAAACCAATGCTCTCCACTTCCAAATGGTGCGCAATGGCATAAATAACCCTATTTAAGCTCAGTTACACGTTTGCATTGAGAGTGACTGAGTTATTCACTTTTCCAGTTTTTATGCGTGCAAAATGCTTTTCAGAGCGAGAGAATCACTTTTTGACCAAAAATGTGTTTTTGACCCTGACACTTGAATTGTGCTCAAAACCAATGCTCTCCACTTCCAAATGGTGCGCAATGGCATAAATAACCCTATTTAAGCTCAGTTACACGTTTGCATTGAGAGTGACTGAGTATTCACTTTTCCAGTTTTTATGTGTGCAAAATGCTTTTCAGAGCGAGAAAAGCATGTTTTGACCCACAATGTGTTTTTGACCCTGACACGTGAATTGTGCTCAAAACCAATGCTCTCCACTTCCAAATGGTGCGCAATGGCATAAATAACCCTATTTAAGCTCAGTTACACGTTTGCATTGAAAGTGACTGAGTTATTCACTTTTCCAGTTTTTATGCGTGCAAAATGCTTTTCAGAGCGAGAGAATCACTTTTTGACCAAAAATGTGTTTTTGACCCTGACACTTGAATTGTGCTCAAAACCAATGCTCTCCACTTCCAAATGGTGCGCAATGGCATAAATAACCCTATTTAAGCTCAGTTACACGTTTGCATTGAGAGTGACTGAGTTATTCACTTTTCCAGTTTTTATGTGTGCAAAATGCTTTTCAGAGCGAGAAAAGCATGTTTTGACCCACAATGTGTTTTTGACCCTAACACGTGAATTATGCTCAAAACCAATGCTCTCCACTTCCAAATGGTGCGCAATGGCATAAATAACCCTATTTAAGCTCAGTTACACGTTTGCATTGAAAGTGACTGAGTTATTCACTTTTCCAGTTTTTATGCGTGCAAAATGCTTTTCAAAGCGAGAGAATCACTTTTTGACCCACAATGTGTTTTTGACCCTGACACGTGAATTGTGCTCAAAACCAATGCTCTCCACTTCCAAATGGTGCGCAATGGCATAAATAACCCTATTTAAGCTCAGTTACACGTTTGCATTGAAAGTGACTGAGTTATTCACTTTTCCAGTTTTTATGCGTGCAAAATGCTTTTCAGAGCGAGAAAAGCATGTTTTGACCCACAATGTGTTTTTGACCCTAACACGTGAATTATGCTCAAAACCAACGCTCTCCACTTCCAAATGGTGCGCAATGGCATAAATAGCCCTATTTAAGCTCAGTTACACGTTTGCATTGAAAGTGACAAAGTTATTCACTTTTCCAGTTTTTATGCGTGCAAAATGCTTTTCAGAGCGAGAAAAGCATGTTTTGACCCACAATGTGTTTTTGACCCTAACACGTGAATTATGCTCAAAACCAACGCTCTCCACTTCCAAATGGTGCGCGATGGCATAAATAACCCTATTTAAGCTCAGTTACACGTTTGCATTGAAAGTGACTGAGTTATTCACTTTTCCAGTTTTTATGCGTGCAAAATGCTTTTCAGAGCGAGAAAAGCATGTTTTGACCCACAATGTGTTTTTGACCCTAACACGTGAATTATGCTCAAAACCAACGCTCTCCACTTCCAAATGGTGCGAAATGGCATAAATAACCCTATTTAAGCTCAGTTACACGTTTGCATTGAAAGTGACTGAGTTATTCACTTTTCCAGTTTTTATGCGTGCAAAATGCTTTTCAGAGCGAGAAAAGCATGTTTTGACCCACAATGTGTTTTTGACCCTAACACGTGAATTATGCTCAAAACCAACGCTCTCCACTTCCAAATGGTGCGCGATGGCATAAATAACCCTATTTAAGCTCAGTCACACGTTTGCATTGAAAGTGACTGAGTTATTCACTTTTCCAGTTTTTATGCGTGCAAAATGCTTTTCAGAGCGAGAGAATCACTTTTTGACCAAAAATGTGTTTTTGACCCTGACACGTGAATTGTGCTCAAAACCAATGCTCTTATGCGTGCAAAATGCTTTTCAAAGCGAGAGAATCACTTTTTGACCCACAATGTGTTTTTGACCCTGACACGTGAATTGTGCTCAAAACCAATGCTCTCCACTTCCAAATGGTGCGCAATGGCATAAATAACCCTATTTAAGCTCAGTCACACGTTTGCATTGAAAGTGACTGAGTTATTCACTTTTCCAGTTTTTATGCGTGCAAAATGCTTTTCAGAGCGAGAAAAGCATGTTTTGACCCACAATGTGTTTTGGACCCTAACACGTGAATTATGCTCAAAACCAACGCTCTCCACTTCCAAATGGTGCGCAATGGCATAAATAACCCTATTTAAGCTCAGTTACACGTTTGCATTGAAAGTGACTGAGTTATTCACTTTTCCAGTTTTTATGCGTGCAAAATGCTTTTCAGAGCGAGAGAATCACTTTTTGACCAAAAATGTGTTTTTGACCCTGACACGTGAATTGTGCTCAAAACCAATGCTCTTATGCGTGCAAAATGCTTTTCAAAGCGAGAGAATCACTTTTTGACCCACAATGTGTTTTTGACCCTGACACGTGAATTGTGCTCAAAACCAATGCTCTCCACTTCCAAATGGTGCGCAATGGCATAAATAACCCTATTTAAGCTCAGTTACACGTTTGCATTGAGAGTGACTGAGTATTCACTTTTCCAGTTTTTATGTGTGCAAAATGCTTTTCAGAGCGAGAAAAGCATGTTTTGACCCACAATGTGTTTTTGACCCTGACACGTGAATTGTGCTCAAAACCAATGCTCTCCACTTCCAAATGGTGCGCAATGGCATAAATAACCCTATTTAAGCTCAGTTACACGTTTGCATTGAAAGTGACTGAGTTATTCACTTTTCCAGTTTTTATGCGTGCAAAATGCTTTTCAGAGCGAGAGAATCACTTTTTGACCAAAAATGTGTTTTTGACCCTGACACTTGAATTGTGCTCAAAACCAATGCTCTCCACTTCCAAATGGTGCGCAATGGCATAAATAACCCTATTTAAGCTCAGTTACACGTTTGCATTGAGAGTGACTGAGTTATTCACTTTTCCAGTTTTTATGTGTGCAAAATGCTTTTCAGAGCGAGAAAAGCATGTTTTGACCCACAATGTGTTTTTGACCCTAACACGTGAATTATGCTCAAAACCAACGCTCTCCACTTCCAAATGGTGCGCGATGGCATAAATAACCCCATTTAAGCTTAGTTACACGTTTGCATTGAAAGGGACTGAGTTATCAACTTTTCCAGTTTTTATGCGTGCAAAATGCTTTTCAGAGCGAGAAAAGCATGTTTTGACCCACAATGTGTTTTTGACCCTAACACGTGAATTATGCTCAAAACCAATGCTCTCCACTTCCAAATGGTGCGCAATGGCATAAATAACCCTATTTAAGCTCAGTTACACGTTTGCATTGAAAGTGACTGAGTTATTCACTTTTCCAGTTTTTATGCGTGCAAAATGCTTTTCAAAGCGAGAGAATCACTTTTTGACCCACAATGTGTTTTTGACCCTGACACGTGAATTGTGCTCAAAACCAATGCTCTCCACTTCCAAATGGTGCGCAATGGCATAAATAGCCCTATTTAAGCTCAGTTACACGTTTGCATTGAAAGTGACAAAGTTATTCACTTTTCCAGTTTTTATGCGTGCAAAATGCTTTTCAGAGCGAGAAAAGCATGTTTTGACCCACAATGTGTTTTTGACCCTAACACGTGAATTATGCTCAAAACCAACGCTCTCCACTTCCAAATGGTGCGCGATGGCATAAATAACCCTATTTAAGCTCAGTTACACGTTTGCATTGAAAGTGACTGAGTTATTCACTTTTCCAGTTTTTATGCGTGCAAAATGCTTTTCAGAGCGAGAAAAGCATGTTTTGACCCACAATGTGTTTTTGACCCTAACACGTGAATTATGCTCAAAACCAACGCTCTCCACTTCCAAATGGTGCGAAATGGCATAAATAACCCTATTTAAGCTCAGTTACACGTTTGCATTGAAAGTGACTGAGTTATTCACTTTTCCAGTTTTTATGCGTGCAAAATGCTTTTCAGAGCGAGAAAAGCATGTTTTGACCCACAATGTGTTTTTGACCCTAACACGTGAATTATGCTCAAAACCAACGCTCTCCACTTCCAAATGGTGCGCGATGGCATAAATAACCCTATTTAAGCTCAGTCACACGTTTGCATTGAAAGTGACTGAGTTATTCACTTTTCCAGTTTTTATGCGTGCAAAATGCTTTTCAGAGCGAGAGAATCACTTTTTGACCAAAAATGTGTTTTTGACCCTGACACGTGAATTGTGCTCAAAACCAATGCTCTTATGCGTGCAAAATGCTTTTCAAAGCGAGAGAATCACTTTTTGACCCACAATGTGTTTTTGACCCTGACACGTGAATTGTGCTCAAAACCAATGCTCTCCACTTCCAAATGGTGCGCAATGGCATAAATAACCCTATTTAAGCTCAGTCACACGTTTGCATTGAAAGTGACTGAGTTATTCACTTTTCCAGTTTTTATGCGTGCAAAATGCTTTTCAGAGCGAGAAAAGCATGTTTTGACCCACAATGTGTTTTTGACCCTAACACGTGAATTATGCTCAAAACCAACGCTCTCCACTTCCAAATGGTGCGCAATGGCATAAATAACCCTATTTAAGCTCAGTTACACGTTTGCATTGAAAGTGACTGAGTTATTCACTTTTCCAGTTTTTATGCGTGCAAAATGCTTTTCAGAGCGAGAGAATCACTTTTTGACCAAAAATGTGTTTTTGACCCTGACACGTGAATTGTGCTCAAAACCAATGCTCTTATGCGTGCAAAATGCTTTTCAAAGCGAGAGAATCACTTTTTGACCCACAATGTATTTTTGACCCTGACACGTGAATTGTGCTCAAAACCAATGCTCTCCACTTCCAAATGGTGCGCAATGGCATAAATAACCCTATTTAAGCTCAGTTACACGTTTGCATTGAAAGTGACTGAGTTATTCACTTTTCCAGTTTTTATGCGTGCAAAATGCTTTTCAGAGCGAGAGAATCACTTTTTGACCAAAAATGTGTTTTTGACCCTGACACGTGAATTGTGCTCAAAACCAATGCTCTCCACTTCCAAATGGTGCGCAATGGCATAAATAACCCTATTTAAGCTCAGTTACACGTTTGCATTGAAAGTGACTGAGTTATTCACTTTTCCAGTTTTTATGCGTGCAAAATGCTTTTCAGAGCGAGAGAATCACTTTTTGACCAAAAATGTGTTTTTGACCCTGACACTTGAATTGTGCTCAAAACCAATGCTCTCCACTTCCAAATGGTGCGCAATGGCATAAATAACCCTATTTAAGCTCAGTTACACGTTTGCATTGAGAGTGACTGAGTATTCACTTTTCCAGTTTTTATGTGTGCAAAATGCTTTTCAGAGCGAGAAAAGCATGTTTTGACCCACAATGTGTTTTTGACCCTGACACGTGAATTGTGCTCAAAACCAATGCTCTCCACTTCCAAATGGTGCGCAATGGCATAGATAACCCTATTTAAGCTCAGTTACACGTTTGCATTGAAAGTGACTGAGTTATTCACTTTTCCAGTTTTTATGCGTGCAAAATGCTTTTCAGAGCGAGAGAATAACTTTTTGACCAAAAATGTGTTTTTGACCCTGACACTTGAATTGTGCTCAAAACCAATGCTCTCCACTTCCAAATGGTGCGCAATGGCATAAATAACCCTATTTAAGCTCAGTTACACGTTTGCATTGAGAGTGACTGAGTTATTCACTTTTCCAGTTTTTATGTGTGCAAAATGCTTTTCAGAGCGAGAAAAGCATGTTTTGACCCACAATGTGTTTTTGACCCTAACACGTGAATTATGCTCAAAACCAACGCTCTCCACTTCCAAATGGTGCGCGATGGCATAAATAACCCCATTTAAGCTTAGTTACACGTTTGCATTGAAAGGGACTGAGTTATCAACTTTTCCAGTTTTTATGCGTGCAAAATGCTTTTCAGAGCGAGAAAAGCATGTTTTGACCCACAATGTGTTTTTGACCCTAACACGTGAATTATGCTCAAAACCAATGCTCTCCACTTCCAAATGGTGCGCAATGGCATAAATAACCCTATTTAAGCTCAGTTACACGTTTGCATTGAAAGTGACTGAGTTATTCACTTTTCCAGTTTTTATGCGTGCAAAATGCTTTTCAAAGCGAGAGAATCACTTTTTGACCCACAATGTGTTTTTGACCCTGACACGTGAATTGTGCTCAAAACCAATGCTCTCCACTTCCAAATGGTGCGCAATGGCATAAATAACCCTATTTAAGCTCAGTTACACGTTTGCATTGAAAGTGACTGAGTTATTCACTTTTCCAGTTTTTATGCGTGCAAAATGCTTTTCAGAGCGAGAGAATCACTTTTTGACCAAAAATGTGTTTTTGACCCTGACACTTGAATTGTGCTCAAAACCAATGCTCTCCACTTCCAAATGGTGCGCAATGGCATAAATAACCCTATTTAAGCTCAGTTACACGTTTGCATTGAAAGTGACTGAGTTATTCACTTTTCCAGTTTTTATGCGTGCAAAATGCTTTTCAGAGCGAGAAAAGCATGTTTTGACCCACAATGTGTTTTTGACCCTAACACGTGAATTATGCTCAAAACCAACGCTCTCCACTTCCAAATGGTGCGCGATGGCATAAATAACCCCATTTAAGCTTAGTTACACGTTTGCATTGAAAGGGACTGAGTTATCAACTTTTCCAGTTTTTATGCGTGCAAAATGCTTTTCAGAGCGAGAAAAGCATGTTTTGACCCACAATGTGTTTTTGACCCTAACACGTGAATTATGCTCAAAACCAATGCTCTCCACTTCCAAATGGTGCGCAATGGCATAAATAACCCTATTTAAGCTCAGTTACACGTTTGCATTGAAAGTGACTGAGTTATTCACTTTTCCAGTTTTTATGCGTGCAAAATGCTTTTCAAAGCGAGAGAATCACTTTTTGACCCACAATGTATTTTTGACCCTGACACGTGAATTGTGCTCAAAACCAATGCTCTCCACTTCCAAATGGTGCGCAATGGCATAAATAACCCTATTTAAGCTCAGTTACACGTTTGCATTGAAAGTGACTGAGTTATTCACTTTTCCAGTTTTTATGCGTGCAAAATGCTTTTCAGAGCGAGAGAATCACTTTTTGACCAAAAATGTGTTTTTGACCCTGACACGTGAATTGTGCTCAAAACCAATGCTCTCCACTTCCAAATGGTGCGCAATGGCATAAATAACCCTATTTAAGCTCAGTTACACGTTTGCATTGAAAGTGACTGAGTTATTCACTTTTCCAGTTTTTATGCGTGCAAAATGCTTTTCAGAGCGAGAGAATCACTTTTTGACCAAAAATGTGTTTTTGACCCTGACACTTGAATTGTGCTCAAAACCAATGCTCTCCACTTCCAAATGGTGCGCAATGGCATAAATAACCCTATTTAAGCTCAGTTACACGTTTGCATTGAGAGTGACTGAGTATTCACTTTTCCAGTTTTTATGTGTGCAAAATGCTTTTCAGAGCGAGAAAAGCATGTTTTGACCCACAATGTGTTTTTGACCCTGACACGTGAATTGTGCTCAAAACCAATGCTCTCCACTTCCAAATGGTGCGCAATGGCATAAATAACCCTATTTAAGCTCAGTTACACGTTTGCATTGAAAGTGACTGAGTTATTCACTTTTCCAGTTTTTATGCGTGCAAAATGCTTTTCAGAGCGAGAGAATCACTTTTTGACCAAAAATGTGTTTTTGACCCTGACACTTGAATTGTGCTCAAAACCAATGCTCTCCACTTCCAAATGGTGCGCAATGGCATAAATAACCCTATTTAAGCTCAGTTACACGTTTGCATTGAGAGTGACTGAGTTATTCACTTTTCCAGTTTTTATGTGTGCAAAATGCTTTTCAGAGCGAGAAAAGCATGTTTTGACCCACAATGTGTTTTTGACCCTAACACGTGAATTATGCTCAAAACCAACGCTCTCCACTTCCAAATGGTGCGCGATGGCATAAATAACCCCATTTAAGCTTAGTTACACGTTTGCATTGAAAGGGACTGAGTTATCAACTTTTCCAGTTTTTATGCGTGCAAAATGCTTTTCAGAGCGAGAAAAGCATGTTTTGACCCACAATGTGTTTTTGACCCTAACACGTGAATTATGCTCAAAACCAATGCTCTCCACTTCCAAATGGTGCGCAATGGCATAAATAACCCTATTTAAGCTCAGTTACACGTTTGCATTGAAAGTGACTGAGTTATTCACTTTTCCAGTTTTTATGCGTGCAAAATGCTTTTCAAAGCGAGAGAATCACTTTTTGACCCACAATGTGTTTTTGACCCTGACACGTGAATTGTGCTCAAAACCAATGCTCTCCACTTCCAAATGGTGCGCAATGGCATAAATAACCCTATTTAAGCTCAGTTACACGTTTGCATTGAAAGTGACTGAGTTATTCACTTTTCCAGTTTTTATGCGTGCAAAATGCTTTTCAGAGCGAGAGAATCACTTTTTGACCAAAAATGTGTTTTTGACCCTGACACTTGAATTGTGCTCAAAACCAATGCTCTCCACTTCCAAATGGTGCGCAATGGCATAAATAACCCTATTTAAGCTCAGTTACACGTTTGCATTGAAAGTGACTGAGTTATTCACTTTTCCAGTTTTTATGCGTGCAAAATGCTTTTCAGAGCGAGAAAAGCATGTTTTGACCCACAATGTGTTTTTGACCCTAACACGTGAATTATGCTCAAAACCAACGCTCTCCACTTCCAAATGGTGCGCAATGGCATAAATAGCCCTATTTAAGCTCAGTTACACGTTTGCATTGAAAGTGACAAAGTTATTCACTTTTCCAGTTTTTATGCGTGCAAAATGCTTTTCAGAGCGAGAAAAGCATGTTTTGACCCACAATGTGTTTTTGACCCTAACACGTGAATTATGCTCAAAACCAACGCTCTCCACTTCCAAATGGTGCGCGATGGCATAAATAACCCTATTTAAGCTCAGTTACACGTTTGCATTGAAAGTGACTGAGTTATTCACTTTTCCAGTTTTTATGCGTGCAAAATGCTTTTCAGAGCGAGAAAAGCATGTTTTGACCCACAATGTGTTTTTGACCCTAACACGTGAATTATGCTCAAAACCAACGCTCTCCACTTCCAAATGGTGCGAAATGGCATAAATAACCCTATTTAAGCTCAGTTACACGTTTGCATTGAAAGTGACTGAGTTATTCACTTTTCCAGTTTTTATGCGTGCAAAATGCTTTTCAGAGCGAGAAAAGCATGTTTTGACCCACAATGTGTTTTTGACCCTAACACGTGAATTATGCTCAAAACCAACGCTCTCCACTTCCAAATGGTGCGCGATGGCATAAATAACCCTATTTAAGCTCAGTCACACGTTTGCATTGAAAGTGACTGAGTTATTCACTTTTCCAGTTTTTATGCGTGCAAAATGCTTTTCAGAGCGAGAGAATCACTTTTTGACCAAAAATGTGTTTTTGACCCTGACACGTGAATTGTGCTCAAAACCAATGCTCTTATGCGTGCAAAATGCTTTTCAAAGCGAGAGAATCACTTTTTGACCCACAATGTGTTTTTGACCCTGACACGTGAATTGTGCTCAAAACCAATGCTCTCCACTTCCAAATGGTGCGCAATGGCATAAATAACCCTATTTAAGCTCAGTCACACGTTTGCATTGAAAGTGACTGAGTTATTCACTTTTCCAGTTTTTATGCGTGCAAAATGCTTTTCAGAGCGAGAAAAGCATGTTTTGACCCACAATGTGTTTTTGACCCTAACACGTGAATTATGCTCAAAACCAACGCTCTCCACTTCCAAATGGTGCGCGATGGCATAAATAACCCTATTTAAGCTTAGTTACACGTTTGCATTGAAAGGGACTGAGTTATCAACTTTTCCAGTTTTTATGCGTGCAAAATGCTTTTCAGAGCGAGAAAAGCATGTTTTGACCCACAATGTGTTTTTGACCCTAACACGTGAATTATGCTCAAAACCAATGCTCTCCACTTCCAAATAGTGCGCAATGGCATAAATAACCCTATTTAAGCTCAGTTACACGTTTGCATTGAAAGTGACTGAGTTATTCACTTTTCCAGTTTTTATGCGTGCAAAATGCTTTTCAAAGCGAGAGAATCACTTTTTGACCCACAATGTGTTTTTGACCCTGACACGTGAATTGTGCTCAAAACCAATGCTCTCCACTTCCAAATGGTGCGCAATGGCATAAATAACCCTATTTAAGCTCAGTTACACGTTTGCATTGAAAGTGACTGAGTTATTCACTTTTCCAGTTTTTATGCGTGCAAAATGCTTTTCAGAGCGAGAGAATCACTTTTTGACCAAAAATGTGTTTTTGACCCTGACACTTGAATTGTGCTCAAAACCAATGCTCTCCACTTCCAAATGGTGCGCAATGGCATAAATAACCCTATTTAAGCTCAGTTACACGTTTGCATTGAAAGTGACTGAGTTATTCACTTTTCCAGTTTTTATGCGTGCAAAATGCTTTTCAGAGCGAGAAAAGCATGTTTTGACCCACAATGTGTTTTTGACCCTAACACGTGAATTATGCTCAAAACCAACGCTCTCCACTTCCAAATGGTGCGCAATGGCATAAATAGCCCTATTTAAGCTCAGTTACACGTTTGCATTGAAAGTGACAAAGTTATTCACTTTTCCAGTTTTTATGCGTGCAAAATGCTTTTCAGAGCGAGAAAAGCATGTTTTGACCCACAATGTGTTTTTGACCCTAACACGTGAATTATGCTCAAAACCAACGCTCTCCACTTCCAAATGGTGCGCGATGGCATAAATAACCCTATTTAAGCTCAGTTACACGTTTGCATTGAAAGTGACTGAGTTATTCACTTTTCCAGTTTTTATGCGTGCAAAATGCTTTTCAGAGCGAGAAAAGCATGTTTTGACCCACAATGTGTTTTTGACCCTAACACGTGAATTATGCTCAAAACCAACGCTCTCCACTTCCAAATGGTGCGAAATGGCATAAATAACCCTATTTAAGCTCAGTTACACGTTTGCATTGAAAGTGACTGAGTTATTCACTTTTCCAGTTTTTATGCGTGCAAAATGCTTTTCAGAGCGAGAAAAGCATGTTTTGACCCACAATGTGTTTTTGACCCTAACACGTGAATTATGCTCAAAACCAACGCTCTCCACTTCCAAATGGTGCGCGATGGCATAAATAACCCTATTTAAGCTCAGTCACACGTTTGCATTGAAAGTGACTGAGTTATTCACTTTTCCAGTTTTTATGCGTGCAAAATGCTTTTCAGAGCGAGAGAATCACTTTTTGACCAAAAATGTGTTTTTGACCCTGACACGTGAATTGTGCTCAAAACCAATGCTCTTATGCGTGCAAAATGCTTTTCAAAGCGAGAGAATCACTTTTTGACCCACAATGTGTTTTTGACCCTGACACGTGAATTGTGCTCAAAACCAATGCTCTCCACTTCCAAATGGTGCGCAATGGCATAAATAACCCTATTTAAGCTCAGTCACACGTTTGCATTGAAAGTGACTGAGTTATTCACTTTTCCAGTTTTTATGCGTGCAAAATGCTTTTCAGAGCGAGAAAAGCATGTTTTGACCCACAATGTGTTTTTGACCCTAACACGTGAATTATGCTCAAAACCAACGCTCTCCACTTCCAAATGGTGCGCGATGGCATAAATAACCCTATTTAAGCTTAGTTACACGTTTGCATTGAAAGGGACTGAGTTATCAACTTTTCCAGTTTTTATGCGTGCAAAATGCTTTTCAGAGCGAGAAAAGCATGTTTTGACCCACAATGTGTTTTTGACCCTAACACGTGAATTATGCTCAAAACCAATGCTCTCCACTTCCAAATAGTGCGCAATGGCATAAATAACCCTATTTAAGCTCAGTTACACGTTTGCATTGAAAGTGACTGAGTTATTCACTTTTCCAGTTTTTATGCGTGCAAAATGCTTTTCAAAGCGAGAGAATCACTTTTTGACCCACAATGTGTTTTTGACCCTGACACGTGAATTGTGCTCAAAACCAATGCTCTCCACTTCCAAATGGTGCGCAATGGCATAAATAACCCTATTTAAGCTCAGTTACACGTTTGCATTGAGAGTGACTGAGTTATTCACTTTTCCAGTTTTTATGTGTGCAAAATGCTTTTCAGAGCGAGAAAAGCATGTTTTGACCCACAATGTGTTTTTGACCCTAAAACGTGAATTATGCTCAAAACCAACGCTCTCCACTTCCAAATGGTGCGCAATGGCATAAATAACCCTATTTAAGCTCAGTTACACGTTTGCATCTAAAGTGACTGAGTTATTCACTTTTCCAGTTTTTATGCGTGCAAAATGCTTTTCAGAGCGAGAGAATCACTTTTTGACCAAAAATGTGTTTTTGACCCTGACACGTGAATTGTGCTCAAAACCAATGCTCTCCACTTCCAAATGGTGCGCAATGGCATAAATAACCCTATTTAAGCTCAGTCACACGTTTGCATTGAAAGTGACTGAGTTATTCACTTTTCCAGTTTTTATGCGTGCAAAATGCTTTTCAGAGCGAGAAAAGCATGTTTTGACCCACAATGTGTTTTTGACCCTAACACGTGAATTATGCTCAAAACCAACGCTCTCCACTTCCAAATGGTGCGCGATGGCATAAATAACCCTATTTAAGCTTAGTTACACGTTTGCATTGAAAGGGACTGAGTTATCAACTTTTCCAGTTTTTATGCGTGCAAAATGCTTTTCAGAGCGAGAAAAGCATGTTTTGACCCACAATGTGTTTTTGACCCTAACACGTGAATTATGCTCAAAACCAATGCTCTCCACTTCCAAATAGTGCGCAATGGCATAAATAACCCTATTTAAGCTCAGTTACACGTTTGCATTGAAAGTGACTGAGTTATTCACTTTTCCAGTTTTTATGCGTGCAAAATGCTTTTCAAAGCGAGAGAATCACTTTTTGACCCACAATGTGTTTTTGACCCTGACACGTGAATTGTGCTCAAAACCAATGCTCTCCACTTCCAAATGGTGCGCAATGGCATAAATAACCCTATTTAAGCTCAGTTACACGTTTGCATTGAGAGTGACTGAGTTATTCACTTTTCCAGTTTTTATGTGTGCAAAATGCTTTTCAGAGCGAGAAAAGCATGTTTTGACCCACAATGTGTTTTTGACCCTAACACGTGAATTATGCTCAAAACCAACGCTCTCCACTTCCAAATGGTGCGCAATGGCATAAATAACCCTATTTAAGCTCAGTTACACGTTTGCATCTAAAGTGACTGAGTTATTCACTTTTCCAGTTTTTATGCGTGCAAAATGCTTTTCAGAGCGAGAGAATCACTTTTTGACCAAAAATGTGTTTTTGACCCTGACACGTGAATTGTGCTCAAAACCAATGCTCTCCACTTCCAAATGGTGCGCAATGGCATAAATAACCCTATTTAAGCTCAGTTACACGTTTGCATTGAAAGTGACTGAGTTATTCACTTTTCCAGTTTTTATGCGTGCAAAATGCTTTGCAGAGCGAGAAAAGCATGTTTTGACCCACAATGTGTTTTTGACCCTAACACGTGAATTATGCTCAAAACCAACGCTCTCCACTTCCAAATGGTGCGCGATGGCATAAATAACCCTATTTAAGCTTAGTTACACGTTTGCATTGAAAGGGACTGAGTTATCAACTTTTCCAGTTTTTATGCGTGCAAAATGCTTTTCAGAGCGAGAAAAGCATGTTTTGACCCACAATGTGTTTTTGACCCTAACACGTGAATTATGCTCAAAACAAACGCTCTCCACTTCCAAATGGTGCGCGATGGCATAAATAACCCTATTTAAGCTTAGTTACACGTTTGCATTGAAAGGGACTGAGTTATTCACTTTTCCAGTTTTTATGCGTGCAAAATGCTTTTCAAAGCGAGAGAATCACTTTTTGACCCACAATGTATTTTTGACCCTGACACGTGAATTGTGCTCAAAACCAATGCTCTCCACTTCCAAATGGTGCACAATGGCATGAATAACCCTATTTAAGCCCAGTTACACGTTTGCATTGAGAGTGACTGATTTATTCACTTTTCCAGTTTTTATGCGTGCAAAATGCTTTTCAGAGCGAGAAAAGCATGTTTTGACCCACAATGTGTTTTTGACCCTAACACGTGAATTATGCTCAAAACCAACGCTCTCCACTTCCAAATGGTGCGAAATGGCATAAATAACCCTATTTAAGCTCAGTTACACGTTTGCATTGAAAGTGACTGAGTTATTCACTTTTCCAGTTTTTATGCGTGCAAAATGCTTTTCAGAGCGAGAAAAGCATGTTTTGACCCACAATGTGTTTTTGACCCTAACACGTGAATTATGCTCAAAACCAACGCTCTCCACTTCCAAATGGTGCGCGATGGCATAAATAACCCTATTTAAGCTCAGTCACACGTTTGCATTGAAAGTGACTGAGTTATTCACTTTTCCAGTTTTTATGCGTGCAAAATGCTTTTCAGAGCGAGAGAATCACTTTTTGACCAAAAATGTGTTTTTGACCCTGACACGTGAATTGTGCTCAAAACCAATGCTCTCCACTTCCAAATGGTGCGCAATGGCATAAATAACCCTATTTAAGCTCAGTTACACATTTGCATTGAAAGTGACTGAGTTATTCACTTTTCCAGTTTTTATGCGTGCAAAATGCTTTTCAGAGCGAGAGAATCACTTTTTGACCAAAAATGTGTTTTTGACCCTGACACTTGAATTGTGCTCAAAACCAATGCTCTCCACTTCCAAATGGTGCGCAATGGCATAAATAACCCTATTTAAGCTCAGTTACACGTTTGCATTGAAAGTGACTGAGTTATTCACTTTTCCAGTTTTTATGCGTGCAAAATGCTTTTCAGAGCGAGAAAAGCATGTTTTGACCCACAATGTGTTTTTGACCCTAACACGTGAATTATGCTCAAAACCAACGCTCTCCACTTCCAAATGGTGCGCGATGGCATAAATAACCCTATTTAAGCTTAGTTACACGTTTGCATTGAAAGGGACTGAGTTATCAACTTTTCCAGTTTTTATGCGTGCAAAATGCTTTTCAGAGCGAGAAAAGCGTGTTTTGACCCACAATGTGTTTTTGACCCTAACACGTGAATTATGCTCAAAACCAATGCTCTCCACTTCCAAATAGTGCGCAATGGCATAAATAACCCTATTTAAGCTCAGTTACACGTTTGCATTGAAAGTGACTGAGTTATTCACTTTTCCAGTTTTTATGCGTGCAAAATGCTTTTCAAAGCGAGAGAATCACTTTTTGACCCACAATGTGTTTTTGACCCTGACACGTGAATTGTGCTCAAAACCAATGCTCTCCACTTCCAAATGGTGCGCAATGGCATAAATAACCCTATTTAAGCTCAGTTACACGTTTGCATTGAGAGTGACTGAGTTATTCACTTTTCCAGTTTTTATGTGTGCAAAATGCTTTTCAGAGCGAGAAAAGCATGTTTTGACCCACAATGTGTTTTTGACCCTAACACGTGAATTATGCTCAAAACCAACGCTCTCCACTTCCAAATGGTGCGCAATGGCATAAATAACCCTATTTAAGCTCAGTTACACGTTTGCATTGAAAGTGACTGAGTTATTCACTTTTCCAGTTTTTATGCGTGCAAAATGCTTTTCAGAGCGAGAGAATCACTTTTTGACCAAAAATGTGTTTTTGACCCTGACACGTGAATTGTGCTCAAAACCAATGCTCTCCACTTCCAAATGGTGCGCAATGGCATAAATAACCCTATTTAAGCTCAGTTACACGTTTGCATTGAAAGTGACTGAGTTATTCACTTTTCCAGTTTTTATGCGTGCAAAATGCTTTGCAGAGCGAGAAAAGCATGTTTTGACCCACAATGTGTTTTTGACCCTAACACGTGAATTATGCTCAAAACCAACGTTCTCCACTTCCAAATGGTGCGCGATGGCATAAATAACCCTATTTAAGCTTAGTTACACGTTTGCATTGAAAGTGACTGAGTTATTCACTTTTCCAGTTTTTATGCGTGCAAAATGCTTTTCAGAGCGAGAAAAGCATGTTTTGACCCACAATGTGTTTTTGACCCTAACACGTGAATTATGCTCAAAACCAACGCTCTCCACTTCCAAATGGTGCGAAATGGCATAAATAACCCTATTTAAGCTCAGTTACACGTTTGCATTGAAAGTGACTGAGTTATTCACTTTTCCAGTTTTTATGCGTGCAAAATGCTTTTCAGAGCGAGAAAAGCATGTTTTGACCCACAATGTGTTTTTGACCCTAACACGTGAATTATGCTCAAAACCAACGCTCTCCACTTCCAAATGGTGCGCGATGGCATAAATAACCCTATTTAAGCTCAGTCACACGTTTGCATTGAAAGTGACTGAGTTATTCACTTTTCCAGTTTTTATGCGTGCAAAATGCTTTTCAGAGCGAGAGAATCACTTTTTGACCAAAAATGTGTTTTTGACCCTGACACGTGAATTGTGCTCAAAACCAATGCTCTTATGCGTGCAAAATGCTTTTCAAAGCGAGAGAATCACTTTTTGACCCACAATGTGTTTTTGACCCTGACACGTGAATTGTGCTCAAAACCAATGCTCTCCACTTCCAAATGGTGCGCAATGGCATAAATAACCCTATTTAAGCTCAGTCACACGTTTGCATTGAAAGTGACTGAGTTATTCACTTTTCCAGTTTTTATGCGTGCAAAATGCTTTTCAGAGCGAGAAAAGCATGTTTTGACCCACAATGTGTTTTTGACCCTAACACGTGAATTATGCTCAAAACCAACGCTCTCCACTTCCAAATGGTGCGCGATGGCATAAATAACCCTATTTAAGCTTAGTTACACGTTTGCATTGAAAGGGACTGAGTTATCAACTTTTCCAGTTTTTATGCGTGCAAAATGCTTTTCAGAGCGAGAAAAGCATGTTTTGACCCACAATGTGTTTTTGACCCTAACACGTGAATTATGCTCAAAACCAATGCTCTCCACTTCCAAATAGTGCGCAATGGCATAAATAACCCTATTTAAGCTCAGTTACACGTTTGCATTGAAAGTGACTGAGTTATTCACTTTTCCAGTTTTTATGCGTGCAAAATGCTTTTCAAAGCGAGAGAATCACTTTTTGACCCACAATGTGTTTTTGACCCTGACACGTGAATTGTGCTCAAAACCAATGCTCTCCACTTCCAAATGGTGCGCAATGGCATAAATAACCCTATTTAAGCTCAGTTACACGTTTGCATTGAGAGTGACTGAGTTATTCACTTTTCCAGTTTTTATGTGTGCAAAATGCTTTTCAGAGCGAGAAAAGCATGTTTTGACCCACAATGTGTTTTTGACCCTAAAACGTGAATTATGCTCAAAACCAACGCTCTCCACTTCCAAATGGTGCGCAATGGCATAAATAACCCTATTTAAGCTCAGTTACACGTTTGCATCTAAAGTGACTGAGTTATTCACTTTTCCAGTTTTTATGCGTGCAAAATGCTTTTCAGAGCGAGAGAATCACTTTTTGACCAAAAATGTGTTTTTGACCCTGACACGTGAATTGTGCTCAAAACCAATGCTCTCCACTTCCAAATGGTGCGCAATGGCATAAATAACCCTATTTAAGCTCAGTCACACGTTTGCATTGAAAGTGACTGAGTTATTCACTTTTCCAGTTTTTATGCGTGCAAAATGCTTTTCAGAGCGAGAAAAGCATGTTTTGACCCACAATGTGTTTTTGACCCTAACACGTGAATTATGCTCAAAACCAACGCTCTCCACTTCCAAATGGTGCGCGATGGCATAAATAACCCTATTTAAGCTTAGTTACACGTTTGCATTGAAAGGGACTGAGTTATCAACTTTTCCAGTTTTTATGCGTGCAAAATGCTTTTCAGAGCGAGAAAAGCATGTTTTGACCCACAATGTGTTTTTGACCCTAACACGTGAATTATGCTCAAAACCAATGCTCTCCACTTCCAAATAGTGCGCAATGGCATAAATAACCCTATTTAAGCTCAGTTACACGTTTGCATTGAAAGTGACTGAGTTATTCACTTTTCCAGTTTTTATGCGTGCAAAATGCTTTTCAAAGCGAGAGAATCACTTTTTGACCCACAATGTGTTTTTGACCCTGACACGTGAATTGTGCTCAAAACCAATGCTCTCCACTTCCAAATGGTGCGCAATGGCATAAATAACCCTATTTAAGCTCAGTTACACGTTTGCATTGAGAGTGACTGAGTTATTCACTTTTCCAGTTTTTATGTGTGCAAAATGCTTTTCAGAGCGAGAAAAGCATGTTTTGACCCACAATGTGTTTTTGACCCTAACACGTGAATTATGCTCAAAACCAACGCTCTCCACTTCCAAATGGTGCGCAATGGCATAAATAACCCTATTTAAGCTCAGTTACACGTTTGCATCTAAAGTGACTGAGTTATTCACTTTTCCAGTTTTTATGCGTGCAAAATGCTTTTCAGAGCGAGAGAATCACTTTTTGACCAAAAATGTGTTTTTGACCCTGACACGTGAATTGTGCTCAAAACCAATGCTCTCCACTTCCAAATGGTGCGCAATGGCATAAATAACCCTATTTAAGCTCAGTTACACGTTTGCATTGAAAGTGACTGAGTTATTCACTTTTCCAGTTTTTATGCGTGCAAAATGCTTTGCAGAGCGAGAAAAGCATGTTTTGACCCACAATGTGTTTTTGACCCTAACACGTGAATTATGCTCAAAACCAACGCTCTCCACTTCCAAATGGTGCGCGATGGCATAAATAACCCTATTTAAGCTTAGTTACACGTTTGCATTGAAAGGGACTGAGTTATCAACTTTTCCAGTTTTTATGCGTGCAAAATGCTTTTCAGAGCGAGAAAAGCATGTTTTGACCCACAATGTGTTTTTGACCCTAACACGTGAATTATGCTCAAAACAAACGCTCTCCACTTCCAAATGGTGCGCGATGGCATAAATAACCCTATTTAAGCTTAGTTACACGTTTGCATTGAAAGGGACTGAGTTATTCACTTTTCCAGTTTTTATGCGTGCAAAATGCTTTTCAAAGCGAGAGAATCACTTTTTGACCCACAATGTATTTTTGACCCTGACACGTGAATTGTGCTCAAAACCAATGCTCTCCACTTCCAAATGGTGCACAATGGCATGAATAACCCTATTTAAGCCCAGTTACACGTTTGCATTGAGAGTGACTGATTTATTCACTTTTCCAGTTTTTATGCGTGCAAAATGCTTTTCAGAGCGAGAAAAGCATGTTTTGACCCACAATGTGTTTTTGACCCTAACACGTGAATTATGCTCAAAACCAACGCTCTCCACTTCCAAATGGTGCGAAATGGCATAAATAACCCTATTTAAGCTCAGTTACACGTTTGCATTGAAAGTGACTGAGTTATTCACTTTTCCAGTTTTTATGCGTGCAAAATGCTTTTCAGAGCGAGAAAAGCATGTTTTGACCCACAATGTGTTTTTGACCCTAACACGTGAATTATGCTCAAAACCAACGCTCTCCACTTCCAAATGGTGCGCGATGGCATAAATAACCCTATTTAAGCTCAGTCACACGTTTGCATTGAAAGTGACTGAGTTATTCACTTTTCCAGTTTTTATGCGTGCAAAATGCTTTTCAGAGCGAGAGAATCACTTTTTGACCAAAAATGTGTTTTTGACCCTGACACGTGAATTGTGCTCAAAACCAATGCTCTCCACTTCCAAATGGTGCGCAATGGCATAAATAACCCTATTTAGGCTCAGTTACACATTTGCATTGAAAGTGACTGAGTTATTCACTTTTCCAGTTTTTATGCGTGCAAAATGCTTTTCAGAGCGAGAGAATCACTTTTTGACCAAAAATGTGTTTTTGACCCTGACACTTGAATTGTGCTCAAAACCAATGCTCTCCACTTCCAAATGGTGCGCAATGGCATAAATAACCCTATTTAAGCTCAGTTACACGTTTGCATTGAAAGTGACTGAGTTATTCACTTTTCCAGTTTTTATGCGTGCAAAATGCTTTTCAGAGCGAGAAAAGCATGTTTTGACCCACAATGTGTTTTTGACCCTAACACGTGAATTATGCTCAAAACCAACGCTCTCCACTTCCAAATGGTGCGCGATGGCATAAATAACCCTATTTAAGCTTAGTTACACGTTTGCATTGAAAGGGACTGAGTTATCAACTTTTCCAGTTTTTATGCGTGCAAAATGCTTTTCAGAGCGAGAAAAGCGTGTTTTGACCCACAATGTGTTTTTGACCCTAACACGTGAATTATGCTCAAAACCAATGCTCTCCACTTCCAAATAGTGCGCAATGGCATAAATAACCCTATTTAAGCTCAGTTACACGTTTGCATTGAAAGTGACTGAGTTATTCACTTTTCCAGTTTTTATGCGTGCAAAATGCTTTTCAAAGCGAGAGAATCACTTTTTGACCCACAATGTGTTTTTGACCCTGACACGTGAATTGTGCTCAAAACCAATGCTCTCCACTTCCAAATGGTGCGCAATGGCATAAATAACCCTATTTAAGCTCAGTTACACGTTTGCATTGAGAGTGACTGAGTTATTCACTTTTCCAGTTTTTATGTGTGCAAAATGCTTTTCAGAGCGAGAAAAGCATGTTTTGACCCACAATGTGTTTTTGACCCTAACACGTGAATTATGCTCAAAACCAACGCTCTCCACTTCCAAATGGTGCGCAATGGCATAAATAACCCTATTTAAGCTCAGTTACACGTTTGCATTGAAAGTGACTGAGTTATTCACTTTTCCAGTTTTTATGCGTGCAAAATGCTTTTCAGAGCGAGAGAATCACTTTTTGACCAAAAATGTGTTTTTGACCCTGACACGTGAATTGTGCTCAAAACCAATGCTCTCCACTTCCAAATGGTGCGCAATGGCATAAATAACCCTATTTAAGCTCAGTTACACGTTTGCATTGAAAGTGACTGAGTTATTCACTTTTCCAGTTTTTATGCGTGCAAAATGCTTTGCAGAGCGAGAAAAGCATGTTTTGACCCACAATGTGTTTTTGACCCTAACACGTGAATTATGCTCAAAACCAACGTTCTCCACTTCCAAATGGTGCGCGATGGCATAAATAACCCTATTTAAGCTTAGTTACACGTTTGCATTGAAAGTGACTGAGTTATTCACTTTTCCAGTTTTTATGCGTGCAAAATGCTTTTCAAAGCGAGAGAATCACTTTTTGACCCACAATGTGTTTTTGACCCTGACACGTGAATTGTGCTCAAAACCAATGCTCTCCACTTCCAAATGGTGCGCAATGGCATAAATAACCCTATTTAAGCTCAGTCACACGTTTGCATTGAAAGTGACTGAGTTATTCACTTTTCCAGTTTTTATGCGTGCAAAATGCTTTTCAGAGCGAGAAAAGCATGTTTTGACCCACAATGTGTTTTTGACCCTAACACGTGAATTATGCTCAAAACCAACGCTCTCCACTTCCAAATGGTGCGCGATGGCATAAATAACCCTATTTAAGCTTAGTTACACGTTTGCATTGAAAGGGACTGAGTTATCAACTTTTCCAGTTTTTATGCGTGCAAAATGCTTTTCAGAGCGAGAAAAGCATGTTTTGACCCACAATGTGTTTTTGACCCTAACACGTGAATTATGCTCAAAACCAATGCTCTCCACTTCCAAATAGTGCGCAATGGCATAAATAACCCTATTTAAGCTCAGTTACACGTTTGCATTGAAAGTGACTGAGTTATTCACTTTTCCAGTTTTTATGCGTGCAAAATGCTTTTCAAAGCGAGAGAATCACTTTTTGACCCACAATGTGTTTTTGACCCTGACACGTGAATTGTGCTCAAAACCAATGCTCTCCACTTCCAAATGGTGCGCAATGGCATAAATAACCCTATTTAAGCTCAGTTACACGTTTGCATTGAGAGTGACTGAGTTATTCACTTTTCCAGTTTTTATGTGTGCAAAATGCTTTTCAGAGCGAGAAAAGCATGTTTTGACCCACAATGTGTTTTTGACCCTAAAACGTGAATTATGCTCAAAACCAACGCTCTCCACTTCCAAATGGTGCGCAATGGCATAAATAACCCTATTTAAGCTCAGTTACACGTTTGCATCTAAAGTGACTGAGTTATTCACTTTTCCAGTTTTTATGCGTGCAAAATGCTTTTCAGAGCGAGAGAATCACTTTTTGACCAAAAATGTGTTTTTGACCCTGACACGTGAATTGTGCTCAAAACCAATGCTCTCCACTTCCAAATGGTGCGCAATGGCATAAATAACCCTATTTAAGCTCAGTCACACGTTTGCATTGAAAGTGACTGAGTTATTCACTTTTCCAGTTTTTATGCGTGCAAAATGCTTTTCAGAGCGAGAAAAGCATGTTTTGACCCACAATGTGTTTTTGACCCTAACACGTGAATTATGCTCAAAACCAACGCTCTCCACTTCCAAATGGTGCGCGATGGCATAAATAACCCTATTTAAGCTTAGTTACACGTTTGCATTGAAAGGGACTGAGTTATCAACTTTTCCAGTTTTTATGCGTGCAAAATGCTTTTCAGAGCGAGAAAAGCATGTTTTGACCCACAATGTGTTTTTGACCCTAACACGTGAATTATGCTCAAAACCAATGCTCTCCACTTCCAAATAGTGCGCAATGGCATAAATAACCCTATTTAAGCTCAGTTACACGTTTGCATTGAAAGTGACTGAGTTATTCACTTTTCCAGTTTTTATGCGTGCAAAATGCTTTTCAAAGCGAGAGAATCACTTTTTGACCCACAATGTGTTTTTGACCCTGACACGTGAATTGTGCTCAAAACCAATGCTCTCCACTTCCAAATGGTGCGCAATGGCATAAATAACCCTATTTAAGCTCAGTTACACGTTTGCATTGAGAGTGACTGAGTTATTCACTTTTCCAGTTTTTATGTGTGCAAAATGCTTTTCAGAGCGAGAAAAGCATGTTTTGACCCACAATGTGTTTTTGACCCTAACACGTGAATTATGCTCAAAACCAACGCTCTCCACTTCCAAATGGTGCGCAATGGCATAAATAACCCTATTTAAGCTCAGTTACACGTTTGCATCTAAAGTGACTGAGTTATTCACTTTTCCAGTTTTTATGCGTGCAAAATGCTTTTCAGAGCGAGAGAATCACTTTTTGACCAAAAATGTGTTTTTGACCCTGACACGTGAATTGTGCTCAAAACCAATGCTCTCCACTTCCAAATGGTGCGCAATGGCATAAATAACCCTATTTAAGCTCAGTTACACGTTTGCATTGAAAGTGACTGAGTTATTCACTTTTCCAGTTTTTATGCGTGCAAAATGCTTTGCAGAGCGAGAAAAGCATGTTTTGACCCACAATGTGTTTTTGACCCTAACACGTGAATTATGCTCAAAACCAACGCTCTCCACTTCCAAATGGTGCGCGATGGCATAAATAACCCTATTTAAGCTTAGTTACACGTTTGCATTGAAAGGGACTGAGTTATCAACTTTTCCAGTTTTTATGCGTGCAAAATGCTTTTCAGAGCGAGAAAAGCATGTTTTGACCCACAATGTGTTTTTGACCCTAACACGTGAATTATGCTCAAAACAAACGCTCTCCACTTCCAAATGGTGCGCGATGGCATAAATAACCCTATTTAAGCTTAGTTACACGTTTGCATTGAAAGGGACTGAGTTATTCACTTTTCCAGTTTTTATGCGTGCAAAATGCTTTTCAAAGCGAGAGAATCACTTTTTGACCCACAATGTATTTTTGACCCTGACACGTGAATTGTGCTCAAAACCAATGCTCTCCACTTCCAAATGGTGCACAATGGCATGAATAACCCTATTTAAGCCCAGTTACACGTTTGCATTGAGAGTGACTGATTTATTCACTTTTCCAGTTTTTATGCGTGCAAAATGCTTTTCAGAGCGAGAAAAGCATGTTTTGACCCACAATGTGTTTTTGACCCTAACACGTGAATTATGCTCAAAACCAACGCTCTCCACTTCCAAATGGTGCGAAATGGCATAAATAACCCTATTTAAGCTCAGTTACACGTTTGCATTGAAAGTGACTGAGTTATTCACTTTTCCAGTTTTTATGCGTGCAAAATGCTTTTCAGAGCGAGAAAAGCATGTTTTGACCCACAATGTGTTTTTGACCCTAACACTTGAATTATGCTCAAAACCAACGCTCTCCACTTCCAAATGGTGCGCGATGGCATAAATAACCCTATTTAAGCTCAGTCACACGTTTGCATTGAAAGTGACTGAGTTATTCACTTTTCCAGTTTTTATGCGTGCAAAATGCTTTTCAGAGCGAGAGAATCACTTTTTGACCAAAAATGTGTTTTTGACCCTGACACGTGAATTGTGCTCAAAACCAATGCTCTCCACTTCCAAATGGTGCGCAATGGCATAAATAACCCTATTTAAGCTCAGTTACACATTTGCATTGAAAGTGACTGAGTTATTCACTTTTCCAGTTTTTATGCGTGCAAAATGCTTTTCAGAGCGAGAGAATCACTTTTTGACCAAAAATGTGTTTTTGACCCTGACACTTGAATTGTGCTCAAAACCAATGCTCTCCACTTCCAAATGGTGCGCAATGGCATAAATAACCCTATTTAAGCTCAGTTACACGTTTGCATTGAAAGTGACTGAGTTATTCACTTTTCCAGTTTTTATGCGTGCAAAATGCTTTTCAGAGCGAGAAAAGCATGTTTTGACCCACAATGTGTTTTTGACCCTAACACGTGAATTATGCTCAAAACCAACGCTCTCCACTTCCAAATGGTGCGCGATGGCATAAATAACCCTATTTAAGCTTAGTTACACGTTTGCATTGAAAGGGACTGAGTTATCAACTTTTCCAGTTTTTATGCGTGCAAAATGCTTTTCAGAGCGAGAAAAGCGTGTTTTGACCCACAATGTGTTTTTGACCCTAACACGTGAATTATGCTCAAAACCAATGCTCTCCACTTCCAAATAGTGCGCAATGGCATAAATAACCCTATTTAAGCTCAGTTACACGTTTGCATTGAAAGTGACTGAGTTATTCACTTTTCCAGTTTTTATGCGTGCAAAATGCTTTTCAAAGCGAGAGAATCACTTTTTGACCCACAATGTGTTTTTGACCCTGACACGTGAATTGTGCTCAAAACCAATGCTCTCCACTTCCAAATGGTGCGCAATGGCATAAATAACCCTATTTAAGCTCAGTTACACGTTTGCATTGAGAGTGACTGAGTTATTCACTTTTCCAGTTTTTATGTGTGCAAAATGCTTTTCAGAGCGAGAAAAGCATGTTTTGACCCACAATGTGTTTTTGACCCTAACACGTGAATTATGCTCAAAACCAACGCTCTCCACTTCCAAATGGTGCGCAATGGCATAAATAACCCTATTTAAGCTCAGTTACACGTTTGCATTGAAAGTGACTGAGTTATTCACTTTTCCAGTTTTTATGCGTGCAAAATGCTTTTCAGAGCGAGAGAATCACTTTTTGACCAAAAATGTGTTTTTGACCCTGACACGTGAATTGTGCTCAAAACCAATGCTCTCCACTTCCAAATGGTGCGCAATGGCATAAATAACCCTATTTAAGCTCAGTTACACGTTTGCATTGAAAGTGACTGAGTTATTCACTTTTCCAGTTTTTATGCGTGCAAAATGCTTTGCAGAGCGAGAAAAGCATGTTTTGACCCACAATGTGTTTTTGACCCTAACACGTGAATTATGCTCAAAACCAACGTTCTCCACTTCCAAATGGTGCGCGATGGCATAAATAACCCTATTTAAGCTTAGTTACACGTTTGCATTGAAAGTGACTGAGTTATTCACTTTTCCAGTTTTTATGCGTGCAAAATGCTTTTCAAAGCGAGAGAATCACTTTTTGACCCACAATGTGTTTTTGACCCTGACACGTGAATTGTGCTCAAAACCAATGCTCTCCACTTCCAAATGGTGCGCAATGGCATAAATAACCCTATTTAAGCTCAGTTACACGTTTGCATTGAAAGTGACTGAGTTATTCACTTTTCCAGTTTTTATGCGTGCAAAATGCTTTTCAGAGCGAGAGAATCACTTTTTGACCAAAAATGTGTTTTTGACCCTGACACTTGAATTGTGCTCAAAACCAATGCTCTCCACTTCCAAATGGTGCTCAATGGCATAAATAACCCTATTTAAGCTCAGTTACACGTTTGCATTGAGAGTGACTGAGTTATTCACTTTTCCAGTTTTTATGTGTGCAAAATGCTTTTCAGAGCGAGAAAAGCATGTTTTGACCCACAATGTGTTTTTGATCCTATCACGTGAATTATGCTCAAAACCAATGCTCTCCACTTCCAAATGGTGCGCAATGGCATAAATAACCCTATTTAAGCTTAGTTACACGTTTGCATTGAAAGGGACTGAGTTATCAACTTTTCCAGTTTTTATGCGTGCAAAATGCTTTTCAGAGCGAGAAAAGCATGTTTTGACCCACAATGTGTTTTTGATCCTATCACGGGAATTATGCTCAAAACCAATGCTCTCCACTTCCAAATGGTGCGCAATGGCATAAATAACCCTATTTAAGCTTAGTTACACGTTTGCATTGAAAGGGACTGAGTTATCAACTTTTCCAGTTTTTATGCGTGCAAAATGCTTTTCAGAGCGAGAAAAGCATGTTTTGACCCACAATGTGTTTTTGACCCTAACACGTGAATTATGCTCAAAACCAACGCTCTCCACTTCCAAATGGTGCGCGATGGCATGAATAACCCTATTTAAGCTTAGTAACACGTTTGCATTGAAAGGGACTGAGTTATCAACTTTCCAGTTTTTATGCGTGCAAAATGCTTTTCAGAGCGAGAAAAGCATGTTTTGACCCACAATGTGTTTTTGACCCTAACACGTGAATTATGCTCAAAACCAACGCTCTCCACTTCCAAATGGTGCGCGATGGCATAAATAACCCTATTTAAGCTTAGTTACACGTTTGCATTGAAAGGGACTGAGTTATCAACTTTTCCAGTTTTTATGCGTGCAAAATGCTTTTCAGAGCGAGAAAAGCATGTTTTGACCCACAATGTGTTTTTGACCCTAACACGTGAATTATGCTCAAAACCAATGCTCTCCACTTCCAAATAGTGCGCAATGGCATAAATAACCCTATTTAAGCTCAGTTACACGTTTGCATTGAAAGTGACTGAGTTATTCACTTTTCCAGTTTTTATGCGTGCAAAATGCTTTTCAAAGCGAGAGAATCACTTTTTGACCCACAATGTGTTTTTGACCCTGACACGTGAATTGTGCTCAAAACCAATGCTCTCCACTTCCAAATGGTGCGCAATGGCATAAATAACCCTATTTAAGCTCAGTTACACGTTTGCATTGAGAGTGACTGAGTTATTCACTTTTCCAGTTTTTATGTGTGCAAAATGCTTTTCAGAGCGAGAAAAGCATGTTTTGACCCACAATGTGTTTTTGACCCTAACACGTGAATTATGCTCAAAACCAACGCTCTCCACTTCCAAATGGTGCGCAATGGCATAAATAACCCTATTTAAGCTCAGTTACACATTTGCATTGAAAGTGACTGAGTTATTCACTTTTCCAGTTTTTATGCGTGCAAAATGCTTTTCAGAGCGAGAGAATCACTTTTTGACCAAAAATGTGTTTTTGACCCTGACACTTGAGTTGTGCTCAAAACCAATGCTCTCCACTTCCAAATGGTGCGCAATGGCATAAATAACCCTATTTAAGCTCAGTTACACGTTTGCATTGAAAGTGACTGAGTTATTCACTTTTCCAGTTTTTATGCGTGCAAAATGCTTTTCAGAGCGAGAAAAGCATGTTTTGACCCACAATGTGTTTTTGACCCTAACACGTGAATTATGCTCAAAACCAACGCTCTCCACTTCCAAATGGTGCGCGATGGCATAAATAACCCTATTTAAGCTTAGTTACACGTTTGCATTGAAAGGGACTGAGTTATCAACTTTTCCAGTTTTTATGCGTGCAAAATGCTTTTCAGAGCGAGAAAAGCGTGTTTTGACCCACAATGTGTTTTTGACCCTAACACGTGAATTATGCTCAAAACCAATGCTCTCCACTTCCAAATAGTGCGCAATGGCATAAATAACCCTATTTAAGCTCAGTTACACGTTTGCATTGAAAGTGACTGAGTTATTCACTTTTCCAGTTTTTATGCGTGCAAAATGCTTTTCAAAGCGAGAGAATCACTTTTTGACCCACAATGTGTTTTTGACCCTGACACGTGAATTGTGCTCAAAACCAATGCTCTCCACTTCCAAATGGTGCGCAATGGCATAAATAACCCTATTTAAGCTCAGTTACACGTTTGCATTGAAAGTGACTGAGTTATTCACTTTTCCAGTTTTTATGCGTGCAAAATGCTTTTCAGAGCGAGAGAATCACTTTTTGACCAAAAATGTGTTTTTGACCCTGACACTTGAATTGTGCTCAAAACCAATGCTCTCCACTTCCAAATGGTGCTCAATGGCATAAATAACCCTATTTAAGCTCAGTTACACGTTTGCATTGAGAGTGACTGAGTTATTCACTTTTCCAGTTTTTATGTGTGCAAAATGCTTTTCAGAGCGAGAAAAGCATGTTTTGACCCACAATGTGTTTTTGATCCTATCACGTGAATTATGCTCAAAACCAATGCTCTCCACTTCCAAATGGTGCGCAATGGCATAAATAACCCTATTTAAGCTTAGTTACACGTTTGCATTGAAAGGGACTGAGTTATCAACTTTTCCAGTTTTTATGCGTGCAAAATGCTTTTCAGAGCGAGAAAAGCATGTTTTGACCCACAATGTGTTTTTGATCCTATCACGGGAATTATGCTCAAAACCAATGCTCTCCACTTCCAAATGGTGCGCAATGGCATAAATAACCCTATTTAAGCTTAGTTACACGTTTGCATTGAAAGGGACTGAGTTATCAACTTTTCCAGTTTTTATGCGTGCAAAATGCTTTTCAGAGCGAGAAAAGCATGTTTTGACCCACAATGTGTTTTTGACCCTAACACGTGAATTATGCTCAAAACCAACGCTCTCCACTTCCAAATGGTGCGCGATGGCATGAATAACCCTATTTAAGCTTAGTAACACGTTTGCATTGAAAGGGACTGAGTTATCAACTTTCCAGTTTTTATGCGTGCAAAATGCTTTTCAGAGCGAGAAAAGCATGTTTTGACCCACAATGTGTTTTTGACCCTAACACGTGAATTATGCTCAAAACCAACGCTCTCCACTTCCAAATGGTGCGCGATGGCATAAATAACCCTATTTAAGCTTAGTTACACGTTTGCATTGAAAGGGACTGAGTTATCAACTTTTCCAGTTTTTATGCGTGCAAAATGCTTTTCAGAGCGAGAAAAGCATGTTTTGACCCACAATGTGTTTTTGACCCTAACACGTGAATTATGCTCAAAACCAATGCTCTCCACTTCCAAATAGTGCGCAATGGCATAAATAACCCTATTTAAGCTCAGTTACACGTTTGCATTGAAAGTGACTGAGTTATTCACTTTTCCAGTTTTTATGCGTGCAAAATGCTTTTCAAAGCGAGAGAATCACTTTTTGACCCACAATGTGTTTTTGACCCTGACACGTGAATTGTGCTCAAAACCAATGCTCTCCACTTCCAAATGGTGCGCAATGGCATAAATAACCCTATTTAAGCTCAGTTACACGTTTGCATTGAGAGTGACTGAGTTATTCACTTTTCCAGTTTTTATGTGTGCAAAATGCTTTTCAGAGCGAGAAAAGCATGTTTTGACCCACAATGTGTTTTTGACCCTAACACGTGAATTATGCTCAAAACCAACGCTCTCCACTTCCAAATGGTGCGCAATGGCATAAATAACCCTATTTAAGCTCAGTTACACATTTGCATTGAAAGTGACTGAGTTATTCACTTTTCCAGTTTTTATGCGTGCAAAATGCTTTTCAGAGCGAGAGAATCACTTTTTGACCAAAAATGTGTTTTTGACCCTGACACTTGAGTTGTGCTCAAAACCAATGCTCTCCACTTCCAAATGGTGCGCAATGGCATAAATAACCCTATTTAAGCTCAGTTACACGTTTGCATTGAAAGTGACTGAGTTATTCACTTTTCCAGTTTTTATGCGTGCAAAATGCTTTTCAGAGCGAGAAAAGCATGTTTTGACCCACAATGTGTTTTTGACCCTAACACGTGAATTATGCTCAAAACCAACGCTCTCCACTTCCAAATGGTGCGCGATGGCATAAATAACCCTATTTAAGCTTAGTTACACGTTTGCATTGAAAGGGACTGAGTTATCAACTTTTCCAGTTTTTATGCGTGCAAAATGCTTTTCAGAGCGAGAAAAGCGTGTTTTGACCCACAATGTGTTTTTGACCCTAACACGTGAATTATGCTCAAAACCAATGCTCTCCACTTCCAAATAGTGCGCAATGGCATAAATAACCCTATTTAAGCTCAGTTACACGTTTGCATTGAAAGTGACTGAGTTATTCACTTTTCCAGTTTTTATGCGTGCAAAATGCTTTTCAAAGCGAGAGAATCACTTTTTGACCCACAATGTGTTTTTGACCCTGACACGTGAATTGTGCTCAAAACCAATGCTCTCCACTTCCAAATGGTGCGCAATGGCATAAATAACCCTATTTAAGCTCAGTTACACGTTTGCATTGAGAGTGACTGAGTTATTCACTTTTCCAGTTTTTATGTGTGCAAAATGCTTTTCAGAGCGAGAAAAGCATGTTTTGACCCACAATGTGTTTTTGACCCTAACACGTGAATTATGCTCAAAACCAACGCTCTCCACTTCCAAATGGTGCGCAATGGCATAAATAACCCTATTTAAGCTCAGTTACACGTTTGCATTGAAAGTGACTGAGTTATTCACTTTTCCAGTTTTTATGCGTGCAAAATGCTTTTCAGAGCGAGAGAATCACTTTTTGACCAAAAATGTGTTTTTGACCCTGACACGTGAATTGTGCTCAAAACCAATGCTCTCCACTTCCAAATGGTGCGCAATGGCATAAATAACCCTATTTAAGCTCAGTTACACGTTTGCATTGAAAGTGACTGAGTTATTCACTTTTCCAGTTTTTATGCGTGCAAAATGCTTTGCAGAGCGAGAAAAGCATGTTTTGACCCACAATGTGTTTTTGACCCTAACACGTGAATTATGCTCAAAACCAACGTTCTCCACTTCCAAATGGTGCGCGATGGCATAAATAACCCTATTTAAGCTTAGTTACACGTTTGCATTGAAAGTGACTGAGTTATTCACTTTTCCAGTTTTTATGCGTGCAAAATGCTTTTCAAAGCGAGAGAATCACTTTTTGACCCACAATGTGTTTTTGACCCTGACACGTGAATTGTGCTCAAAACCAATGCTCTCCACTTCCAAATGGTGCGCAATGGCATAAATAACCCTATTTAAGCTCAGTTACACGTTTGCATTGAAAGTGACTGAGTTATTCACTTTTCCAGTTTTTATGCGTGCAAAATGCTTTTCAGAGCGAGAGAATCACTTTTTGACCAAAAATGTGTTTTTGACCCTGACACTTGAATTGTGCTCAAAACCAATGCTCTCCACTTCCAAATGGTGCTCAATGGCATAAATAACCCTATTTAAGCTCAGTTACACGTTTGCATTGAGAGTGACTGAGTTATTCACTTTTCCAGTTTTTATGTGTGCAAAATGCTTTTCAGAGCGAGAAAAGCATGTTTTGACCCACAATGTGTTTTTGATCCTATCACGTGAATTATGCTCAAAACCAATGCTCTCCACTTCCAAATGGTGCGCAATGGCATAAATAACCCTATTTAAGCTTAGTTACACGTTTGCATTGAAAGGGACTGAGTTATCAACTTTTCCAGTTTTTATGCGTGCAAAATGCTTTTCAGAGCGAGAAAAGCATGTTTTGACCCACAATGTGTTTTTGATCCTATCACGTGAATTATGCTCAAAACCAATGCTCTCCACTTCCAAATGGTGCGCAATGGCATAAATAACCCTATTTAAGCTTAGTTACACGTTTGCATTGAAAGGGACTGAGTTATCAACTTTTCCAGTTTTTATGCGTGCAAAATGCTTTTCAGAGCGAGAAAAGCATGTTTTGACCCACAATGTGTTTTTGACCCTAACACGTGAATTATGCTCAAAACCAACGCTCTCCACTTCCAAATGGTGCGCGATGGCATGAATAACCCTATTTAAGCTTAGTAACACGTTTGCATTGAAAGGGACTGAGTTATCAACTTTCCAGTTTTTATGCGTGCAAAATGCTTTTCAGAGCGAGAAAAGCATGTTTTGACCCACAATGTGTTTTTGACCCTAACACGTGAATTATGCTCAAAACCAACACTCTCCACTTCCAAATGGTGCGCGATGGCATAAATAACCCTATTTAAGCTTAGTTACACGTTTGCATTGAAAGGGACTGAGTTATCAACTTTTCCAGTTTTTATGCGTGCAAAATGCTTTTCAGAGCGAGAAAAGCATGTTTTGACTCACAATGTGTTTTTGACCCTAACACGTGAATTATGCTCAAAACCAATGCTCTCCACTTCCAAATAGTGCGCAATGGCATAAATAACCCTATTTAAGCTCAGTTACACGTTTGCATTGAAAGTGACTGAGTTATTCACTTTTCCAGTTTTTATGCGTGCAAAATGCTTTTCAAAGCGAGGGAATCACTTTTTGACCCACAATGTGTTTTTGACCCTGACACGTGAATTGTGCTCAAAACCAATGCTCTCCACTTCCAAATGGTGCGCAATGGCATAAATAACCCTATTTAAGCTCAGTTACACGTTTGCATTGAGAGTGACTGAGTTATTCACTTTTCCAGTTTTTATGTGTGCAAAATGCTTTTCAGAGCGAGAAAAGCATGTTTTGACCCACAATGTGTTTTTGACCCTAACACGTGAATTATGCTCAAAACCAACGCTCTCCACTTCCAAATGGTGCGCAATGGCATAAATAACCCTATTTAAGCTCAGTTACACGTTTGCATCTAAAGTGACTGAGTTATTCACTTTTCCAGTTTTTATGCGTGCAAAATGCTTTTCAGAGCGAGAGAATCACTTTTTGACCAAAAATGTGTTTTTGACCCTGACACGTGAATTGTGCTCAAAACCAATGCTCTCCACTTCCAAATGGTGCGCAATGGCATAAATAACCCTATTTAAGCTCAGTTACACGTTTGCATTGAAAGTGACTGAGTTATTCACTTTTCCAGTTTTTATGCGTGCAAAATGCTTTGCAGAGCGAGAAAAGCATGTTTTGACCCACAATGTGTTTTTGACCCTAACACGTGAATTATGCTCAAAACCAACGCTCTCCACTTCCAAATGGTGCGCGATGGCATAAATAACCCTATTTAAGCTTAGTTACACGTTTGCATTGAAAGGGACTGAGTTATCAACTTTTCCAGTTTTTATGCGTGCAAAATGCTTTTCAGAGCGAGAAAAGCATGTTTTGACCCACAATGTGTTTTTGACCCTAACACGTGAATTATGCTCAAAACAAACGCTCTCCACTTCCAAATGGTGCGCGATGGCATAAATAACCCTATTTAAGCTTAGTTACACGTTTGCATTGAAAGGGACTGAGTTATTCACTTTTCCAGTTTTTATGCGTGCAAAATGCTTTTCAAAGCGAGGGAATCACTTTTTGACCCACAATGTATTTTTGACCCTGACACGTGAATTGTGCTCAAAACCAATGCTCTCCACTTCCAAATGGTGCACAATGGCATGAATAACCCTATTTAAGCCCAGTTACACGTTTGCATTGAGAGTGACTGATTTATTCACTTTTCCAGTTTTTATGCGTGCAAAATGCTTTTCAGAGCGAGAAAAGCATGTTTTGACCCACAATGTGTTTTTGACCCTAACACGTGAATTATGCTCAAAACCAACGCTCTCCACTTCCAAATGGTGCGAAATGGCATAAATAACCCTATTTAAGCTCAGTTACACGTTTGCATTGAAAGTGACTGAGTTATTCACTTTTCCAGTTTTTATGCGTGCAAAATGCTTTTCAGAGCGAGAAAAGCATGTTTTGACCCACAATGTGTTTTTGACCCTAACACGTGAATTATGCTCAAAACCAACGCTCTCCACTTCCAAATGGTGCGCGATGGCATAAATAACCCTATTTAAGCTCAGTCACACGTTTGCATTGAAAGTGACTGAGTTATTCACTTTTCCAGTTTTTATGCGTGCAAAATGCTTTTCAGAGCGAGAGAATCACTTTTTGACCAAAAATGTGTTTTTGACCCTGACACGTGAATTGTGCTCAAAACCAATGCTCTCCACTTCCAAATGGTGCGCAATGGCATAAATAACCCTATTTAAGCTCAGTTACACATTTGCATTGAAAGTGACTGAGTTATTCACTTTTCCAGTTTTTATGCGTGCAAAATGCTTTTCAGAGCGAGAGAATCACTTTTTGACCAAAAATGTGTTTTTGACCCTGACACTTGAATTGTGCTCAAAACAAACGCTCTCCACTTCCAAATGGTGCGCGATGGCATAAATAACCCTATTTAAGCTTAGTTACACGTTTGCATTGAAAGGGACTGAGTTATTCACTTTTCCAGTTTTTATGCGTGCAAAATGCTTTTCAAAGCGAGAGAATCACTTTTTGACCCACAATGTATTTTTGACCCTGACACGTGAATTGTGCTCAAAACCAATGCTCTCCACTTCCAAATGGTGCACAATGGCATAAATAACCCTATTTAAGCTTAGTTACACGTTTGCATTGAAAGGGACTGAGTTATCAACTTTTCCAGTTTTTATGCGTGCAAAATGCTTTTCAGAGCGAGAAAAGCATGTTTTGACCCACAATGTGTTTTTGACCCTAACACGTGAATTATGCTCAAAACCAACGCTCTCCACTTCCAAATGGTGCGCGATGGCATGAATAACCCTATTTAAGCTTAGTAACACGTTTGCATTGAAAGGGACTGAGTTATCAACTTTCCAGTTTTTATGCGTGCAAAATGCTTTTCAGAGCGAGAAAAGCATGTTTTGACCCACAATGTGTTTTTGACCCTAACACGTGAATTATGCTCAAAACCAATGCTCTCCACTTCCAAATGGTGCGCAATGGCATAAATAACCCTATTTAAGCTCAGTCACACGTTTGCATTGAAAGTGACTGAGTTATTCACTTTTCCAGTTTTTATGCGTGCAAAATGCTTTTCAGAGCGAGAGAATCACTTTTTGACCAAAAATGTGTTTTTGACCCTGACACGTGAATTGTGCTCAAAACCAATGCTCTCCACTTCCAAATGGTGCGCAATGGCATAAATAACCCTATTTAAGCTCAGTTACACGTTTGCATTGAAAGTGACTGAGTTATTCACTTTTCCAGTTTTTATGCGTGCAAAATGCTTTTCAGAGCGAGAGAATCACTTTTTGACCAAAAATGTGTTTTTGACCCTGACACTTGAATTGTGCTCAAAACCAATGCTCTCCACTTCCAAATGGTGCGCAATGGCATAAATAACCCTATTTAAGCTCAGTTACACGTTTGCATTGAAAGTGACTGAGTTATTCACTTTTCCAGTTTTTATGCGTGCAAAATGCTTTTCAGAGCGAGAAAAGCATGTTTTGACCCACAATGTGTTTTTGACCCTAACACGTGAATTATGCTCAAAACCAACGCTCTCCACTTCCAAATGGTGCGCGATGGCATAAATAACCCTATTTAAGCTTAGTTACACGTTTGCATTGAAAGGGACTGAGTTATCAACTTTTCCAGTTTTTATGCGTGCAAAATGCTTTTCAGAGCGAGAAAAGCATGTTTTGACCCACAATGTGTTTTTGACCCTAACACGTGAATTATGCTCAAAACCAATGCTCTCCACTTCCAAATAGTGCGCAATGGCATAAATAACCCTATTTAAGCTCAGTTACACGTTTGCATTGAAAGTGACTGAGTTATTCACTTTTCCAGTTTTTATGCGTGCAAAATGCTTTTCAAAGCGAGAGAATCACTTTTTGACCCACAATGTGTTTTTGACCCTGACACGTGAATTGTGCTCAAAACCAATGCTCTCCACTTCCAAATGGTGCGCAATGGCATAAATAACCCTATTTAAGCTCAGTTACACGTTTGCATTGAGAGTGACTGAGTTATTCACTTTTCCAGTTTTTATGTGTGCAAAATGCTTTTCAGAGCGAGAAAAGCATGTTTTGACCCACAATGTGTTTTTGACCCTAACACGTGAATTATGCTCAAAACCAACGCTCTCCACTTCCAAATGGTGCGCAATGGCATAAATAACCCTATTTAAGCTCAGTTACACGTTTGCATCTAAAGTGACTGAGTTATTCACTTTTCCAGTTTTTATGCGTGCAAAATGCTTTTCAGAGCGAGAGAATCACTTTTTGACCAAAAATGTGTTTTTGACCCTGACACGTGAATTGTGCTCAAAACCAATGCTCTCCACTTCCAAATGGTGCGCAATGGCATAAATAACCCTATTTAAGCTCAGTTACACGTTTGCATTGAAAGTGACTGAGTTATTCACTTTTCCAGTTTTTATGCGTGCAAAATGCTTTGCAGAGCGAGAAAAGCATGTTTTGACCCACAATGTGTTTTTGACCCTAACACGTGAATTATGCTCAAAACCAACGCTCTCCACTTCCAAATGGTGCGCGATGGCATAAATAACCCTATTTAAGCTTAGTTACACGTTTGCATTGAAAGGGACTGAGTTATCAACTTTTCCAGTTTTTATGCGTGCAAAATGCTTTTCAGAGCGAGAGAATCACTTTTTGACCAAAAATGTGTTTTTGACCCTGACACGTGAATTGTGCTCAAAACCAATGCTCTCCACTTCCAAATGGTGCGCAATGGCATAAATAACCCTATTTAAGCTCAGTTACACGTTTGCATTGAAAGTGACTGAGTTATTCACTTTTCCAGTTTTTATGCGTGCAAAATGCTTTTCAGAGCGAGAGAATCACTTTTTGACCAAAAATGTGTTTTTGACCCTGACACTTGAATTGTGCTCAAAACCAATGCTCTCCACTTCCAAATGGTGCGCAATGGCATAAATAACCCTATTTAAGCTCAGTTACACGTTTGCATTGAAAGTGACTGAGTTATTCACTTTTCCAGTTTTTATGCGTGCAAAATGCTTTTCAGAGCGAGAAAAGCATGTTTTGACCCACAATGTGTTTTTGACCCTGACACTTGAATTGTGCTCAAAACCAATGCTCTCCACTTCCAAATGGTGCGCAATGGCATAAATAACCCTATTTAAGCTCAGTTACACGTTTGCATTGAAAGTGACTGAGTTATTCACTTTTCCAGTTTTTATGCGTGCAAAATGCTTTTCAGAGCGAGAAAAGCATGTTTTGACCCACAATGTGTTTTTGACCCTAACACGTGAATTATGCTCAAAACCAACGCTCTCCACTTCCAAATGGTGCGCAATGGCATAAATAACCCTATTTAAGCTCAGTTACACGTTTGCATCTAAAGTGACTGAGTTATTCACTTTTCCAGTTTTTATGCGTGCAAAATGCTTTTCAGAGCGAGAGAATCACTTTTTGACCAAAAATGTGTTTTTGACCCTGACACGTGAATTGTGCTCAAAACCAATGCTCTCCACTTCCAAATGGTGCGCAATGGCATAAATAACCCTATTTAAGCTCAGTTACACGTTTGCATTGAAAGTGACTGAGTTATTCACTTTTCCAGTTTTTATGCGTGCAAAATGCTTTGCAGAGCGGGAAAAGCATGTTTTGACCCACAATGTGTTTTTGACCCTAACACGTGAATTATGCTCAAAACCAACGCTCTCCACTTCCAAATGGTGCGCGATGGCATAAATAACCCTATTTAAGCTTAGTTACACGTTTGCATTGAAAGGGACTGAGTTATTCACTTTTCCAGTTTTTATGCGTGCAAAATGCTTTTCAAAGCGAGAGAATCACTTTTTGACCCACAATGTATTTTTGACCCTGACACGTGAATTGTGCTCAAAACCAATGCTCTCCACTTCCAAATGGTGCGCAATGGCATGAATAACCCTATTTAAGCTTAGTTACACGTTTGCATTGAAAGGGACTGAGTTATCAACTTTTCCAGTTTTTATGCGTGCAAAATGCTTTTCAGAGCGAGAAAAGCATATTTTGACCCACAATGTGTTTTTGACCCTAACACGTGAATTATGCTCAAAACCAATGCTCTCCACTTCCAAATAGTGCGCAATGGCATAAATAACCCTATTTAAGCTCAGTTACACGTTTGCATTGAAAGTGACTGAGTTATTCACTTTTCCAGTTTTTATGCGTGCAAAATGCTTTTCAAAGCGAGAGAATCACTTTTTGACCCACAATGTGTTTTTGACCCTGACACGTGAATTGTGCTCAAAACCAATGCTCTCCACTTCCAAATGGTGCGCAATGGCATAAATAACCCTATTTAAGCTCAGTTACACGTTTGCATTGAGAGTGACTGAGTTATTCACTTTTCCAGTTTTTATGTGTGCAAAATGCTTTTCAGAGCGAGAAAAGCATGTTTTGACCCACAATGTGTTTTTGACCCTAACACGTGAATTATGCTCAAAACCAACGCTCTCCACTTCCAAATGGTGCGCAATGGCATAAATAACCCTATTTAAGCTCAGTTACACGTTTGCATTGAAAGTGACTGAGTTATTCACTTTTCCAGTTTTTATGCGTGCAAAATGCTTTTCAGAGCGAGAGAATCACTTTTTGACCAAAAATGTGTTTTTGACCCTGACACGTGAATTGTGCTCAAAACCAATGCTCTCCACTTCCAAATGGTGCGCAATGGCATAAATAACCCTATTTAAGCTCAGTTACACGTTTGCATTGAAAGTGACTGAGTTATTCACTTTTCCAGTTTTTATGCGTGCAAAATGCTTTGCAGAGCGAGAAAAGCATGTTTTGACCCACAATGTGTTTTTGACCCTAACACGTGAATTATGCTCAAAACCAACGCTCTCCACTTCCAAATGGTGCGCGATGGCATAAATAACCCTATTTAAGCTTAGTTACACGTTTGCATTGAAAGGGACTGAGTTATCAACTTTTCCAGTTTTTATGCGTGCAAAATGCTTTTCAGAGCGAGAAAAGCATATTTTGACCCACAATGTGTTTTTGACCCTAACACGTGAATTATGCTCAAAACCAATGCTCTCCACTTCCAAATAGTGCGCAATGGCATAAATAACCCTATTTAAGCTCAGTTACACGTTTGCATTGAAAGTGACTGAGTTATTCACTTTTCCAGTTTTTATGCGTGCAAAATGCTTTTCAAAGCGAGAGAATCACTTTTTGACCCACAATGTGTTTTTGACCCTGACACGTGAATTGTGCTCAAAACCAATGCTCTCCACTTCCAAATGGTGCGCAATGGCATAAATAACCCTATTTAAGCTCAGTTACACGTTTGCATTGAGAGTGACTGAGTTATTCACTTTTCCAGTTTTTATGTGTGCAAAATGCTTTTCAGAGCGAGAAAAGCATGTTTTGACCCACAATGTGTTTTTGACCCTAACACGTGAATTATGCTCAAAACCAACGCTCTCCACTTCCAAATGGTGCGCAATGGCATAAATAACCCTATTTAAGCTCAGTTACACGTTTGCATTGAAAGTGACTGAGTTATTCACTTTTCCAGTTTTTATGCGTGCAAAATGCTTTTCAGAGCGAGAGAATCACTTTTTGACCAAAAATGTGTTTTTGACCCTGACACGTGAATTGTGCTCAAAACCAATGCTCTCCACTTCCAAATGGTGCGCAATGGCATAAATAACCCTATTTAAGCTCAGTTACACGTTTGCATTGAAAGTGACTGAGTTATTCACTTTTCCAGTTTTTATGCGTGCAAAATGCTTTGCAGAGCGAGAAAAGCATGTTTTGACCCACAATGTGTTTTTGACCCTAACACGTGAATTATGCTCAAAACCAACGTTCTCCACTTCCAAATGGTGCGCGATGGCATAAATAACCCTATTTAAGCTTAGTTACACGTTTGCATTGAAAGTGACTGAGTTATTCACTTTTCCAGTTTTTATGCGTGCAAAATGCTTTTCAAAGCGAGAGAATCACTTTTTGACCCACAATGTGTTTTTGACCCTGACACGTGAATTGTGCTCAAAACCAATGCTCTCCACTTCCAAATGGTGCGCAATGGCATAAATAACCCTATTTAAGCTCAGTTACACGTTTGCATTGAAAGTGACTGAGTTATTCACTTTTCCAGTTTTTATGCGTGCAAAATGCTTTTCAGAGCGAGAAAAGCATGTTTTGACCCACAATGTGTTTTTGACCCTAACACGTGAATTATGCTCAAAACCAACGCTCTCCACTTCCAAATGGTGCGCAATGGCATAAATAACCCTATTTAAGCTCAGTTACACGTTTGCATCTAAAGTGACTGAGTTATTCACTTTTCCAGTTTTTATGCGTGCAAAATGCTTTTCAGAGCGAGAGAATCACTTTTTGACCAAAAATGTGTTTTTGACCCTGACACGTGAATTGTGCTCAAAACCAATGCTCTCCACTTCCAAATGGTGCGCAATGGCATAAATAACCCTATTTAAGCTCAGTTACACGTTTGCATTGAAAGTGACTGAGTTATTCACTTTTCCAGTTTTTATGCGTGCAAAATGCTTTGCAGAGCGGGAAAAGCATGTTTTGACCCACAATGTGTTTTTGACCCTAACACGTGAATTATGCTCAAAACCAACGCTCTCCACTTCCAAATGGTGCGCGATGGCATAAATAACCCTATTTAAGCTTAGTTACACGTTTGCATTGAAAGGGACTGAGTTATTCACTTTTCCAGTTTTTATGCGTGCAAAATGCTTTTCAAAGCGAGAGAATCACTTTTTGACCCACAATGTATTTTTGACCCTGACACGTGAATTGTGCTCAAAACCAATGCTCTCCACTTCCAAATGGTGCGCAATGGCATGAATAACCCTATTTAAGCTTAGTTACACGTTTGCATTGAAAGGGACTGAGTTATCAACTTTTCCAGTTTTTATGCGTGCAAAATGCTTTTCAGAGCGAGAAAAGCATATTTTGACCCACAATGTGTTTTTGACCCTAACACGTGAATTATGCTCAAAACCAATGCTCTCCACTTCCAAATAGTGCGCAATGGCATAAATAACCCTATTTAAGCTCAGTTACACGTTTGCATTGAAAGTGACTGAGTTATTCACTTTTCCAGTTTTTATGCGTGCAAAATGCTTTTCAAAGCGAGAGAATCACTTTTTGACCCACAATGTGTTTTTGACCCTGACACGTGAATTGTGCTCAAAACCAATGCTCTCCACTTCCAAATGGTGCGCAATGGCATAAATAACCCTATTTAAGCTCAGTTACACGTTTGCATTGAGAGTGACTGAGTTATTCACTTTTCCAGTTTTTATGTGTGCAAAATGCTTTTCAGAGCGAGAAAAGCATGTTTTGACCCACAATGTGTTTTTGACCCTAACACGTGAATTATGCTCAAAACCAACGCTCTCCACTTCCAAATGGTGCGCAATGGCATAAATAACCCTATTTAAGCTCAGTTACACGTTTGCATTGAAAGTGACTGAGTTATTCACTTTTCCAGTTTTTATGCGTGCAAAATGCTTTTCAGAGCGAGAGAATCACTTTTTGACCAAAAATGTGTTTTTGACCCTGACACGTGAATTGTGCTCAAAACCAATGCTCTCCACTTCCAAATGGTGCGCAATGGCATAAATAACCCTATTTAAGCTCAGTTACACGTTTGCATTGAAAGTGACTGAGTTATTCACTTTTCCAGTTTTTATGCGTGCAAAATGCTTTGCAGAGCGAGAAAAGCATGTTTTGACCCACAATGTGTTTTTGACCCTAACACGTGAATTATGCTCAAAACCAACGCTCTCCACTTCCAAATGGTGCGCGATGGCATAAATAACCCTATTTAAGCTTAGTTACACGTTTGCATTGAAAGGGACTGAGTTATCAACTTTTCCAGTTTTTATGCGTGCAAAATGCTTTTCAGAGCGAGAAAAGCATATTTTGACCCACAATGTGTTTTTGACCCTAACACGTGAATTATGCTCAAAACCAATGCTCTCCACTTCCAAATAGTGCGCAATGGCATAAATAACCCTATTTAAGCTCAGTTACACGTTTGCATTGAAAGTGACTGAGTTATTCACTTTTCCAGTTTTTATGCGTGCAAAATGCTTTTCAAAGCGAGAGAATCACTTTTTGACCCACAATGTGTTTTTGACCCTGACACGTGAATTGTGCTCAAAACCAATGCTCTCCACTTCCAAATGGTGCGCAATGGCATAAATAACCCTATTTAAGCTCAGTTACACGTTTGCATTGAGAGTGACTGAGTTATTCACTTTTCCAGTTTTTATGTGTGCAAAATGCTTTTCAGAGCGAGAAAAGCATGTTTTGACCCACAATGTGTTTTTGACCCTAACACGTGAATTATGCTCAAAACCAACGCTCTCCACTTCCAAATGGTGCGCAATGGCATAAATAACCCTATTTAAGCTCAGTTACACGTTTGCATTGAAAGTGACTGAGTTATTCACTTTTCCAGTTTTTATGCGTGCAAAATGCTTTTCAGAGCGAGAGAATCACTTTTTGACCAAAAATGTGTTTTTGACCCTGACACGTGAATTGTGCTCAAAACCAATGCTCTCCACTTCCAAATGGTGCGCAATGGCATAAATAACCCTATTTAAGCTCAGTTACACGTTTGCATTGAAAGTGACTGAGTTATTCACTTTTCCAGTTTTTATGCGTGCAAAATGCTTTGCAGAGCGAGAAAAGCATGTTTTGACCCACAATGTGTTTTTGACCCTAACACGTGAATTATGCTCAAAACCAACGTTCTCCACTTCCAAATGGTGCGCGATGGCATAAATAACCCTATTTAAGCTTAGTTACACGTTTGCATTGAAAGTGACTGAGTTATTCACTTTTCCAGTTTTTATGCGTGCAAAATGCTTTTCAAAGCGAGAGAATCACTTTTTGACCCACAATGTGTTTTTGACCCTGACACGTGAATTGTGCTCAAAACCAATGCTCTCCACTTCCAAATGGTGCGCAATGGCATAAATAACCCTATTTAAGCTCAGTTACACGTTTGCATTGAAAGTGACTGAGTTATTCACTTTTCCAGTTTTTATGCGTGCAAAATGCTTTTCAGAGCGAGAAAAGCATGTTTTGACCCACAATGTGTTTTTGACCCTAACACGTGAATTATGCTCAAAACCAACGCTCTCCACTTCCAAATGGTGCGAAATGGCATAAATAACCCTATTTAAGCTCAGTTACACGTTTGCATTGAAAGTGACTGAGTTATTCACTTTTCCAGTTTTTATGCGTGCAAAATGCTTTTCAGAGCGAGAAAAGCATGTTTTGACCCACAATGTGTTTTTGACCCTAACACGTGAATTATGCTCAAAACCAACGCTCTCCACTTCCAAATGGTGCGCGATGGCATAAATAACCCTATTTAAGCTCAGTCACACGTTTGCATTGAAAGTGACTGAGTTATTCACTTTTCCAGTTTTTATGCGTGCAAAATGCTTTTCAGAGCGAGAGAATCACTTTTTGACCAAAAATGTGTTTTTGACCCTGACACGTGAATTGTGCTCAAAACCAATGCTCTCCACTTCCAAATGGTGCGCAATGGCATAAATAACCCTATTTAAGCTCAGTTACACGTTTGCATTGAAAGTGACTGAGTTATTCACTTTTCCAGTTTTTATGCGTGCAAAATGCTTTTCAGAGCGAGAGAATCACTTTTTGACCAAAAATGTGTTTTTGACCCTGACACTTGAATTGTGCTCAAAACCAATGCTCTCCACTTCCAAATGGTGCGCAATGGCATAAATAACCCTATTTAAGCTCAGTTACACGTTTGCATTGAAAGTGACTGAGTTATTCACTTTTCCAGTTTTTATGCGTGCAAAATGCTTTTCAGAGCGAGAAAAGCATGTTTTGACCCACAATGTGTTTTTGACCCTAACACGTGAATTATGCTCAAAACCAACGCTCTCCACTTCCAAATGGTGCGCGATGGCATAAATAACCCTATTTAAGCTTAGTTACACGTTTGCATTGAAAGGGACTGAGTTATCAACTTTTCCAGTTTTTATGCGTGCAAAATGCTTTTCAGAGCGAGAAAAGCATATTTTGACCCACAATGTGTTTTTGACCCTAACACGTGAATTATGCTCAAAACCAATGCTCTCCACTTCCAAATAGTGCGCAATGGCATAAATAACCCTATTTAAGCTCAGTTACACGTTTGCATTGAAAGTGACTGAGTTATTCACTTTTCCAGTTTTTATGCGTGCAAAATGCTTTTCAAAGCGAGAGAATCAGTTTTTGACCCACAATGTGTTTTTGACCCTGACACGTGAATTGTGCTCAAAACCAATGCTCTCCACTTCCAAATGGTGCGCAATGGCATAAATAACCCTATTTAAGCTCAGTTACACGTTTGCATTGAGAGTGACTGAGTTATTCACTTTTCCAGTTTTTATGTGTGCAAAATGCTTTTCAGAGCGAGAAAAGCATGTTTTGACCCACAATGTGTTTTTGACCCTAACACGTGAATTATGCTCAAAACCAACGCTCTCCACTTCCAAATGGTGCGCAATGGCATAAATAACCCTATTTAAGCTCAGTTACACGTTTGCATTGAAAGTGACTGAGTTATTCACTTTTCCAGTTTTTATGCGTGCAAAATGCTTTTCAGAGCGAGAGAATCACTTTTTGACCAAAAATGTGTTTTTGACCCTGACACGTGAATTGTGCTCAAAACCAATGCTCTCCACTTCCAAATGGTGCGCGATGGCATAAATAACCCTATTTAAGCTCAGTCACACGTTTGCATTGAAAGGGACTGAGTTATCAACTTTTCCAGTTTTTATGCGTGCAAAATGCTTTTCAGAGCGAGAAAAGCATGTTTTGACCCACAATGTGTTTTTGACCCTAACACGTGAATTATAGTCAAAACAACTGCTCTCCACTTCCAAATGGTGCGCGATGGCATAAATAACCCTATTTAAGCTCAGTCACACGTTTGCATTGAAAGGGACTGAGTTATCAACTTTTCCAGTCTTTATGCGTGCAAAATGCTTTTCAGAGCGAGAGAATCACTTTTTGACCAAAAATGTGTTTTTGACCCTAACACGTGAATTATAGTCAAAACAACTGCTCTCCACTTCCAAATGGTGCGCGATGGCATAAATAACCCTATTTAAGCTCAGTCACACGTTTGCATTGAAAGGGACTGAGTTATTCACTTTTCCAGTTTTTATGCGTGCAAAGTGCTTTTCAGAGCGAGAGAATCACTTTTTGACCAAAAAGGTGCTTTTGACCCTGACACGTGAATTGTGCTCAAAACAACTGCTCTCCACTTCCAAATGGTGCGCAATGGCATAAATAACCCTATTTAAGCTCAGTTACACGTTTGCATTGAAAGGGACTGAGTTATCAACTTTTCCAGTTTTTATGCGTTCAAAATGCTTTTCAGAGCGAGAGAATCACTTTTTGACCAAAAATGTGTTTTTGACCCTAACACGTGAATTATAGTCAAAACAACTGCTCTCCACTTCCAAATGGTGCGCGATGGCATAAATAACCCTATTTAAGCTCAGTCACACGTTTGCATTGAAAGGGACTGAGTTATTCACTTTTCCAGTTTTTATGCGTGCAAAGTGCTTTTCAGAGCGAGAGAATCACTTTTTGACCAAAAAGGTGCTTTTGACCCTGACACGTGAATTGTGCTCAAAACAACTGCTCTCCACTTCCAAATGGTGCGCGATGGCATAAATAACCCTATTTAAGCTCAGTTACACGTTTGCATTGAAAGGGACTGAGTTATCAACTTTTCCAGTTTTTATGCGTGCAAAATGCTTTTCAGAGCGAGAAAAGCATGTTTTGACCCACAATGTGTTTTTGACCCTGACACGTGAATTGTGCTCAAAACCAATGCTCTCCACTTCCAAATGGTGCGCAATGGCATAAATAAGCCTATTTAAGCTCAGTTACACGTTCGCATTGAAAGGGACTGAGTTATCAACTTTTCCAGTTTTTATGCGTGCAAAATGCTTTTCAGAGCAAGAAAAGCATGTTTTGACCCACAATGTGTTTTTGACCCTGACACGTGAATTATTGTCAAAACAACTGCTCTCCACTTCCAAATGGTGCGCGATGGCATAAATAACCCTATTTAAGCTCAGTTACACGTTTGCATTGAAAGGGACTGAGTTATCAACTTTTCCAGTTTTTATGCATGCAAAATGCTTTTCAGAGCGAGAAAAGCATGTTTGACACATTGTGGGTCACACAATGTGTTTTTGACCCTGACACGTGAATTGTGCTCAAAACCAATGCTCTCCACTTCCAAATGGTGCGCAATGGCATAAATAACCCTATTTAAGCTCAGTTACACGTTCGCATTGAAAGGGACTGAGTTATTCACTTTTCCAGTTTTTATGCGTGCAAAATGCTTTTCAGAGCGAGAGAATCACTTTTTGACCAAAAATGTGTTTTTGACCCTAACACGTGAATTATAGTCAAAACAACTGCTCTCCACTTCCAAATGGTGCGCGATGGCATAAATAACCCTATTTAAGCTCAGTCACACGTTTGCATTGAAAGGGACTGAGTTATTCACTTTTCCAGTTTTTATGCGTGCAAAGTGCTTTTCAGAGCGAGAGAATCACTTTTTGACCAAAAAGGTGCTTTTGACCCTGACACGTGAATTGTGCTCAAAACAACTGCTCTTCACTTCCAAATGGTGCGCAATGGCATAAATAACCCTATTTAAGCTCAGTTACACGTTTGCATTGAAAGGGACTGAGTTATCAACTTTTCCAGTTTTTATGCGTGCAAAATGCTTTTCAGAGCGAGAAAAGCATGTTTTGACCCACAATGTGTTTTTGACCCTAACACGTGAATTATAGTCAAAACAACTGCTCTCCACTTCCAAATGGTGCGCGATGGCATAAATAACCCTATTTAAGCTCAGTTACACGTTTGAATTGAAAGGGACTGAGTTATCAACTTTTCCAGTTTTTATGCGTGCAAAATGCTTTTCAGAGCGAGAAAAGCATGTTTTGACCCACAATGTGTTTTTGACCCTAACACGCGAATTATAGTCAAAACAACTGCTCTCCACTTCCAAATGGTGCGCGATGGCATAAATAACCCTATTTAAGCTCAGTTACACGTTTGCATTGAAAGGGACTGAGTTATCAACTTTTCCAGTTTTTATGCGTGCAAAATGCTTTTCAGAGCGAGAAAAGCATGTTTTGACCCACAATGTGTTTTTGACCCTGACACGTGAATTGTGCTCTCCACTTCCAAATGGTGCGCAATAGCATAAATAACCCTATTTAAGCTCAGTTACACGTTCGCATTGAAAGGGACTGAGTTATTCACTTTTCCAGTTTTTATGCGTGCAAAGTGCTTTTCAGAGCGAGAGAATCACTTTTTGACCAAAAAGGTGCTTTTGACCCTGACACGTGAATTGTACTCAAAACAACTGCTCTTCACTTCCAAATGGTGCGCGATGGCATAAATAACCCTATTTAAGCTCAGTCACACGTTTGCATTGAAAGGGACTGAGTTATTCACTTTTCCAGTTTTTATGCGTGCAAAGTGCTTTTCAGAGCGAGAGAATCACTTTTTGACCAAAAAGGTGCTTTTGACCCTGACACGTGAATTGTGCTCAAAACAACTGCTCTCCACTTCCAAATGGTGCGCGATGGCATAAATAACCCTATTTAAGCTCAGTTACACGTTTGCATTGAAAGGGACTGAGTTATCAACTTTTCCAGTTTTTATGCGTGCAAAATGCTTTTCAGAGCGAGAAAAGCATGTTTGACACATTGTGGGTCACACAATGTGTTTTTGACCCTGACACGTGAATTGTGCTCAAAACCAATGCTCTCCACTTCCAAATGGTGCGCAATGGCATAAATAACCCTATTTAAGCTCAGTTACACGTTCGCATTGAAAGGGACTGAGTTATTCACTTTTCCAGTTTTTATGCGTGCAAAGTGCTTTTCAGAGCGAGAGAATCACTTTTTGACCAAAAAGGTGCTTTTGACCCTGACACGTGAATTGTACTCAAAACAACTGCTCTTCACTTCCAAATGGTGCGCAATGGCATAAATAACCCTATTTAAGCTCAGTTACACGTTTGCATTGAAAGGGACTGAGTTATCAACTTTTCCAGTTTTTATGCGTGCAAAATGCTTTTCAGAGCGAGAGAATCACTTTTTGACCAAAAATGTGTTTTTGACCCTAACACGTGAATTATAGTCAAAACAACTGCTCTCCACTTCCAAATGGTGCGCGATGGCATAAATAACCCTATTTAAGCTCAGTTACACGTTTGCATTGAAAGGGACTGAGTTATCAACTTTTCCAGTTTTTATGCGTGCAAAATGCTTTTCAGAGCGAGAGAATCACTTTTTGACCCACAATGTATTTTTGACCCTGACACGTGAATTGTGCTCAAAACCAATGCTCTCCACTTCCAAATGGTGCGCAATGGCATAAATAACCCTATTTAAGCTCAGTTACACGTTTGCATTGAAAGTGACTGAGTTATTCACTTTTCCAGTTTTTATGCGTGCAAAATGCTTTTCAGAGCGAGAGAATCACTTTTTGACCAAAAATGTGTTTTTGACCCTGACACGTGAATTGTGCTCAAAACCAATGCTCTCCACTTCCAAATGGTGCGCAATGGCATAAATAACCCTATTTAAGCTCAGTTACACGTTTGCATTGAAAGTGACTGAGTTATTCACTTTTCCAGTTTTTATGCGTGCAAAATGCTTTTCAAAGCGAGAGAATCACTTTTTGACCCACAGTGTATTTTTGACCCTGACACGTGAATTGTGCTCAAAACCAATGCTCTCCACTTCCAAATGGTGCGCAATGGCATAAATAACCCTATTTAAGCTCAGTTACACGTTTGCATTGAAAGTGACTGAGTTATTCACTTTTCCAGTTTTTATGCGTGCAAAATGCTTTTCAGAGCGAGAGAATCACTTTTTGACCAAAAATGTGTTTTTGACCCTGACAGGTGAATTGTGCTCAAAACCAATGCTCTCCACTTCCAAATGGTGCGCAATGGCATAAATAACCCTATTTAAGCTCAGTTACACGTTTGCATTGAAAGTGACTGAGTTATTCACTTTTCCAGTTTTTATGCGTGCAAAATGCTTTTCAGAGCGAGAAAAGCATGTTTTGACCCACAATGTGTTTTTGACCCTAACACGTGAATTATGCTCAAAACCAATGCTCTCCACTTCCAAATGGTGCGCAATGGCATAAATAACCCTATTTAAGCTCAGTTACACGTTTGCATTGAAAGGGACTGAGTTATCAACTTTTCCAGTTTTTATGCGTGCAAAATGCTTTTCAGAGCGAGAAAAGCATGTTTTGACCCACAATGTGTTTTTGACCCTAACACGTGAATTATAGTCAAAACAACTGCTCTCCACTTCCAAATGGTGCGCGATGGCATAAATAACCCTATTTAAGCTCAGTTACACGTTTGCATTGAAAGGGACTGAGTTATCAACTTTTCCAGTTTTTATGCGTGCAAAATGCTTTTCAGAGCGAGAAAAGCATGTTTTGACCCACAATGTGTTTTTGACCCTGACACGTGAATTGTGCTCAAAACCAATGCTCTCCACTTCCAAATGGTGCGCAATGGCATAAATAAGCCTATTTAAGCTCAGTTACACGTTCGCATTGAAAGGGACTGAGTTATCAACTTTTCCAGTTTTTATGCGTGCAAAATGCTTTTCAGAGCAAGAAAAGCATGTTTTGACCCACAATGTGTTTTTGACCCTGACACGTGAATTATTGTCAAAACAACTGCTCTCCACTTCCAAATGGTGCGCGATGGCATAAATAACCCTATTTAAGCTCAGTTACACGTTTGCATTGAAAGGGACTGAGTTATCAACTTTTCCAGTTTTTATGCATGCAAAATGCTTTTCAGAGCGAGAAAAGCATGTTTGACACATTGTGGGTCACACAATGTGTTTTTGACCCTGACACGTGAATTGTGCTCAAAACCAATGCTCTCCACTTCCAAATGGTGCGCAATGGCATAAATAACCCTATTTAAGCTCAGTTACACGTTCGCATTGAAAGGGACTGAGTTATTCACTTTTCCAGTTTTTATGCGTGCAAAGTGCTTTTCAGAGCGAGAGAATCACTTTTTGACCAAAAAGGTGCTTTTGACCCTGACACGTGAATTGTACTCAAAACAACTGCTCTTCACTTCCAAATGGTGCGCAATGGCATAAATAACCCTATTTAAGCTCAGTTACACGTTTGCATTGAAAGGGACTGAGTTATCAACTTTTCCAGTTTTTATGCGTGCAAAATGCTTTTCAGAGCGAGAGAATCACTTTTTGACCAAAAATGTGTTTTTGACCCTAACACGTGAATTATAGTCAAAACAACTGCTCTCCACTTCCAAATGGTGCGCGATGGCATAAATAACCCTATTTAAGCTCAGTCACACGTTTGCATTGAAAGGGACTGAGTTATTCACTTTTCCAGTTTTTATGCGTGCAAAGTGCTTTTCAGAGCGAGAGAATCACTTTTTGACCAAAAAGGTGCTTTTGACCCTGACACGTGAATTGTGCTCAAAACAACTGCTCTTCACTTCCAAATGGTGCGCAATGGCATAAATAACCCTATTTAAGCTCAGTTACACGTTTGCATTGAAAGGGACTGAGTTATCAACTTTTCCAGTTTTTATGCGTGCAAAATGCTTTTCAGAGCGAGAAAAGCATGTTTTGACCCACAATGTGTTTTTGACCCTAACACGTGAATTATAGTCAAAACAACTGCTCTCCACTTCCAAATGGTGCGCGATGGCATAAATAACCCTATTTAAGCTCAGTTACACGTTTGAATTGAAAGGGACTGAGTTATCAACTTTTCCAGTTTTTATGCGTGCAAAATGCTTTTCAGAGCGAGAAAAGCATGTTTTGACCCACAATGTGTTTTTGACCCTAACACGCGAATTATAGTCAAAACAACTGCTCTCCACTTCCAAATGGTGCGCGATGGCATAAATAACCCTATTTAAGCTCAGTTACACGTTTGCATTGAAAGGGACTGAGTTATCAACTTTTCCAGTTTTTATGCGTGCAAAATGCTTTTCAGAGCGAGAAAAGCATGTTTTGACCCACAATGTGTTTTTGACCCTGACACGTGAATTGTGCTCTCCACTTCCAAATGGTGCGCAATAGCATAAATAACCCTATTTAAGCTCAGTTACACGTTCGCATTGAAAGGGACTGAGTTATTCACTTTTCCAGTTTTTATGCGTGCAAAGTGCTTTTCAGAGCGAGAGAATCACTTTTTGACCAAAAAGGTGCTTTTGACCCTGACACGTGAATTGTACTCAAAACAACTGCTCTTCACTTCCAAATGGTGCGCAATGGCATAAATAACCCTATTTAAGCTCAGTTACATGTTTGCATTGAAAGGGACTGAGTTATCAACTTTTCCAGTTTTTATGCGTGCAAAATGCTTTTCAGAGCGAGAGAATCACTTTTTGACCAAAAATGTGTTTTTGACCCTAACACGTGAATTATAGTCAAAACAACTGCTCTCCACTTCCAAATGGTGCGCGATGGCATAAATAACCCTATTTAAGCTCAGTTACACGTTTGCATTGAAAGGGACTTAGTTATCAACTTTTCCAGTTTTTATGCGTGCAAAATGCTTTTCAGAGCGAGAGAATCACTTTTTGACCAAAAATGTGTTTTTGACCCTGACACGTGAATTTTGCTCAAAACAAATGCTCTCCACTTCCAAATGGTGCGCAATGGCATAAATAACCCTATTTAAGCTCAGTTACACGTATGCATTGAAAGTGACTGAGTTATCCACTTTTCCAGTTTTTATGCGTGCAAAATGCTTTTCAGAGCGAGAAAAGCATGTTTTGACCCACAATGTGTTTTTGACCCTAACACGTGAATTATAGTCAAAACAACTGCTCTCCACTTCCAAATGGTGCGCGATGGCATAAATAACCCTATTTAAGCTCAGTTACACGTTTGCATTGAAAGGGACTGAGTTATCAACTTTTCCAGTTTTTATGCGTGCAAAATGCTTTTCAGAGCGAGAAAAGCATGTTTTGACCCACAATGTGTTTTTGACCCTGACACGTGAATTGTGCTCAAAACCAATGCTCTCCACTTCCAAATGGTGCGCAATGGCATAAATAACCCTATTTAAGCTCAGTTACACGTTCGCATTGAAAGGGACTGAGTTATCAACTTTTCCAGTTTTTATGCGTGCAAAATGCTTTTCAGAGCGAGAAAAGCATGTTTTGACCCACAATGTGTTTTTGACCCTAACACGTGAATTATAGTCAGAACAACTGCTCTCCACTTCCAAATGGTGCGCGATGGCATAAATAACCCTATTTAAGCTCAGTCACACGTTTGCATTGAAAGGGACTGAGTTATTCACTTTTCCAGTTTTTATGCGTGCAAAGTGCTTTTCAGAGCGAGAGAATCACTTTTTGACCAAAAAGGTGCTTTTGACCCTGACACGTGAATTGTGCTCAAAACAACTGCTCTCCACTTCCAAATGGTGCGCGATGGCATAAATAACCCTATTTAAGCTCAGTTACACGTTTGCATTGAAAGGGACTGAGTTATCAACTTTTCCAGTTTTTATGCGTGCAAAATGCTTTTCAGAGCGAGAGAATCACTTTTTGACCAAAAATGTGTTTTTGACCCTAACACGTGAATTATAGTCAAAACAACTGCTCTCCACTTCCAAATGGTGCGCGATGGCATAAATAACCCTATTTAAGCTCAGTTACACGTTTGCATTGAAAGGGACTGAGTTATCAACTTTTCCAGTTTTTATGCGTGCAAAATGCTTTTCAGAGCGAGAGAATCACTTTTTGACCCACAATGTGTTTTTGACCCTAACACGTGAATTATAGTCAAAACAACTGCTCTCCACTTCCAAATGGTGCGCGATGGCATAAATAACCCTATTTAAGCTCAGTTACACGTTTGCATTGAAAGGGACTGAGTTATCAACTTTTCCAGTTTTTATGCGTGCAAAATGCTTTTCAGAGCGAGAAAAGCATGTTTTGACCCACAATGTGTTTTTGACCCTAACACGTGAATTATAGTCAAAACAACTGCTCTCCACTTCCAAATGGTGCGCGATGGCATAAATAACCCTATTTAAGCTCAGTTACACGTTTGCATTGAAAGGGACTGAGTTATCAACTTTTCCAGTTTTTATGCGTGCAAAATGCTTTTCAGAGCGAGAAAAGCATGTTTTGACCCACAATGTGTTTTTGACCCTGACACGTGAATTGTGCTCAAAACCAATGCTCTCCACTTCCAAATGGTGCGCAATGGCATAAATAAGCCTATTTAAGCTCAGTTACACGTTCGCATTGAAAGGGACTGAGTTATCAACTTTTCCAGTTTTTATGCGTGCAAAATGCTTTTCAGAGCGAGAAAAGCATGTTTTGACCCACAATGTGTTTTTGACCCTAACACGTGAATTATTGTCAAAACAACTGCTCTCCACTTCCAAATGGTGCGCGATGGCATAAATAACCCTATTTAAGCTCAGTTACACGTTTGCATTGAAAGGGACTGAGTTATCAACTTTTCCAGTTTTTATGCATGCAAAATGCTTTTCAGAGCGAGAAAAGCATGTTTGACACATTGTGGGTCACACAATGTGTTTTTGACCCTGACACGTGAATTGTGCTCAAAACCAATGCTCTCCACTTCCAAATGGTGCGCAATGGCATAAATAACCCTATTTAAGCTCAGTTACACGTTCGCATTGAAAGGGACTGAGTTATTCACTTTTCCAGTTTTTATGCGTGCAAAGTGCTTTTCAGAGCGAGAGAATCACTTTTTGACCAAAAAGGTGCTTTTGACCCTGACACGTGAATTGTACTCAAAACAACTGCTCTTCACTTCCAAATGGTGCGCAATGGCATAAATAACCCTATTTAAGCTCAGTTACACGTTTGCATTGAAAGGGACTGAGTTATCAACTTTTCCAGTTTTTATGCGTGCAAAATGCTTTTCAGAGCGAGAAAAGCATGTTTTGACCCACAATGTGTTTTTGACCCTAACACGCGAATTATAGTCAAAACAACTGCTCTCCACTTCCAAATGGTGCGCGATGGCATAAATAACCCTATTTAAGCTCAGTTACACGTTTGCATTGAAAGGGACTGAGTTATCAACTTTTCCAGTTTTTATGCGTGCAAAATGCTTTTCAGAGCGAGAAAAGCATGTTTTGACCCACAATGTGTTTTTGACCCTGACACGTGAATTGTGCTCTCCACTTCCAAATGGTGCGCAATAGCATAAATAACCCTATTTAAGCTCAGTTACACGTTCGCATTGAAAGGGACTGAGTTATTCACTTTTCCAGTTTTTATGCGTGCAAAGTGCTTTTCAGAGCGAGAGAATCACTTTTTGACCAAAAAGGTGCTTTTGACCCTGACACGTGAATTGTACTCAAAACAACTGCTCTTCACTTCCAAATGGTGCGCAATTGCATAAATAACCCTATTTAAGCTCAGTTACATGTTTGCATTGAAAGGGACTGAGTTATCAACTTTTCCAGTTTTTATGCGTGCAAAATGCTTTTCAGAGCGAGAGAATCACTTTTTGACCAAAAATGTGTTTTTGACCCTAACACGTGAATTATAGTCAAAACAACTGCTCTCCACTTCCAAATGGTGCGCGATGGCATAAATAACCCTATTCAAGCTCAGTTACACGTTTGAATTGAAAGGGACTGAGTTATCAACTTTTCCAGTTTTTATGCGTGCAAAATGCTTTTCAGAGCGAGAAAAGCATGTTTTGACCCACAATGTGTTTTTGACCCTAACACGCGAATTATAGTCAAAACAACTGCTCTCCACTTCCAAATGGTGCGCGATGTCATAAATAACCCTATTTAAGCTCAGTTACACGTTTGCATTGAAAGGGACTGAGTTATCAACTTTTCCAGTTTTTATGCGTGCAAAATGCTTTTCAGAGCGAGAAAAGCATGTTTTGACCCACAATGTGTTTTTGACCCTGACACGTGAATTGTGCTCTCCACTTCCAAATGGTGCGCAATAGCATAAATAACCCTATTTAAGCTCAGTTACACGTTCGCATTGAAAGGGACTGAGTTATTCACTTTTCCAGTTTTTATGCGTGCAAAGTGCTTTTCAGAGCGAGAGAATCACTTTTTGACCAAAAAGGTGCTTTTGACCCTGACACGTGAATTGTACTCAAAACAACTGCTCTTCACTTCCAAATGGTGCGCAATGGCATAAATAACCCTATTTAAGCTCAGTTACATGTTTGCATTGAAAGGGACTGAGTTATCAACTTTTCCAGTTTTTATGCGTGCAAAATGCTTTTCAGAGCGAGAGAATCACTTTTTGACCAAAAATGTGTTTTTGACCCTAACACGTGAATTATAGTCAAAACAACTGCTCTCCACTTCCAAATGGTGCGCGATGGCATAAATAACCCTATTTAAGCTCAGTTACACGTATGCATTGAAAGTGACTGAGTTATCCACTTTTCCAGTTTTTATGCGTGCAAAATGCTTTTCAGAGCGAGAAAAGCATGTTTTGACCCATAATGTGTTTTTGACCCTAACACGTGAATTATAGTCAAAACAACTGCTCTCCACTTCCAAATGGTGCGCGATGGCATAAATAACCCTATTTAAGCTCAGTTACACGTTTGCATTGAAAGGGACTGAGTTATCAACTTTTCCAGTTTTTATGCGTGCAAAATGCTTTTCAGAGCGAGAAAAGCATGTTTTGACCCACAATGTGTTTTTGACCCTGACACGTGAATTGTGCTCAAAACCAATGCTCTCCACTTCCAAATGGTGCGCAATGGCATAAATAACCCTATTTAAGCTCAGTTACACGTTCGCATTGAAAGGGACTGAGTTATCAACTTTTCCAGTTTTTATGCGTGCAAAATGCTTTTCAGCGCGAGAAAAGCATGTTTTGACCAAAAATGTGTTTTTGACCCTAACACGTGAATTATAGTCAAAACAACTGCTCTCCACTTCCAAATGGTGCGCGATGGCATAAATAACCCTATTTAAGCTCAGTTACACGTTTGCATTGAAAGGGACTTAGTTATCAACTTTTCCAGTTTTTATGCGTGCAAAATGCTTTTCAGAGCGAGAGAATCACTTTTTGACCAAAAATGTGTTTTTGACCCTGACACGTGAATTTTGCTCAAAACAAATGCTCTCCACTTCCAAATGGTGCGCAATGGCATAAATAACCCTATTTAAGCTCAGTTACACGTATGCATTGAAAGTGACTGAGTTATCCACTTTTCCAGTTTTTATGCGTGCAAAATGCTTTTCAGAGCGAGAAAAGCATGTTTTGACCCACAATGTGTTTTTGACCCTAACACGTGAATTATAGTCAAAACAACTGCTCTCCACTTCCAAATGGTGCGCGATGGCATAAATAACCCTATTTAAGCTCAGTTACACGTTTGCATTGAAAGGGACTGAGTTATCAACTTTTCCAGTTTTTATGCGTGCAAAATGCTTTTCAGAGCGAGAAAAGCATGTTTTGACCCACAATGTGTTTTTGACCCTAACACGTGAATTATAGTCAAAACAACTGCTCTCCACTTCCAAATGGTGCGCGATGGCATAAATAACCCTATTTAAGCTCAGTTACACGTTCGCATTGAAAGGGACTGAGTTATTCACTTTTCCAGTTTTTATGCGTGCAAAGTGCTTTTCAGAGCGAGAGAATCACGTTTTGACCAAAAAGGTGCTTTTGACCCTGACACGTGAATTGTGCTCAAAACAACTGCTCTTCACTTCCAAATGGTGCGCAATGGCATAAATAACCCTATTTAAGCTCAGTTACACGTTCGCATTGAAAGGGACTGAGTTATTCACTTTTCCAGTTTTTATGCGTGCAAAGTGCTTTTCAGAGCGAGAGAATCACGTTTTGACCAAAAAGGTGCTTTTGACCCTGACACGTGAATTGTGCTCAAAACAACTGCTCTTCACTTCCAAATGGTGCGCAATGGCATAAATAACCCTATTTAAGCTCAGTTACACGTTTGCAT